>NC_089145.1:50694979-51006374 GCF_009819655.1 Sylvia atricapilla
CCTGTTCCCTGCTCTGTGTATGTAGACCTCAGATATAATAATGGGGGCTGTGAGGTTGCAAATCAATGGCTGTAATGTACACCTGCTATCATAAACAGTTCTACATCTAAAATCTGTTTGTGTTACGGTGGAGCTCTGTTGTAATATTTTTTTTCCCTCGCCCTTACTGTGGGAAAATCCTTGTGTCATAGTCTGCAAAGAATGAAATTGTGGTTTCCATGAGGGAGTGTATGTGGAAATAATCTCCTGCAGTATGTGTTGCTGTTAAGGTTTCCCTTGTGAAGGGAAATTTTGTAGTTGTCTATAGTGGATTATGCCCCCTAACACCTGTATTCTGAATTGCTTTTCTTTGTGTCAGTCTGTCTTGGGTTGCTCATCAGAGTATTTCATAAGTGTCTACAAGGGTCATGTTGGCAGATATAATTTGTACTTCTTTCTTTTCATATTCCCAAATAACGAAAAGACTGATTTTGTGAACCCCCCTGCCCCATCTTTATAATTTAGGAATAGTTGAGGGTTATTTTATGGTTTAGCTGCTTATTCAAAAGCAGGTCTTATTCTTCTTTCAGTCCTCTAAGAAGGAAATTAAATATTGTACTGCATGATGAAATACTAGTGAATTGCAATTAAGGAAAAGCATCTGATAGTAGAATGTGTTACTAAATAACTTACAAAGTACCTAGTGATATTCCAATAAGAAATATTCCAATAGTGATATTCCAATAAAAATTTAGGAAAGTGAAATTATAAGGTTCTATGTTCTATTTTTTAGACTATATAAATGGAGGAGAATTGTTTACTCATCTTTCACACAGAGAGAGATTCTCAGAAAATGAGGTGCAGATTTACATCGGAGAAATTGTTTTGGCACTTGAACATCTCCACAAGGTAAAATAACTTTATCCTGGTGCTGAATTTGAGTACTTACAGCTGTATTCTTTTTGTATCATGTAAAGTTAGTTAGGAGAACTGTTGTTCTACTTTGTTTTAAATTGAAAGTAACTTTATCTAGCAATGGGACATAATCCCTAATGAAGTGTCCCTCCTCATGACAAATGATTTGTTCATTTTTAGTAATCCTTGTGAAATGGTGTATGTCACTAAAACTAGTTTGTAGTGAACATGACCACGTTTTGGGTTGTATTGTTTAGTTATCATTGTTTCTAAACAACTGAGTAGTAGAGGTCTAGCACAACTGTAGATGTGAAAAGTGTTACAGTTCTCAGAAGTAGTAAGTAGATTTGTAGACTATTACAAAGCATGCATGCTTGTATGGTCCATGTCCATACATTTTCATTCTAAATGAAAGCAGAACTGAGTTTAACACTTAACAACAAGTATTTGGTCACTTAGAGATTCAAGGAATATACAGTATGTCCTTTAAATGTTAAGACATTAATGCACAGTGCAATTTCTGAGGATTTTTGTGTAATTATAAAATTATTTCTTCAAAGGCTTTTAAAATTTGTCTTTTTTTGAGGTGCAACTTTCATGTGTCAGATTACCTTAATAATGTGAATTTTGGTGTCTTTATATTTAAAAGCATTTGGCAACATCTTCTTGATGTGGTTACACTATTTGGAAATGCTTTTTCTTATATCCTGTTTGCAGCTGGGAATTATATATCGGGATATAAAACTTGAGAATATTCTCCTCGATTCTGATGGCCACGTGGTGCTGACAGACTTTGGTTTAAGTAAGGAGTTTCTTACTGATGAGGTGAGTATTTGGCTCTCCAGTAAGTGTGGACAGAATTGAGCAAGATGACAAAGTCTCACTGAAATCCTAAGCACATTTGAGAAGGGTGGAAAACCTGCATTCCAGACTTCTACATCATGGAACAAATTCTAGTTGTCTGTGTTACTAGGTTTTGACCTTTCAGTTTATTGGTTTTAGGCCTGTCAGTGTTGTCATACATCTTTGTTCTAGTTTTCTCCAAAAAGCTTTCATACTTTCTTCTGCTGCCCTTGACATGAAAAGGGAAAGACCTGCTTAAGTCTGAAAAGTCACTTATATTTTCATTTTCAGATGCTTTTAAAAAAAAAGCTTGACTGTGCTAATTCTTTGCAATGACTAGGCAAATGGTATGCTATGACTCTTCTTTATGCTAATAATAATTAATGTATTATTATCTTGTCTTTTTCTCATGTCTTTGTGTCACTTCTAATAAGCTTAATTGCAAGCTTTTAGGATAAAAGCTTATCTCTTACTAAGTAAGTGCATAGTACCTAACACGGTGATGTCTGACTATTGATGTTAGCTGTTAATTATTTGTAAGGTACAGTTCTATCTCCAAATAGGCTTTTTAGACTTCAGAGAGTCAAAACTGTGCAGGATTTTACTTCTGAGAAAAATTTAAAATGGATGTTTTTTGGCTTTCACGTTAGCTATCGCAGGTATTGAAATCTGGGACTGGAGATCTAAAAGTCTTTGTTAGAAGCAGCAGAAGGATTTTCTAAAAATAGATAGCTGGTAGTTTCCTCTAGAATATTTGCATTTCGAATGGAGTCTGGTAGGATTTAGGAGGGACCATTTTAGAAGATAAAAAATTTTATTTTCTGAAGCAGGGAAGTAGTAGAGGTAATCTCAGTATATTCCTTCTAAGTTACAGCACGAGACCAAGAGGAGGTCCAACTGGTACGAGAAGGGATTAACACACTGGTGTAGCTTGCCACACCAGTGCCAGGGAGTAAGAACAGAGAGATGCCGTTTTCATCAGGAAAGAATGATAGTAAAAGGTGTGACTAGGGAGAGTGGGACCTGTTAGACCTGTGAGAGGAACTATGGTAGGCACAAGAGACAAAGTCAAGTATTGGTATTACTCCACTGAGAGATGAGAAAAGGAACAGTACCCCAGCCTCTGAGCCAAAGTTGAATGAAGCCTACATATTCACTGTGTTAAGGATGATTCTGCTGTCCGATTCCCCGGGGTAGATGAATCAGAACCTTATAATATGATATATTGTATAATGAATCAGAACCTTATGATGTGATATATTGTATAATGAATCAGAACCTTAAAGTCTCAAACCAGTTTTTTTTTTTTTTAAGAAGTACATCTCATCTGTGCTCACCTTTGGCAATCATTTGCAAGCAGTGCAAGGAAGGAGGGGGGCTTAGACAGGCATCAGAGATACCCGTTTGCTTTATCCACACTCTGAATTGGATTCCTCTTACTCCAGTCATTAAATAAAGCCATCTTGCTCCTTGGTCATTTAATGTTGGTTCTTCTGACTCTAATCCATTCTGTTTTCAGTATATATCTTAGAAATGTGTTCATTTAACGATATTTTTTCTTTTATTCTCTTTCACATTTTATATTTGTCTTCCCTTTAAAAAAAAGCTCAACATTTCTCATGATTCTTTTAACAAAAAAAGTAATTGCAATTATGCTGCTTGCTTTCAAAATTTAAGAAATTGTCTGCATTTGACTAAAGTTTTCATGTATGCTATTGTAATTCAGCTACTGAACTTAAACATGATTAAAATCACCCATTTACACATAGAAATTGACACTTCATATTGTATTTTCATATTTGTAGATAGTCAAGCTACTACTAGAGCACTTAAAATTCATTACAATAGATATTTAAATTACACTTCTGAACCAATGTCCTTACAACAGGTAGAATTTGCCTGTATAGCTGTTTTCATGCTCACTAGGGTAGCACTTTTAAATAAAATTACACAACTGTGTCAGTCAGGTAAAGGTGTAGCATTTGCAATTTAATCAGAGCTGTGTACTTTCCTTTCTCTCTATTTCTTCACATATCTTTCCTGGTCCACCTGCTTCTTGCAAGAATTTTGCCATTAGAAATGCATACTTAAGCAAGTGGAATTTATTGTAGTAACTCCCTCTTTGGTCTGATTATCTGAAACAACTTATATTTAGGTTATTAAAAATGTATAAAAATTATCGTAGTAGAGATATAAACTATATTTAGAGTTCTTATTAGAGAGAAATACTTCACCATGTATTTTTGAATTTTGGATAGTTTTATAGTTAGTAATGCTGGCTAGAAAACATAACTATTCAATTTTTTCGTTCTCTGCTATCATCTGATGACTATTAAAGATTCCCATGTACCTGGCTACCTAATGAGTCAAACAGGACTAAAATCATTACAGCAGATTGACTGTTCTACAGTGGAGAGTTGGGAAGCTGCTTTTCCTTAAGCACTGTTTGAGTGAAAGGAAGCAAATGCCTGTGGCTTGCAGGAAAACAGAAACCTTTTGATTTCTGCCATGCAGCTACTGAAGCACGTGCGAAGAGTGCATTGTCAAGTATTCTTTGTTTTACAGTTACTATGTGAAAGTAGCATGCAAGAATTAAACATCCAAGTTAATGCAGTGCAGCTTTAAGAGCTTATTTTACGGTACTGCTTTGCTAAAACCTGAAATTTGTCTTTTACAACTG
Organism: Sylvia atricapilla; assembly: GCF_009819655.1. NCBI lineage: Eukaryota > Metazoa > Chordata > Aves > Passeriformes > Sylviidae > Sylvia > Sylvia atricapilla. The sequence goes on from NC_089145.1 coordinate 50,699,397, forward strand.
AATCAACAGTGGTGTTGCCTTTTTTTTTTCTTTAAAATGAAGCAATATGCTTTTATTTACATGCAAGAATAAAGTAGAAATCGAGTAGAATAAAAAGGAACTTTCACATAGGAAAGGTAGGTGTCACAGGGTATTTAAGTATGAAATTACTTTTGATGCAAACTTCATTTAAAAGCTCACGAAGACATACAGTTTTACTAGCCTAACCATAGAGTGGGATTGGGTAGGAGATTAAGAAATAGAAAGAGATTTAATATTGCTTTTTTGTGGCATTTATATTCTAAACCCTGTAATGAATTTAAGGCTAGTGTGTATCATTTTTAAATCTCAACTGAATTATAAACAAAAAAACCCCAATTTTATCCTTACGTTTTCATGTATTTCAGTCTAGTGTTTGTCTAACTGGGTTTCAAAGTACATTTGTACCTGACATTAATATAAGTTATTTTTGGGGACATGGAGAATTGGTGGAACTTAAAATTTCCACAGCAGTGTGCATTGCATAAGTGAAATCACTTCAGTGCTTCAGTGTTGAGTTTTTTGTTTGGTTGGTTTTTCTTAAGTCTTGTAATATATTTATCTTTAAATACCCCAGAACTCCAAAGTTGTTGGTTTGGGGTTTTTTTCCATTGTATTTCTTGTGTGTTAGCTTTATCTTGTGGACTTGTAGTTTAGGCATATTTTTATCTTACCTCATTAATAGCTCCACTTCTATGCTGGAATTGTTTTGATTTGGTCAATGTCAGTTTAACCTAGTCATCAGGTGTATTGCTCAAGAGGTATTTCATTTTTAAAAATCCTTCTTTCCCCTACCATTGCCTTTAGTTCTGTAACTACACTAAAAGTAATATTTTAGCATACATGGAGATCTTTGTCTTAAACAAAATAATATGAACACATGCATTGAATTACTGTAAAAGTGATCTATTTGACCATGCATAATAATTAATGTTTTTCTTTGTAATTAAATCCAGTAAAGTACACTTTCTCCCAGAGTGGAGTGAAATGCTCCATTTTTCTGCATTGATATATTTTTCTGCACTAGCTTAAGTTTTTTTCTGAAGCTTTTGTGTTTGCTTAATGAAGTTCAAAAACATTAGATAGTAAATACTGAATGTTGTCAGTCTTCAAACTGTGTATCTGTGAGCATACAAATGCCTTAGTAATAAATAATATTAAAATGGATATTCAACATAAGGGATGATTGAATTGAAACCTAAGACACTTGGGTGGATGTCTGTGTACTTTGATCTGATGTGCAGAATGAATAGTTCATATAAATTGTTGTTTCTTCATCTGAAAATCTCTAGATGAGAGTTGCAAACTTAGTTGTAACGCAAAATCCTTTGCATTGTTGAATTGTATTTGACGATAGAGTGAACATTCTGTTCTGGAAAGAAAAGTAGTATGTATTTTTAAAAGATTTTAAAGAACATTTCATTGGAGGAAAAGTGATTAAATGGAGGCTAGTTCACTATGGGTTTTGGTAAACGAACCAGGAAGAGATTTGTATACATTCTTAGTGCAGTTTAAAGGTGGTCCAGAACAGAGAGAAATGACTCATTTAGTGCTTTAGGAACTGTCATCTACCTTGAGTGACCTATTAGATTACCTCTGCATTTAACTTTAAGACCCTTTATAATTGTCCAGTTTGAGTGATGATGTCTTGTCATTGCAATTAGACAGTGCATTCTCTTGCCAAAATTAGTGAAATTATCCATACTTCAGATGACCTGCTACATATACTTCCAAAAATTGGAATTTTGAGAAGAATCTAGAACGAAATCTTCATACAAGCTGGCAGTGGTACATACTTGCATTCCTCCCACACAATAATACATGGTTTCTGGATTTTCTTTGTCTGGAGAATTGAGACTTTTGTTTTCTTTACTCTTAATTATTTGCTTTAAAATCCATTCTCAAGAACCGGTTTAAATAATTCTTTGTAGAATTGTAATTGCATTGCACTGTGAAAGCCAACATAGCTGTCATAAAAATCTGTGAAAAGGGTTCTTGAATCTCCACTTGACATTAGATGAGGGTGTGGCCTTCCACTGGCTTTTGTTCTGGGGTCACAGAGGCAGAGGTTGCAGGTTTCTTGTTTAACACAGTTCAAGGTTTAGCTGCTCTTGCTGTCCCCTATAATTGCCTGTTCTGATGGCATTTGCTGGCAGGCAAATCCCATTCTTGCTTGAAAAATTCTGTAGCATCATTCCTATGTGTTTTGGAAGCAGAAATCATTAGCCTAGCTGTAGCAAGAGGCATAGTGACCAATATGGTATTTTGACTTAACTGACTGGCTTCTTCAAGTTGGAGCAGGTGCCAGGACAGGATGTTCAATTCATTTCGCATGACCCTGTATTTTTAAAAAATCCTTCATACAATGACATTTCAAACTAGTGAACCTTTAATCTGCCCTATTGCAACCATTCTTGCTCTAGTCTAAACTTTTGTTTTTATATTACAGTCTTTATTATGATTTTGTTATATGCAGCAGAGCAATCTCACTAGTGTACCGCTGAACTTTTTTTTGCCTTTGTTCTTCCTCATTTGTCTCCTGCAAAGGCCATAGTTTTGGTTATTAATAGAAGTTTACAGCTACAGAAGTGCAACAGTCTTCAGCTGAGAGGCTTTTTGGTTGAAGTTACACTTTCTGACATGGACCGCTTAATTATTCAGTGTTAAGTTTGGATATTATCCCCAATAAGTTTCTCAAAGTAATTGAAACAACAGCAAAAAATTAATAAAAAGAAGAAAACAGTCAGTATGGTAAGGACTTTGTTGAAGCAAGGTACCCCCCCATTTTAAACCTAAATCACATCACACATCGTTGAACTGTGAGAGTTCTTTCTGCCAATTTTCATATGTCTTTCTAAATTAAGACTCTAATTATTGTTATTCTGGGCAATTAAAATGACAGCAAAGGATGTTACAGGTATGATTTCTATGGAAATGGGTTTTTCCTTGGTGCATTTCTATTTTTGAGTCAAATATCTATGATAGGATGACCTCTAAGGCTCACTGAAGATACAGGTCCTGTTTCTGCCCAGAATTCAGGCTTTTCAGTCTGTAGTTGTGATTTTTCTGAAATACAAAATCCTTTCAGCAAGACAGCTTGTTAGAAGAACCTCTTCTATGTGGCCTTAGATATTGCAAGTAAATTTTCAGTTATGACAGCATTCCTTTGATATATCCTATGGTCCTGGCTTTCTTATTAAGCTTACCAAGGAAACTCTAATATTTGATCAGTAGCTTGCAGCCGCTTTGCTGGTAGCTAATACATGAGATACTCTGTGTGATCCTGCTGAACTCTTCAACCACTTCAATTCTTCAGTCCTGTAGCTGTTCCTGGAGGAACTGTGGTTCTTGACTAATTTGTCAGGAAGCAGCAGGATGGGGAGACTGCTCTCTACATTAGTGTGAGCTGAGGGTGACCACAGCAAGTATGGATCCATGTGCTTACTGACCAGTGGTGCAAGAAGAACAGACAGAGTCTAGTGCCAGAAAAACAGGCTTGGGCAACAATCCAGTGGTTATCAGAAAAGTTTGTTGTGAGGAGAGAGGCTTGAGGACAAGTCAGGATTTGAATTTGGTGGATCAGTATCAGTGATATACCCAGCCAAGTACAGACATACCTACAGCACAGCTGATGCAAGGTTCAAGAATGGGAGCCTGAACTTCTGCTCCCAGCTGAAAGTGGAGGAGGCCCCTGACAAGGTTCCACACAGTTTACTCAGCTTCAATTGGTCTTAAGCAGAGATGCCTTAAACCCTAGGACTGGTGAAAGAGGTTGTGGAGCCTGTTGATAAGCTCAGGGCCCTGACATTGGTATCCTGGAAAAGTTTTCACTATTTATGCTTGCAGCAAAGCTGTAAGTTATGACTTTCAGGAGTCTGATTACATACACTCTCACCTGTACAAAATAGGAGCAATGATGATACTGTTTTCTGTATTCTAGAAATTTTGGTATGTCTTCATTTCTAATGGCTGCTATTTGAAACACAGCTGACAGAGCCCAGAGAGACTCTAATTAACAAAGGAAGAAAGACAGCTTGGGACTTGAAGCATTTATTGAGAGGTATAAGCAATGAAGGAAGGTAGTTTTACTCCAGTGTGCTTCCCTGGATTAGTCAATAAACAATAGAGTTCTCTGGTCCAGTACAAACAGTGGCATCTGTTCCAGCCTAGAAATGGTCTGCCACTTCATGCATTTGAGGAGACTAAGAAATAGATTTTATGTTGCTGTTGAAAGGAAAAAAAATTATTTAATTAGATAACCTGTGAAACACTTTAGCTGGGCTTATATACCAAATTAAGTCTTACTTCTGAATACAGTTGCATTATATATCCTTTCTAGCATTTGCTGTCTGAATTTGCTTATTTCTCGACTACGTTTTTCCTTGTAAAAATAGTCGAACTTACTTGCTCTAGTTTTTAACAATGCCTTTTGACCCTGTCTTCTCTTCTGTTAGCAGGGTATTCTCATTAGAGAATGCTTACACTGTTAAAAGACCTTTTAGGGAAGAGTAGCTTTGGTTTTATTTATTTACTTTTTACAAGTTAGAAAATTTATTTAAGGAGTCAAGTTACATGGTTTGAAGGCCTATGATAGTATTGCTGTTTCAGAATGTGTCATATCTGATGTTCCAGGTAGTAGTTTAACTCAGTTAAGAACAAAGTATTTGTACATTAAGTAGTTGGAGAACAGAAAGCAGTCTGTTGTATTTCAAAGATGACCTTTCAAGTAGTTGGAGAAGTGGGTCCTAATTTTGAATGGTGAAAAGAATGTGTTCTCTGTCTAAATAATGTTTGCACAAAGACTTCTGAATTAAATAAGTCATAAGATTTTATGACTCAAGTGTCTGTTGGAGCAGTGGTGGGACATTGTTTGGATGAAGTTCATCAAGTTAAAGAAGTACTTCAGAGGCTGTACCTTTAAATATTAAACAATACATCTTCAAATGGCCAAATAACTGTCTTAAAACGTTTGAGTGCTTTCTGCACCTGGATTTACACTTTGGAATTAAAATCACAGTTCCTCAAGATCTGAAGCATTTTCTCAAACCAGTATTTCTATGGTAAGAAAATGTTCCCCGTAGTCTTGTGAACTGCAGAACAGTGTACTCGGAATATGCCTCAGTATTCTAAGACCGATACTCTAACTTCACTTTTCAGTTATAGGTAAATTAATTTGATTTTTTGATCCCCTGAACTAATGATGTTCTGCCTATCGAAGGCGTTACAATACCATGTAAGAGTTCCTTGGGATCAGGTCCTCTGCTCTGAGAAGAATTGCAAGGCCTTCACCTTGTAATTCAAAACACTCAGGGTGCTGAGAAACACCCACCCAAAATCTGCTGTCACTATTCTTTTGCCCAGATTGTATGCCCTTTTTAGATGCATTAGGACATTGAATCAGGCATTCTCAATGCTTCTGGGCTGTGTGAGTTTTGTGGCACTGGAAACTAACATCATCTTTCCAGCACAGTATCTTCTTAAATTAGACATAATGGAGTGGCCCTTTTTCCAAAGAGCTGGCTGGAAAAAGACAGTTTGACCCGGTAGATCTGAGCCTTTTAAGTGTGTGTTGAGTATGAGTGATACCTTGGCTGTCTTGAAGTCTCATCTAATTTGTGTGATTCACTTTGGAATTGCAGTTCTTTTCCCACATACTGTAATGAGCTTTTGAGCAGTTGCAAGACTTAATAACTGTCTGAGCTACCCTTGCATATGTTGTAAAAACCATGAAACTGAATTTGTAGTATTGTAGGCTAAGGATGCATGCTCTAAACGACACATCCTTCTATGACAGTAGTGACTGTTTCTCATCATTCAGGCCTTTCCTGTAGATGTGTGATTAGTCTCTGCAGCAAAATGGAGTTTGATCCTTTTGCTTTTTTTGTTGCTGTTAATGTGCTTTTTTTAGTTGTTGAAGGAGGTCATTAGGCAACTCTGAAGGCATAAGACCTCTGTCATTAGGGAGAAAACTTTACACACATGCTTTCTACATTTTCCAGTAGTTTCAAAGGTCTGTCTGCCACTCCTTGGTTATAAAGTAGAGCCAAGGGACGATACCACGAGATCATCAAGAACATGGTGGTACAAGATTGCCATCCTTCTGTCAGCACTTTTGATTGATTTTTGGAGCTAGGTATTTTGATCTCTGCAATTGGTGTAATTGTGGCCAAGCTGCCCAGGTTGGGGTGCATAGTCCTAGCAAAGAAGATGCTGCTCTGAGGTAGGGTTTTTTTTGGTGAAGTGGCTGAATTCCCAGGACAAATGCTAATCTGCATTACGCATCTCTTGGATGTTGCAGGGTTCTAACACTCTGTACTAAACTTCTCAGTGCCCTTTCTGTTTTTTTGATGAAGGAAAAGGAAAATGTGATGTTAAAATAAATTATGTGGAGATGTACTGAAAATGCCTGGGCAAATTAAAGGAGTTACGTTTCACTAGGATGCTTAGATCAGTCAGAATGATAGCAGGGAACTTGGAAAGAATGCAGTACACTATCTTTTTTAATATTGCTGTAGCTGGTGGGGAAATTTCTAAATCTACCCTGTGTGTCGCACTAGAGTATTTAATAGAAACAGTCTGCTAATATATATTGGGACTGCCACTGTGTCAGTGTGTAGCTCATCTCAAAAAGTAATAAGGAAATATAACTTGGTTTTTTAATTTAATAGCAATATGGTTTAACAAAATTAACTGCCTGACTGTCCATGTGAATTTAGATCTATCTTTCCCTATTCAAGAACTCTTAACAAAATTCTCTATCAGTGGCTTCATGACAAGTTGTTGCTCTCTTAAGCAGCTAACTGGTTTGAAGTAGCCACTTCATTAACCTTTACTGAAAGATATGTTATTGCATAAACATTCAGGAATGATGCTGAACTTGGTAAAGAAAGAGAAATCATTACCATCTGTTGTGTGCTAGAAGACTGAAACTATCTCCAGATTATTTGTATACATTAGAGAACTGATTTGCTGATTTGGAACAAACATAAGGACACCTGGGTAAAGACAAAGTCAATGTTGTACTGAGTTAGTTATGGGTTAGCCACACTTTTGTTTCCATCTGTTAATGTCTAGTTGCTTGCTGTTCTGTAACTCAGAGAAGAGAGCCACAACGTTTAAGGCAGGCATGCTGAGTGAGGGAAGAAAAGGAGTGTTCTATGTTAGACAAAAAAATTCTTAAGCTCAAGTATCTGCAAGATGTGCATGTTCAATGAGCATTCACTGGTGGATAATCCATGTTCAGATGTTTTTAAGAGCATGCTTTCTTGTCTTACCTCTCATAACATGGTAGTATTAATAATGTGGACTTTGGAATTTGGATTTATCTTATACAGCTGAATGAAACGTAAATTTGGAGGTGGTACAAAATAAGACTTGGCTGTGATTTCAAAATAAATGTTGAAATACAGCTTATTATAGTGGTGTTTTGTGACAGAATCACAGAGTGGAAGGGATTGCTGGAAGTCATCTTGCCCAACCCTTTGCACAAATACAGTCACCTAAAGCTGGTTGCCCACAAGAAGCCTTTTGAATATCTCCAAGGAGGGATACTCCGCAACCTTCATGGCCAGCCTGTGCCAGTGCTCAGTCACCCTCACAGGAAAAATGTGTTTCCTTCTCTGGTCCTGTCACTGGGCATGACTGAAAAGAGCCTTGATCCCTCTTTTTTGCATGCTTCCTTCAGACATTTTTGTACGTTGGTGAGATCTCCCTGAACTTTCAGGTTCACCTCTTCAGATAAAACACTCCCAGCTTTACCAGCCTTTCCTCATAGATTCCCTTAATTATATTTATAGTTCTTTGTTGGACTCTCTCCACTGTATCCACATCTCTGACGTACCCAGGAGACCAGAAAATGACAGAAAATAAAACTGTTACTGGAGATAACATTCTTTGAAAATGGTTTTAAACCCACATGTAGTGCACAACAGCAGAAACTATTAGTGACTTCCTGTAATAGGCGTATTTAACAGTGACAAAGTTACCTATGTGTTCCTAATGAAACTTCATACTCCAAAACCTGTGTTTTTTGAGTTACAGCTAGATTTCATTGATGAAGCTTGTAACTTAATAAACCACAGCATGAACAAAGGTTTCCAACAAAGTAGTATCTGGATTTTATGACTTCAGCTGTTTTGAAGTCAGGACATTCTACACTATCTTATGGAGGCAAATTTATGTCAATCTATAGTTGGAATCAGAGTGCTTTGCTTTCAGGCAGTTGTCTTGATATCTCACTTTGGCTGCATTATCTTTACTCTTTGGAGAGGTAGCAAGTGAAGAGCAGTTTCTTTCTGCGTTTTCCACTCCCTTTCCTTTTCCTTTTCACCCTCCTTCCTCCCTCCCTCCCAGCTGAAGGAAAAAGGAACAGAGAGATTGAATAGGTTTAGCTTCTCTGAGGGAGGGCTAGCAATTGGACATTTTTCTTTGTTTGTGCTTTCTTTCACACTATATTTCTGAAAGATAACAGGTACTGGAAAAGATTATCAAAGAGAAACAATAGTAGTGTCAAAAGAAAATGGAATCATAAAAAGTTCATTATTAAATGGTGTTGTCTCAGAATTTAGTATTTCAAGTTAATATTTAAACAAAATGAGGCCTTATAACTATTCTGAACTTAGAATTTTACCCCAAAAACCAGTCACAGTATATGTATTTTAAGAAATACAGTTAATAATATGCTGCTGGACTGTTTTAATTTTTGTGCCTTAGGGTAGCACAGAGCACTATTTTGACTTTTAGAAGCTTCTTCTCATTAGCGTAGTCTCTTATATAGCACCTGTTTTGAACTCCAAACCTGAATCTACAAATGTAAAACCTGACTTTTGAAATATTTGCTTTTTTGAACACTCTTCTTTAAAGGACCTATCAGGATCTCTCCCCAAAATGCTAGAAGCATGAAGGATAAGGGAGGAACAATGTTGCATGGCCCAAACACATGTGCTTTCGTCATTAGCAAGGTACAGCATGACCTCATGTTGACCTCAAAGGTAAATCGCTACCAGGGAACAATTATACATGCCTGTGAAAGCAGCTTAGTTTTGAACAAGAGAATATTTCAGTGCATAGAATAAAATTAAGTTTACAACACTGTCTGCCTTTCCCCTTCTCTGTCTTGTCTCTCTGCAAGTCTCTTCTTGAGAGAATGTTGTTTTTTATGTATGTGTTTGTTGCAAAAAACCCAACTTTTCTAGAGGTCATAATGAATTCCTAAATGTGGGGAACTTGAAGGATCTTGTATCCAATTTAGTCAAACTGTACATCTTACTAGTAATTCCCTTTTTAATGAAAAGTTTCATTTGTTATCTAGAGTATTGGTTTTGCAGCCTTCAGAATGTATATCTGTTAGTTGGGGAATCTTGTGAAGTTCTGAAATGTATAGATCATTTAGACTTAGGGGAGAGTTGTTGTCAATATTAGTAGATTAATTTTTGTGTGCTTATTTTAGACTGCAACACAAACTTATGATATTTATTTTTTCATAGAAGACTAAATATTCTGTAGCGTTATGTGATACATCTCTACATGTGATGGAATATTATTTAGCTAGCAGTTCTGAGCTATTTGGAGAAGAATTGCTGCCAGCATCTCGGAACTGTTAGCCATATCTATCCCATATTATTTGTATAATATAATTGTTTGATGTAAATTTTATTTTTTTTTCTAGAACGAGAGAGCATATTCCTTCTGTGGAACAATAGAATATATGGCTCCAGATATTGTAAGAGGGGGAGACACAGGACATGATAAGGTGTGTTCTAAATTTATTACAGAAAATAAACTAATTCTTCAGTCAGCATATTTCTCTGTTTGAGGGGTTTTTGTAAAATACATGTTACCTTATTTAAGTATGTGTTATTTAAAGTTGTCCTAAGATAGGTTGTTTCCTGTGTCTTCAATTTTATGTTGATGTATTTTCCTCTTTTAATCTGAAGTAAAAGGCATATATATAAAGGTACTGAGGCTTATTTGTGTTCTATTCAAAATTTGTTCTAAATATGCTGTGGGACAATAAACTTAGTTGACACTTATTTGCCTTTGCATAAAAGACTAGTTCAGAGTGGAAAATGGTTTGTGGCTAATTCTGATACATTTTAAACTGGATATCAGAGATATCTGTTACCTTTATTGAGAGGTATGGGACAGGTTATTAATGTTTAAGTGTTCTCATATTGTAAAATTGTGTGGCTTACCACTTAGGTTTTATTATACAATGAAATGTCAGTAATTTATAGAAAAGATCAAGACAACAATAATTAACAGATGATTTTTGAAACAAACAAAATCCTCTACTCTCCAAAATAATTCTACAGTATTCCTAGGTAACTTATTCTGATTGCTCACTATGCAGGGAAGTTTTGGAGAATATTTAATCTGTTTTTTTGCTGTAGACTGAGTTGTCTTTCTGTTGTGGATCATGGAATGTAGTTGACTGTGGTTCCTTTTATAGCAGCCTGTCTGGAAAAGTCTACCAGAACAGCCTGGCAAGATAAAGGAAAAGTCTGACTTTTGCCTGAGAAAGTTGTTTTTTTTCCTTCTCTGTGCATTCTGTGTCTCTATTGGTTTGAGCTTACCTTCAGTTAGGGAGCACTGTAGTGGGCACACCTGGGATCTGGCAGAGGCAGAGCCGAATGACCTCCCTGATTGTTGTACCACACGTGAAATAGTGTGCTTTGTCTTTTCACTTAGTCTTTGTCTCACACCTACCTTGAATTCCTCTATAACCTCTTCATCTTTTTCTACTGTACTGCTTGCCCAATTACTATTAAAAATGGAATTTAAAAAACTTACGGATTGAAGCTCTTTCTTGCACTCTCTTAGTTTAGTCATGCAACCTCCAGAGCATCACTCCAGTTTCTCAGTCACCTTGAACTGTGATTCTGGCTTCTCAAAGCTTATAAATTCAATCTTGTTGCTGACTTAAAGAGGAATCTCTGTTCTGTTACCTTTGGTTCTGTCTGATACTTTCATCAGATGTTGTGCTGAGTCATACAGTATTCTATAAGGAACAACTTCACAGCTTGATAGCTGATCAATAGGGGTGATTTTGCAGTTATGTTAGTGATGTTAGTGTTCATACCACACACTCACTACCTTACCATTGGCAATATCTTATATGGTCATTTTAGAATATTTTTAGTGTATTTTATACTTACTGCATATCTAGCAACTCAAAGACCTTACAAAAAGAGAAAACAAGATTACTTTAGTATGCTTTGCTCTCATTAATCAATATTTATCATCTGTAATCTCTTCTAGATGATTGCAGTGTTTGTCTTGAGAACTTGCTCTGGTATTTCACTATTTATTTTTTAAAGTTTGATTTCTGATTCTGCAGATCCTCCTCCCTTTTTTTTTTTTTTTTGAAAAATACATGCCAAGAGGAAATTCTTTGGGAATTTCTCTGCGATTTATATATTTGCAGAGATAATTCGTAACACTACAGAGCTACTAATTATAACTTCAAGAACTTCAGGTAGTTCTTCTACACACTCTTGGCTGAATATATGAGACATCAGATTCTGTGTATTTTGAAGCAAAACCAAATAAAATATGTGGCCAAATTGTCATGATTTCACTAGTTGTCTTTCTGTGTTGTAATAATATTGCCAACATAAGTAGAGCAGAAGTTTCATTGATTTGCAGATTTCATGGCTGTAAACCTGAGAAGTTTTAAACCTGTAAATAATTTTGTTGAAACGTCTAAACTGCTTTCTTTATTATTCATAGTAGCATCCTTCCTTTTGAAAGAAAGAAGTATTTTGTAAGTTATGAGATATGAGAGATATGAATAATATGATTAGTATGTGGGAAGCCAAATATCCCATGTGTTACCATGGTCTGTCTCTCTAAGGCCCCTGAGATGCAGTGGTGGCATTGGGTGACCATAACTGAGCAATGCCTGTACCATGTGGAGCTGTCCATGCAAAATGGATAGCAGGGAAAATAGCAGGAGCTGAAATGCAGTGAACTGTCGAAGTGGGAGTAACAAGGCTTGTGCTAGATCCTTACTGAATTCTTTAATGAACAAACTCACTGTTTTTTCCATGATCCATTGCAGCAGTAGGATGTTGGAGACGTGGTTCTTCTGAAAGCTTTGCCTGAGTGAAGCAGCAAACAGATGAAACATGAATTGGCTGAAATTTTGTGCAAAGTTGGAAATGTCATAGATCTAATAACAGCAAGGAACTGTACTTTTAAGCAGATTCCCTGAAAATCTTTCAGGTTTGGAATGAAACAGATACCAGCTAAGTGAAAAATCTCAGTAACTTAAATAGACAAATAGTGCTCCAAATATTTAAACATTAAAAAGTTGTTGTTGTTGGTGTTGGTGTTATTGTTATTAACAGCAACAACCAAAAACAGAAGGATGGGATGCCATCCAGAGAGACCTGGATAAGCTCAAGAAGTGGGCATGCAAATCTGTTGAGTTTTAACAAGACAAAGTGCAAAGTGCTGCACCTGGGTAAGGGCAACCCAGATCAGAGCAGCCCAGTGGAGAAGGACTTGGGGTTGCTGATGGATGAGAGAGTCTGGACCATGACCCAGCCATGTGCACTCACAGCCCAGAGAGCCAGTTGTATCCTGAGCTACATCCAAAGCAGCGTGGGCAGCAGGGCAGGGGAGAGGATTGTACCCCTCCACTCTGCTCTGATGAGACCCCACCAGCAGTGCTGCATCCAGTTCTGGGGTCCTCAGCAGAGGAAATATGGACTTGTTGGAACAAGTCCTGAGGAGTGTATCTGTAATGATCAGAGGGATGGGACACCTCTCCTGTGTGCAAAGGCTGAGAGAATTGAGTTCATCCTGGAGAAGGTCTCATTGTGACTTTCCAGTACGTGAAGGGAACCTACAGGCCCCTTTTCACAAGGGCCTGTAGTGACTGAACAAGGGGGAATGGCTTTAAACTAAAAGAGGAGAGAATTAGATTAGATGTTAGGATGAAATTCTTTACTGTGAGCCTCATGAGGTACTGGAACAGGTTGCCCAGAGAAGCTGTGAATGATCTGTACCTGGAAATATTCAAGGCCAGGTTGAATGGGGCTCTAAGCAACCTGATCTAGTGGAAGGTGTCCTTGTCCATGGCAGGGGGCTGGAACATGGTATTTAATGTCCCAATCCCAAATCATTCTATGACTTCATAGCATTTTCAGGTGCCTGGATTAACCATGGAATGTGAGATTAAATTGTGCTTTTTGAACATTCCTTGATTTTGTTCTCAAGCTCATAAAGTTCAAGGTCCACTACGTCTTAGCAAGCCTTAGGTTCCTCTGTTATTTTGAGTATATATTAGAATTCATACCACATCACAATGGTAAAAATGAAAAATAATTTTGTTGGGAAAACAAAAGCAACTGTAGTAGTCAATGGAAAGAGTTCAGCTTGAGAAATTAGTTGAAGCTAAGTGGAGAGATTTCAATATAAAATCAATTTATCACAGAAAATACCTTCAGTCAGTACTACAGTTGTTTATGCTTCATTGTATCCTGTTTTGCCTTTGTATGTGAATATAGGTAGATTCTTCCTATGCTAGTTGCTTTCTAAGTAGATTGTTCTGTTCCTTCTTTTGTTACCAATTTTACTTCAGTGTATCATAACGTACATAATTACTGTTGTTCTATAGGCTGTTGATTGGTGGAGTGTTGGTGTTCTTATGTATGAATTGTTAACTGGAGCATCACCATTTACAGTCGATGGAGAGAAGAATTCCCAAGCAGAGATTTCTAGGTAAGATTCAAAGCAGTGAAGTATATCTGCTTGCTAACAGATGATCCTTATGCCATAATATATGTTCTGTGAGAGTTTGTTAATTTAAAATTTAGGAAGAAAGTGCTGCCATGGTAACATTTATGTGCTCTGGTTCTGTTCAATAGAACAACATCAGAAAGTAGGTAGATTTTATTAGCTAATGGAACTGACTTTACGAAAGACCTGTTTTGTTTAAACTGCAGTGGAGCCACAGCCATGTAGATACTTAGCCCTGTTCTATGTTTACTGTTGAAAAGGAAATATTGAATGAAATATCAAAGTAAATGTAAATAGCATTATCACATTCCAAATCTTAATACGTAAGGGATATCTTTAGCTAGAGACACTTTTTTATCTTGCCAGGCTGTTCTGGCAGACTGCAGATTTAAAGTGTGAGAATGTACCCTACTCCCACCTTTTCATTACAAGTAATGTTTATTTTATTAGCGTATAGCATGAAACAAAGATCTTTTCTGGTCCCATTTCCGTATCTGAGAAGAAATGAATATGATACTTACAGAAATGAAATAAAGTATACCATTCTTAGCTTTTACATATAAACTTTTTGTTGCGTTCTGTTATCTCCACACTTTAGGTTTGTTTTCAGTACGTGTGTAAAAACACTGGAGCAGTTTTAAAAGGCAAAGCAATAAGCTTCCCCAAAACACATTACTGAAATCTCCCCCAAAACAAAAATTTCCTTTTACTGGATTTTTTTTGGAGCAGTAAGTTGAGGTCTCGAATTGCTCAAATTACCAACTGCTGTCAAAATGAGCTTTTAAGTCCAGTCCCCAAACTAAGAATAGTCTTGCTTCTGTTGGAAGATACTGTGCTGGCTGTGACCCTCACCGGAAATCACTTGATATTTAAGGTTGCAATGGATGACAGAATGTACCTCAATTATTTAGATAATTTATTTTACTTATGTTATGAATTCAGGCAATTTCTTGGGAGATGGAGTCCTGTTTATTGTTTTTTACTTCTCTACCACAGCAGGAAACTTGGACGTTCAGTAGAAAAAATACAGGGGAGAGGGGAGTCCATTAATGAAAGAAAATTCAGGACTTCACTCGCTTGGTTGTTATATTGCAGTTAAAACTTCAGTTATCTCTTCCTGCCCTGTTTAAGGACAGAAGTTTGGTTGATTGGTTACTTATGCCATGGCTGAATTTCATAATTTTGATTCCCAAGATTTATTAGATGGCACTCTGGAGGTGTAAAAATATTTTTTAGAAAAACTTGAACTGAATTTTACAGAAATAGTTTCCCAAAAACTGGGAAACTTTTCAGTCATGTGCTCTACAGGGCTTGACTTTCTTTTGGTAGGCCCTTCTGTGCTTTTTAAGATAGTAATATTTCTCATATTTCACAAGGTTGTTAACATCTGTCCTCTGACAGTTAATAACTTGCTTTTTTTAGTTGTGGCAAGTTTACTGTTGCTGTTCAGTCTGTTTTTGTTCTGGTGGGTGTTTATACTACACATTTATAGACAGCAGTCCTATAGTATTTCAGTTTTTATTTTGGTAAATTTAGAAGTCAAAATCTTACAGTTTCCTATTTTGAAGATGTTCCCCGGTCTTCCTGTTTCCTGAAAAAGCCTTTTCTTAACTCAGCTTCTGTTGTTCTTTCTTACATATGGACAATTTATTCTTGATGTTTCAAGAAGATCTTGGTTAAAGGAAGGAATAATTTGCCATCTGAACAAAAAAAAAACCTTCTTCCTTTTTCTTGGGTTCCTCTTGTTGATGCTAGTGCTGGTCTGATAGATCTAATTGCTTTTCCTCTTCTGTCACTTTCAACTGATGACCCCCTGGTTTATAGTTCTTCTTCCCAGTTATATAGCTGAAATCTTCTTATTCCCAGCATATGATTGCATTGAAGACTAGATTTCATCTGTCTTGTGTTACTCCTATACTCATTAGACCAAATGGTTTCTAAATCCTTTCCACTGATAGCAATTTCTTTGTTGGATGACTTCAGTGTTATGTTTCTGCAGTTTCTGTCATAAATGTTACGCTCCTTTTAAGAACATATGAGAACACTGCTGCTGCCCTGGATGCTGCACTGAGTTGTGTGGAACTTTCTGGGGAATGGTGACTGCTGTGTGCCTTTGGAAGCCACAGGAGTGTATTTGGAGCTTTCCCTGAGGGTAGTGTTGAGCAGGCAAACAGAAGCAAAACAGTGATAGTTGCCACTGATAATGAAATTACTGGCACAGAGATATCAGTTGGTACAAACTTCTTTCTTGATAGCAAGGTTGTTTTAACCAGAAATTACATTGGCTAACCTAAATATGCTTAAACTTGCCAATCGCAGCAGACTTAAAGAATCCTGTTTTTCACTTGCTCACAAGCTGTTGAAAGCATGGGTTTATTTTAGTGAGTTTAGGGAAAAAAGTCATCTTCTAAATGCATCCAGGTCCTTCTTTTATTTTACCTGGGTAGGAAGTAATCTTAGATATTTTTAGATAATTTTACTCCCTCATGTGGCACAATGGCTGTCTGGTGTTAAATTTGAGCATGAAACTTTGTTCTAAAATATCTCTCCAAGGGAGAGTTCAGTTCTTGTGTTGGAAACAGTGTTTTCTATTGGAAACAGTAGTTTCTAATATTTTTTCTCTTTCTGATGAGAAATTGTGTTGTTCTTTTATCATAATCTTTTTGGCAACATCGTGGACTTCTTTCATGGAAAATACAAGTTAAGTAAGTGCAAGCTTTGCCTTTTATCTCTGAAGACTTCTTCCTCACATGTTTTGTGTTATGAGTTATTAAGCTTGATTAAATAAAAAAAAATCACATAACTACTCCAATGTCTCTCCTTTTCTAGTACACCCTCTCCCCTTTACTTTGCTGCTGAGCCAGGGATAAGAGCCATCCTGAAGAAGCATAGGCAAGGGCTGGGATTGACTACACATGCAGTATTTTCACTTCAACTCTAAGTAGTTTGTAGTGCTGAATTGCAAGATGGAGAAATCCATTTTAGGGGGCTGACTTTTGAGGGTCCTGTCATGTATAGGATGTAAAATAAGCAGGAAGGTTTTGGAGTACTAGTTTGCAGCTGTGCAGCACTTTAGAAAATTTTACCACCTTTAGGTTTATGAATAGATAGAAACTTTTTTTTGATACATACATACATCTGTAAAATAATCTATAGAAACATATGATGCCATACTAACACCAGCAGCAGCCCATGGTCTTTATTTGACATAGTTGGTTAGAATCTATTTAAACTTCATGGAGGGCAGCTGAAATTGGACACTCTGTTAGATGCCATGGATTTACTTCATCTATGATCCTGCAAAAAACCCTTTCTTCATAGACCTGTTGGGAAGATGCATAACAGCTGTATACTGGGATGTCTTTCTTTATTGATTTCCTTCTTTAATCAATGACTCACTCTAGTGATTGCTAGATCTTTTAAAGGGTGAGAACAGTCATTAAATCCAACTTCTAATTTGCATGATTTCTTCTAGGTATTTTCTTCTAGAGCTTTTAGCTGCCCATCTATAATGTATAGCATTTTTATGTTTAGATGCACATCAGAGTGCATCGGTAAGTCTGCCTGTAGATCCATTCACATTCAGTAAAACAGATGGTTTTAAGAAAGTTTAGGTATTATAGCAAAGTTTCTGACTTGCCTAAAACCAGGGATGCACATACATATCTGACTGCTCCAAGTTGGAACAAGAGAACAAGAGAGTTGGACCTGACTGGTTCTGAGGTGACAGGGTCATTCTCAAATATGAGGGTGAAAACTCTGCTTTGGAAGTGTTGTCCGTTTGCCCCTTAACAGGGTTACAGCTTGGGTTTGCTTTCTCTTATTCCCTGTGCATCCAGCTGGATGTGTATCTTTTTGATTGATGCTTATAAGACAATGTCTTAGTTTAGAGACAAGTTTAGGACAAAACACTGGAATGAGTTGTCTCCTCTGAAAAGGGTTGCAACAATCCCTTTCCACCAATAGGAAATGAATGCTGTGGATGAAAGTGAAAAGACCTTTTGATTATTGACAAACAGACTGACCACAAGGCATGGGAAAAAGGTAAATAAATGCTAGAGATTAAACTGTTAGACCTTAGCCCCTGTCCTGGTTTAGGGCAAATTTTGAGACGAAACCTCTGAATGGGGTCCCTCTAGAAAGCAGATTCAAGCAGACCCTCCCCAACCGGTTTGGGAAAAAATTTCCGTAGAGAAAAGTGGGAATAAATGTTTATTCAACAAGCAAAGTGTTCACAAGCATAAAAATAAATATTAAGCAACAGAACCTCTTGCTGTTCTGAAGAGAGGTGGCAAAATTGAGAAAGACCTCGCCATGGGGTGTAGCTCAGCTCGCCCAGTCTCTCCAGTGCTGGAAAATGCTCCTGGGCCCTGGTGCACCACAGGTGTTTTTCTGGTGTTTTTCTGGGTTTTCAGTCCAGAACAGGTTTAAACAGTTCCAAGAAAAAGGAAAATAAAACCACAGTGCAGCATGCTTCTCTGCCTCAGCTAGCAAAAATAGTGACTAAAAACCAAAGGAGATCTCTCTTCTGCTGTCCACTGCAGCCAACACTATCTGTGAAGGATACAGGGAAGCAAGTGCAGTTTCTGATAACAAACTCCATGCTGCTTCTTTTTTCCCCCGCCTCTGCTCTTGGAATCAGACTTAAAGGTGCAGAATTTAATATCCATCATAAGCAGAACAGATGACTGGGGATACAAACATAAAGTCACCTCAGGACATTAATGACCCTGTCCTCTCCCCCCTCCACATCAGAACAAAACTGCAGAATGCCAGGGAAAACAAACAAACAAAAAAAAAACCAGCTCCCCACATGGTCGGTAGAAGATAGTGGCTCCTCTCTCAGGGGGGAAAAACCCAAAAACAAACAGGAGATTCAAATACTAGTTTGGTCAAAAAGGTGGGAACCTTTGACTGTCTAGTGTTGGTCTCTTCTTTGCAGCAGATAAAGCAGGTGGGATTGCTGTGCTTTCTCTCTCTGCTTGAGCTTTTCTGAGGTATGGGGCCAAGACAGAGTGGTCTCTCTACTCCTGCTGGTCCTGACTGACTCCTGTCTCACAGGTCCGTTTTTCTCTTGTCTCAGAATTTAACAGACTGTCTAGTTTACATCAGAAAAGTTGCCGAAGGATTGCTGCTGCAGCTTCTCCAAGGCCAGGGTAAGGGAAAAGAACAACTTGCCTGGGCTAACAAAAAAATCAAGCTAGTGAAGCAAAAAAAACACCCCTTGGCAACCCAGACACCTGAGGAGTGAGGCTTTGAAAAAAATCTGCCGAAGTGCCCAAGGCTCACTCACCCCTGCCCACCCTCCTGCTTTAAAGATTACAGCACACATTTTTGGGCATAAAGCAGGCCGTCAGGGAATAGACTATCATCATAAATCACCCTAAGACACAATTCTCAGGGCAGTTTAGAATTAGATCAGGCATCTTCTTTTCTTCTTTATCATCCATTAGTGTGTTTTTTGCATTATCACGTGTACTCTTGGTCTGTAGTATTTGTGGGGAAAGCTCATCAGAGCCCAAGTTCCTGAAAAAACAATTACCAGTGGGGTTGCTCCTAGTTCTGCATAGACAGGTAAGATGGAAATGACTCGTGCAAAGTGTTAAAACTTTTTGACATATGCAAGGGGTGGTTTCTCTTAGTTTTCAGTACAGCCTGAGTTCTCTCATCAGCAGGATAATCTCAGCTTGCCCCACTCAGAGGGCTTTTAACTTGCCAGAAAAGCAATAAATACAGCAGAGTATTCCTTCAGCTCTTCCAGTTGCCACTTGGGGTTTTTAATTCTTCCTGCTTGCATCTGTTGCTGTTACTGGATCATTGCCATGAACAATGTGGACAACCCCATAAACATGAAATGTACAAAAAGATGACATGGATTAAAAAAAGGAAAGGGTGATTAATGCTAAAGACTGTAGCTTCCTTACAAAAGCACATACATCCCAAAAAGGATTTTGATGCATGCAGCTTCCTCCGAGCACTGTATGGGCTGTTTCTGTGAACAAATACAGAGCATCATCAGTATTTTCTAGTATCAGTCAACCTCAGAAGTATTTTTGAATTAATGCCTGTGGCCACTTACATGGATCTCCTTGTAATGGAACATGGGAAAATGCTGCCTTTTCTGCAGTGGATTCTAGGAGGGTCAAGAGATGGAAGATTTTTCTCAATATAAAACTTACTGTATGTCTGCTGGAAATAGTACAGCAGAGAGGAAGCACTTTAGGAGGTTCATAGAGTGTGTAGAGGAGAACTTGCTCTAGAATTTCCCTTTTGATATCTAAGGACATCCCAGAGTTTCAATCTTATTGCTTTAGAAATCAATTCCAAAAAATACTGATTGGAGGAATTTTCTTCCCTTCCACGAGCCCAAAGACAACTTGTCATTTTCCAAGATCTTTGTTACATACTTTCCTGATTCTTTTATTAGAAAGGTTGAAAAAGAAGCTTCTTCAGACTTCTCTAACTGCAGTGATTTTCAAGCTATGAAAACATTGCAGATTTCATTGGCCCTCCTGTAAATAAAATAATTTTTCTATCAAGGTTTCCTGTCTTCTGTCTCTAGAACAGGGAAGATTTTCTTACTTCCTTACCTGCTTCCCCTTCCTGAAACTGGGTGAATTCAGAAGAGACTGTATCTTTACTTCACCACTCCTGCAGTGTAAGAATACTCTTGTTTAATGATGTTTAAATTTAGTATTAACATCCCTAATTAAAAAAATAATTTGATAATATTGTGCTTTCTTCTCCTTTTCTGTAAAGTGAAATGTGTCCAGAAGTTGAAGAGAGGTATTATGGTTTGCTGTTACTTCTGCTAGCAGAAAGGCTGTGATTTAGACGCTTACTTGCAGATACACATAATTTAAAAAAACAAACCTGGACCTCCACACCATCTTAAAACACAGACTGTATTTTCTTAACTCCTTTCAGCATTACTTAAACCAAGAGGTCAGCTTGCTTTGTCTTTTTGTTTGTGTGATATTGGATACTATGTCCGTAGAAGCTGCCCTTGGGATATGTGCATTTTGAACTTGGTTTTGTCCTTCCACGCTGCCAGAAGAGGATTATTTAGGAAGCAATCTGTTTGCATCTATTTTTGGACTAATCCAAGAAGCTAGAGATTTCAAGATAAAATTTTTCTCATGAGATAGCTATAAGGATATGTCATGCAGTAACTCTAAACAAAATTTAGGAATGTTCTGCAGCAATCAGCTTAAGCTCTGGCAGAAACATATAATAGTTGAGATCTTAGTATTGCCACAAATTCATGTCATTTCAGCCTCAGTCTCTCAAAATCACTCAGTTTATGTTTAGTGGAGGCACTGTAAGCCATACTATGAAGTCACCACAGTGACAGTATGCATCAGGCTATGTCAACACCAAACTGTACATGAGCCAGCAATGTGGCCTTGTGGCAAAGGCAGCAAATGGTATCCTGGGCTCCATTACACAAAAGTATCATCAGGTTGAGGGCTATGATCCTTCCTCTCTGCACATCATTGGTGAGGCCACACCTGGAGTAGTGGTTCCACTTCTGGTGTCTCCAGTGCATGAGAGTGATTTATTTGACATGTTGGAGAGAGTCCACCAAAGGGCTGCTGACAATATGAGGAAAGGCAGAGAAGCCTGGCACTCTTCCACCTGGAGAAGGGAAGGCTCAGGAACACCTTGTGAATGTGCATAAATGCCTGAAGACAGTGTACAAAGAAGAGGGGTCTTTTTCAGTGGTGTTTGGTGACAAGACCAGAGCTAGGGACCACAAACTGAAGCACAGGAAGTTCCTTCTGAGCACTAGGAAACACCGTTTTTACTGTGAGTGTGACTGAGTACTGACACATGCTGCCCAAAGGAGATGTGGAAATTATTATTATTGTCATTACTGTTCTGTAAAACTTTTCCAGTTATAGTACTTTCTTTTGGGACAAGGGCATGAGCACTGCACACAACATGGAGGGTGAAGGCAAACTTCCAAATATAGGAATTTTTTTTCTTTATTTTTTAATACTTTTTAGTATTGGAGTTATTTTTGGTTGACTGCTATTAGGCATCAAGTTGATTTCTTTGTGGAGCTATCTGTTGCAGCTATGAGATTTCTTTTAAATGGTAAACTCAGTACATGAAATGAGGATTGGTCTCCTTTTGTGGATTGGGTTACATAATTTCTCTCTTCAGATGTTGTTTTTCATGTCCACAATTCCTTAAACCTTCCTTTATTTTAAAAAAGATTGGTTTCATATTTGTCATCCTCCTGCTTTTGTGTACAATAGAAGTTTAAGTGAAATGTTAACACTTCCATTAGTATGGTAACTCTTTAACTCTTAACATTTAAAGTAATTACCACGTTATTATTTTGTTTGTTTTAAAGGAGAATATTAAAAAGTGAGCCACCTTATCCACAAGAAATGAGTGCTCTGTCTAAGGATATAATTCAGCGGCTTTTAATGAAAGACCCCAAGAAGAGGCTAGGGTGTGGTCCCACTGATGCTGATGAAATCAAACAGCATCCCTTTTTCCAGGTAAAGCAAACAACAAAACTCACCAGATCCCACTTGTTGTGCATTAGTGCCTGTGAAATCAAAGTCTAAGGAAATTCTGTTGTTCTGTTAACAGAACAGCTTAGAGATATATTAATTGCATAAATAACTGCCTTGAAGTTAGTGACAATATCCGTGTGTTTCTATTGTATGGGTTTCGTGTGTATTACAAGAGTATGCTAAGTTTTTAATATATTCTGTCTGTATCTATTAGTTACTTAAAGAAGCCAAAAGACACACTGCTTAAATCAGAAGGTTTGATGCAAAATACTGAAATTGTGTTATGTTTTCCATTGGGTTTTTGTTTGAAAGGATTTTTTTTAAGATTGCCACTAGCATTATTAGTAAAATTTGAATAGTGATAAAATTCACCAAACTCCTCTGTTTTTCTTGGCCTAATTAAATCTTTAGTCTTGTTTAGTAAATTTTAATTCTGTTCAGATTTCTAGATATTAACATTTGCTTTCAAACCATGATGAAGATTGGATTTGCATGCAATATCTGTAGTGTTCTATCCACTATTGTTAAAATTGTGTTCTTTCTTTGAAAAAATGAATTATGTATTTATGGTGCTTCTGAAGTTAAGTAGAGTTAAACAGAGTTACACTTCCTCAATTCACTGTTTATTTTAGGGGATGCATTTTGTCATCATATAACATTTTCTATTCTTTACTTAATTTCAGTTCCTTTACAGTAAGAGGGCAGTTTTCTCATAACTGCTATTTCTATGCTTCCTCTTTCTAATCATACCTTTAAGTAAGAATTTGGAGGTTTATGCTCTCAGGGCTCTGAAAGCTGACATCAGTAATTAAGCATAGAAATCAGCAATGAAAAGTTGAAGATACTGCATGATCTATGGCTTACAAAAATATAAATATTGTTTGTTCTGAAATAGAAGAAGAAATTCAAGGACCATCATGCTAATTGTTTGGCACATCTCCACTATTAAATTTAATTATTTGACTTTCTTTTTAATTGTATTTTGTCTTTGTTTAAATAAGTAGGATAATACTTGGCTTTAACTGAGCAAATCAGTAGAGCATAATTTGAATGTTTTTCATCTGCCTGTGGAAAATGGCCAAGGGAGTTAGGACTGTGTGTCTGGACAAGTCTCTCTTTCCAGTATCTCTTTCTGTATAATTTTCATTTAATTCAAACTTACTTTCCTGTTTTTTGTTTAGAATATGAATTGGGAGGACTTAGCCGCCAAAAAAATACCAGCTCCATTTAAACCAGTAATCAGAGATGAATTGGATGTCAGTAATTTTGCAGAAGAGTTTACAGAAATGGATCCAACATACTCTCCTGCAGCAACCCCTCAGACTTCAGAAAGAATATTTCAGGTATTTTAAGAACTCAAATTAATTTTTAAGAAGACAAATATTGAATAATTCCTCATGTATAGATAGCTTTTTTCTTTTCACCTCTTGCTTATTATATTTTTTTGGAATTAATTGTGTAATTTCTAGTCCCAGTTCCCAGGGCTTTTTGTTTAACATTTGCAAAATGAAAAGGGTGGAAACAGCCCTACTGCAAATATAAAGTTCCTTGATTTTTCATTACCAGTGGAATGTCCTACTTGCTAGACTAAAGTCAGTCTGTCCTTTATTGATTCTTCATACTTTGAGTCTTGTCATCTTGACTCCATCAGCCTGGGCTGCCAGCTTCAACATGAGCAATGTAGTTCACCCATTTCCACATTATGTGCTAGTTAGGTAATCCTTTGGAAAGTGGGAGCTACCTGCAGAGCTGAAAGGAAGTCCTCCATGTTTTGTAGGAGTGCTCTAGTTACCCGACTGATGTATAGCAGATGAGTAACAAAGCTTTCCTTACTGTTCCCTCCTATTAAAGCATGATCCCTTCTTAGACTATGCAGTCTGGGTGTCAAATAGGCAGAAACAGCTCTTGTGCAGCCAACTTGGTACCAAAGCTGCAGAGATGAACAGCAGTTTGGATTGCTTTTTCTTCTCCCCTCCTTGTGCTTTGTTGCTTTTTATTGTCTGTTTTTGAGCAGCTTAATCCTTAGGGTACAGGAATGTAGTTTCATATTTTGGAACTTGTTGGATTTGCAGTGACTGTAGCAAGCAGGTTATGCATGTCTTAATAACATCTGATTCACCCTGTAGTAGTAGTCACAGTTGTTGTTACTATGATACTCAAACTGGGCCTGTCATTGCCCACACACACTGATATAAAGTTTATCCATTTGAAATTGTTCAATGCTTACATCATAACATACAACGTATTTCATCCCTTAACTTTAAGGTGTCCTGGGAAGCTGGTTAGTTTGAAGTATATGTCTTTGTCACTATTGTAAAGCAATTGTAGCTGAGCCAGATTAGCATTAATTAGAATTCTTGTTGTATTATTGGTTTGTCTTTAACTGTGGAGGATCATAGCTAATTCTAGGAAAATACCTATTCATGTTGAACAAAGTTAAAATTTCTCTATTATGATACAAAAATCCTGATTTCTTGCAAAATTCTTCTGAAACTTCTGATGTTTCATATGTATGATGGTACTTTATATGCAACAGTATCAAGCTTTTCTGATTTTTCAATTTCATAGGGATATTCTTTCGTTGCACCTTCTATTTTGTTTAAACGCAATGCAGCTACAGTAGATCCTTTTCAGTTTTATGTGGGGGATGAGCGACCTGGAACTACAACCATTGCCAGAAGTGCTATGATGAAGGTAATAATAATAATATCAAGAGTTAAATTAATTTGGTTAAATTAAAACTGTGTATAACTTCTCAAGCAGCAATCTTAACTAGGCTATGGATTACAAAACAGTCATCATTCATTTATCAATTCTCTGTAATGGCTCCTCAGATGATTCAAGCATCTGATGATCCATCACATCTTGCATGTGATACTATTAACAAGTGGTTGAAGTTTAATCTGAAAAATGAGGTGATTATCTAGGTTTCCAGAAGAGTGAAGTGTAGTAGTAGTAGTAGTAATAATAATTCTTATTCAGACAACCACTATAGATACTTCTGAAGCTACTTTAATTATATAATAATGCTGTCTATGTTATTTTTTACCCAAAAGAGTGTATAGTTGTGTGAAGCCTTATAAAAACACGTGCTATTGTGATGTCCTCAAATTAGCAGTTTTGTGGATAAATGTATGTATGACCATCTTTGATCCTGTTTGTCTGAATATTTTGTTTCTTCAGCTGTTGTAGTAGTAATGATTTATTTAGTGATTATGTTTGTTTAATGTAATGTAAGCTTTACTCTTTGATTGCTGGAATAATGTTTATGCATTTTATTCAATAAAAATTAAGATTATATTTTAATAGAGAGCTCTTTTACAGTTGTAAATGTAGATGAAAAATTCTCATGAAATTTTACTCTTTGTCTTTGACTGTGTATACTATAAGTATTCTGCAAAACTAAATACAGACAGTTTCCTAACAGGACTCTCCATTTTATCATCATTATGAACTGGATCTGAAAGAGAAACCATTGGGAGAAGGAAGTTTTTCCATTTGTCGAAAGTGCTTACACAAGAAAACTAGCCAAGAGTATGCAGTAAAAATAATTAGCAAAAGGTATAACTATTCTATAAGACAATAAAAATATTTTCTTTGCTTACTGTCACCCATGGAGTAAAATAATGTTCACTACATTTTTGGAAGTGGAAAAATAACTTTAAAATTATTTCTAGTCTCTATGAATCTACAGAAACTTATTGTAACCTTATGATCGTTAAAAGATTCTTAGAGTCTTTTGAAATAAAATGTTATTCTAGTTGCAAGACAAGAAGAAACGTAGAGAGTACTTTTCTGGTTCCTAGTTGTATTCTACCATTATTTCCCCTAATTTTGCTCGTAACAAAACAAGGTATAAGGTTCTTTGACTCAGAGACTTAAGTGGACTGAACATAGGCTTATGCTAGGCATCTTCTCCTAATCAGCCCAATTGATTGCCTAGGATACTGCTTTTAAGAATGGTCTGCAGTGTGGGTTGCCTCTGATCTAAGTGTGTGTGTGTATATAAAATGGAATTAGACTATGGAATTGTAAGTTGCATCTTGTTTACTGTTTGTTCTGAAGAGAACACCACAGTGAAAGCAGCTGACTTGTTTTGTACATGGGTACCATCTGGTTCTCTTCCAATATGGGTGTCTCTGGGAGTTTCTGCCCAGAGAAAAATAAAGATAAGAGATTCTTTGAGTAGCAAATGGATCTTCACTTTGCAACAGTTCATTAGTAAGTACATCCCTAGTGCATTGTAGAATGCTGTCAGGAGAGTAGAAATGTTCTGCTATCAGAATGATAGTTGACAGTAATCTCTTGCCCAAGACATTTGGCTGTACCTCTGTATTTCCAGACTCTAGAGGAACCTGTCCACCAGAGCTAAGTGTCTATCATTTCATCATATGCTTTTTGAAAAGGACAAGTTCAAGAAGAAGCTGAAGTGTAGGTGTCTGAGTTAGTTTTCTGATGTCTGCTAAATTAATGGAAGCCTGCCTAAAACAGTCTTGCACTTGAAGTGGGATTCAGTAACTTAAACATAGGCATCTACGTAGGGCCATTTTAGCATCTGTTGGTGTCTTCTCTGTCCTCTGGTTCC
The DNA here is from genome assembly GCF_009819655.1 of Sylvia atricapilla. NCBI lineage: Eukaryota > Metazoa > Chordata > Aves > Passeriformes > Sylviidae > Sylvia > Sylvia atricapilla. Next base: position 50,726,277 of record NC_089145.1, read on the forward strand.
CATCAGTCTTGTGACTACTACCTTTTTGTAGATGTCTTCATGGCTGATGTCATCTTCCAGGCTCTTCCTTCCTATGCTTAGGCCACTGAATCCTGCTCTGGGTATGTATGTTACAGTGAACTAGTTCACCCTGTAAGATGGAGTCACAGGAATTTCACTTATTATAAAGAGAGCTTAAATGGTGTGTTGTAGACACCTACATCAGGTATTTTAATTTGGAGATCTTTGTCATGTGTCTACACTCACAAGTTTTTTCTGTGGTACTAGCAGAGCTGTAGGTTAGTGCTCCCATCTCATCTTAAAATAATGTGTGTTTTGTTTCTGGATAAGTGAGCAGACTAGTATTGACTTTTCCTCTAGAGCTTAACTTTTAGAAATTATATCCCTGAATTATATTACTCATGGGTTCTTTTGCTCTTTCTCCTTCATCTTGGTGACTCAGGCTAAATGAAGGTAAGAAGTGATCTGTATACAGAGATTTTTAAAATGTTTTTTTTTAGGATTGCAGTGTGTGAGCAGACTCCGCATGTTTGTACAGTATTTAGAGTTAGCAGTAAACCCACACTCTGAACAGTTGGCCAAAACCCAACTTGAATTAGAATCTGTAAGTAATCTTGCTCTGAAGATCATACCACTGAATCTTGCTAAAAGGAAAAGTATAATAAGTTTCTAGCAGCTTCTTTGAGCCTCAAAGTCAGTCGTTCACTCCTACCAGGCTTATTTGCCCAAAAAGGGAACCTTACACCTAGGGAAACCTTTTCATGATACTTGAGGTGAAAGCTCAGATGAACAGTTTCTCTGTGGTGTTGCTTTTTAAATAGTGCTAGACCTGCCCCCAGCCAACTATTTTGGGTTTATCTGTATGTCTGATGTGCTGACACCAGTAAACACTGATCACATCACTGAAACAATGTAAACTTGCTTGAGTTACTGTTTTAGAATATACCATTTTTTTTCCTCACAAGGTTGTTTAAAATCTGAGGTGGTAACTGTTTACCAAGGGGGGAAGTATTCAGAAAAGCCCCGGTATAAATTTCAAAGGTTTGTGCTCATGATTCTGAAACTTTTTTCATCTGTTCCATGGTCCACTTCCTTCCGATAGTAGTTTAGGGGGAAAGATTCTGTGAGTCAAGTTTCTTAATTCCTTAAGGAGCAGAAGTCATTTTCTGTTGAAAAACTTGAGCAGCAGAGATGCAGGTGGAACAGCTTAGTTTACTTGTTGATTGTAACAAGTGCAATCAACTTGTTATTGTACTAACAATAGTACACTATTGTTGTACTACAATATTACAGAAACCTACAGAAAGACAGAATTCTCTTGCACAGAATTCTCATTGTCGTTCTCATCTTAAGTAGAAAAAAAAAACCGACCAAAATTAAGAACATGTGTGGTGAGAGATTGTATCTATTACCTGTAAAGCCATTTTCTAAATCAGTACAGGACTGGCCTTTCTTGGAGGGAGTTGTGGTAGAAATTTTCAGGCATTATTTGTCATAAATAAATCAATATATCTAACTAGTGGAAAAAAATGTTCTGCTCCATCGCCATTAATGTAATTTTTGTATCAATCACCATTTACACTTCTTATGGCTATAGATTTCAGTACTTGAAAGAGAACTTAGGCAGTGATTTTTCTCTGGAGATAGTCTCTTATCTCTTCCATTTCAGATTTTTACAATGGTCTGTTTAGGAGTTCATTTGTGTAACACATTTCATATATAGATGATGTTAATCTTTTTGTAGTAGAACTCATAGTTTCTATATGATTTTGGAAGTACTTGTCCCCATTAAGAATGGAAAAGGATTGGGCCAAAATAAAGGTGAACTAATAAATATTGATAATAACAGAGGTGAAGTCAAATTGCTCTGGACTAAGGGCATGGTTTGTGTTAGATTGAAACTATTCTATATCACATCAGCTTTTGCTGTAGGAAGTTGCAGTTGCATTAAAAACATTGTTTGAATTTGGTGTGGGTTTTTTAATGGACTAAATTGCAGGGTTGTGGGGAGAGTTTTTCTCCACTTTTAATATGCATTTAATTGTGTTCAAGTGTTGTAATAGTAAAAAAATACAGATTGCAAGCAGTTAAAAAATAACACTTGGAATGTGCAATTTGCTCAGTAAAATTGGTACAAAATGATTGCTCAATTTTTCCAGAATGGAAGCCAACACCCAGAGAGAAATAACAGCTCTGAGACTCTGTGAAGGACACCCGAATGTAGTGAAGTTACATGAAGTTTTTCATGACCAGGTATTTTGAAGAAACTGTAATCAGCACCTACCAAACGTATTGCCATGTGTTTTCCCAAGAACTTTTTGGACTTAAGCATACTGTAACTATGGAGGCAACTTTTTTCTTAGGGTTTTTGACTAGTCAGTATAGAAAATGAAGCAGAAAATCTGCATTCAAACAATCTTGTAGTTACTCTAGCAAATCAAAATAGAACATAAAAATTAGAGGCTCAGATTCTGTTCATTGTTCTGTTTGGTCTTTGTTTACCATCACACAGTGTGTTCATGGCCCAATTTTTGTATCTATGATACTGAAATGTATTATCATCTTTTCCCCAGGGTCATTATAGATCTTAAAACAGTATTTGTGAATTAATTTAGAAATGTTGCATATGAAGGTTATATATCTGGTATATTTTCCTACACGTTGGTAACTTAATGGAGACAACCAAATAGCTTGCCAGATTACCAAATATGAAAGTAGAGCCTCTATTTGAAAATCTGTTAAGATCAGTTTATTTAGATACCTTAATTGTCAGTTTCCTTTAATGTAATATAAACTACACAGTATGTAATAAACAATAATTTGATCTGAATTGGAAGTTGGCCCTGGTTTGAGCTAGGGTTTTGGACTAGATGTACTGTACAGCTCCCTTCCAACCTAGACTACTCTGTGGTTCTGGTCTGTGATTTTGCATTGGAACAAGGGGTCTCTTGCCTCTCCACATATCCCAGTCTGTCCCTGTCATGCTGCTTGTACTGGGACCAGCAGAGAGCTCATGTGGAGCACTTTAAAATTGGCTGAGAGGATCCAGCATCTGTACTGTAATTTGTACAGTAGTGTACACATGTGTAGAACAAGACATTTCTTTCAGTTTTGTTTGAGTAAAATGAATATACTAAATCTTAAAACAAAAAAGGTTCTCCAGACTGCCACTGAACAGGCTGCTCTCAACCAATAAACCCACTGTATTTTTAGCTACTTCTGGTAGCTCCCAGGTGTTACCTTTCAGATTATTTACGCTCAATATTCTGAAGACCAAAACTGATGAAAATCTTCTAGTTTTGACCTTTCTGCAGCTTGTCTTAATACAAAGAAGTTCCAGTTTTTAACTTGCTCTGATACCAGTCTGTTCAAATTCCACAATTGTATTCCAACCATATAATATTGGGTTGCAGTCTCTTGGTGAGCCAGAAGTTTCCTAGTGAAAAAGTCTCTTTATCCTTTCTAACATCCCTGTCAGATATTCCCAAGGCATGAAGAAAATTTCCAGGAGGGGATATTCAAGCACTGCTAGACACCTTGGTTGTTCTAAGAAATGTTACTGTTTTCTGTCCACATAGCTTTGCTTCTGTTCTTTGGTATCTAAAGTGTGCACCTTGTGACTGTTGCTTTGAATTCCATTTTTGGCCGCTTCCCAGAACTTTTTTGCTCTGCTTGCAAATAGTACTTTTGTTACTGTCATTTAGGGGAGGGAAGGGCTAGAAGCCATGGCATGCCCACGTCCATTGCCTTTTGAGAATGCTGACTTCACTTCCTTGTTCTGAGAAGTCTGCTGTTTGTTTAATGGCAAGACATCTGAATTGCAGTTAACTGTGTGCCAGTGTTGTCTTATAATCAAGGAAGCCCCTGCTTATTGATTGCCTTGAAAAGAGCAGCCTTCTAAAAACCCATTGCTTTTTTAATTTAAAAAAAATGCTCTTTAATTTTTGGCAAGATGTCTGTTGTAATTCTAATGATAGAGTACTTTTGGCTACTACTCTGTAAGGGATGAAATCACAGGTTCTAGATAATCTTTGATTTCAGAGGTTAAGTTTCAGGTTGTTTTTAAAGGATTTTGTAACATTTAAGTGGTTAACTCCTTACGCATATTAATAGATACATGTCCTATATCAGAACTGGCTTAAGCAGCAAAAGCTTTTTCCAGCTTTTCTTGTTAGCCTAAGCCTTTTCATCTCCCTAGAAATTTATCCATTTAGCTGGTGGCATTACATTTTTGTTAATAAATGTGGGTGCACATGGGGAAGACATTATTCTTCAGTTTCAACAAGACTGATGGGAAAAACAATATCTGAGATTTGGGGGTGTTTTGGCTTTCCAGATTACTACAAGCAGCAGTGCTGTTTCTTCATACATTGAGAACCTGTCAGAATAGCACCTGAGTGAATGTTGGTTTGTAATTAATTAAATTGTTAAATTTCTAACATGCTATGTTTTTATTGTTTCAGCTTCACACGTTCCTAGTAATGGAACTGCTGAAGGGAGGAGAATTGCTTGAACGTATTCAGAAAAAGAAACATTTCAGTGAGACTGAAGCCAGTCACATTATGCGCAGACTTGTTTCAGCAGTGAGCCATATGCACGATGTAGGAGTAGTCCATAGAGATCTGAAACCTGAGGTATAGTGACTTGTGTATATATGTGTAGACAATAAGTTATTAAATGTCTGGAATGAGATGTATCTCTGTTTCTCCTGCCTTTCTTACAGAGCTTCCCACTTCTGTATTTTTAATTAGATGTTACCACTTTAGTTAGCAAATTATGTAGATGTTTTTCTGTTCATAGGTAAAAGTAACTGTTAGGAAACATTTTTAGTTCTGTAAGCAATCTCTGCTCTTAACTTGTTCAAAAACATACTTTGCCTATTTGGGGACATTTTTCACTAGCATGTTTATTGTGTGAAACAATTCATAAGCAGAGCTAGGTTGTTTGGGTATTTCGCCTCTACATTTCCACCTTTTGTTTGATCTTAATTTCCTCAGTAGGGCTTATTTTCTAGTAACTACAAAATGAGCACTAACAGAGATGTGTGATTTGAGTTCAGTGAGTTCAATAGTTTCCCAAAAGAAACAATTTATTAATATCTGTTTTTCTGTAACTTTTTTTCTGATATTTTTATTGTGCAGCAACATCGTACCTTCTTGTCCATTCAGTTTACTATTAAAAGACTGACCACTGGATTTGTTCTGCTTCTGCTTCCTGGTGCCAATGTTTTCTTGGGTGCTTTTGCTAGTAATGGGTTGGGGTGTTTGTTTTCTTGAGCCTGAAAATAGTGTAGATTAATGTTGATTCATCTAGTAAGGATTTTATATTGTAGGGTGATTACAGCCATGATACCCCAAGAAACAGCTGTTCCTTTTGTAGCTGGAGTAACTGATAAAGAAGTCTTATAGGTCTTGCTAGTTGTCTTTGTAAAACAATCCAAAATATATGAGTTTGAAAGAATCTCTGTCCTAGGCTCTGGTTGTAAGTACAGTTAAAGAGGGACTTTTGAAATTCTAATGTGTGAGTTGAAAAAGTCATCAGAGAAACTTTTGCCAAGAGTCACATCGTGAGGGTAAGAAAACAACTTGTGAAACAAGAATTATTGAAAGGATGAAACCAACCTCTCTATCTCTCTTCAGTTCTTAGGTTTTTTTTTTTTTGGTTTTGTTTTGTTTTTTTTTGTTTGTTTGTTTTTGTTTTTTGTTTTTTGTTTTTTGTTTTATCCAAACTTTGAATATAAAGGCACAGTAAAGCAGAACTTCAACTGCATGGTAAATTAGGCAGTCTTCAATTCTACATTATGTTCAAGAACAGAAGTCTGGGAAGTCCAAGTAATGAAGGGTTAGCAAACAGCTTACAGAATCCATTGCCTCCACAAAGTTGGAGTTAACCTGCTTGTTTCCTTCCTGCTTGTTTTGAAAGTTACTATTTTAGGTCCTGACATGAACTTAGTATGGGATATTCAGGTTTCTCAATATAGATATGGTTAGTGCACTTCTCTGTAAAAAGATGTAGGAAATTCTGTTGCTTTTCTAAGAATTGCAGTCAGATTATTTTTTGATGTTCAACTTTGACATCTAATGTGCTATTGATAATTCTGTTTTTGAAAGTCTGGCTAGTTAAATGTAACTAAGAATGAGACTTTTTGAACTTCATGGACTGGAAGATTTCTGTTTAGCAGTAGTAATTAGATCACATATGTTGGTCTACAGAACAGAGGAAAAGTACTGGATAGAAAATAGAGAACTCATAGGAATGAAGAGTTTGTACAGCATATGTGACTATATTTGGAGCCTCTGAATAAAGGATTTGAGGACTGTTTCTGTGAAATGATAATGTATCTGTAAACTGTGTTCTAAAGGTATTACAACAAAACATTACAAGTGAGAAAGGATGTTGTTTATATATCCTAAAATGTATTTGAAATATAGCTGTAAATATTTGGGGATGGCAGGGTTCTGAAATAAACTTTATTTGCCTAATTCACAGGAATACCTGAACCTGATGTAGGAGACTTGGATTGCACCTTTCTTTCCATGCATAACCAAATGAATTTTTATCATAAGAAAGGTCTTTTAAAACCAATGTTACTCATTTCTTATTTACTCATAGACTATGTAACATCACCATAGAAAAAAGACTATTAAATTAATCACTTATCCTTGTTGTATGAAAATTTTTGCTGAAATTAGGCTTCATTTTGATTAATTTACACAACAATTAAAAACTGACTTTTCTGAATGTGCAATAAACCATATCAGCAGTACAGAAAGCAAAAATACTAAAATACTGTTTTGTAGCAGCTATTTTTTGTATCCATAATGAATGCTCTCAGGTTCTCCTTATTGATCTGCTGGCAGTCTAGCAATCTTTTTTTTTTACCCTTGTTAATGAGTTTGAAATTAATTAGTTTATGTGAGTCATTCACCTTTTGTTTCACAAAGTTAGATAGAACTTTAGGATTTCTAATATTGAGACTTTTCCTAGCATTCATAGGTTGAACAGTAAAGGCAATAGCAAAATGATGCTCTTCTCTCAGAAGCTGAAGGGAAGACTCGAATTAGCTTATGATTCATCCTGGCCTCAGACAGTTTTTCTGTGACTTAGCTTCCCTCTTCTATCTTTCTTGGCAAATACATATACTCAAGGGAGAAAAAAGAAGCAGATTGCCTTACATTTTCCAAACTGATAACAACTTGTCTGTCTTCAAGTCCAAAGTGTCACATTTCAGTGTGTGAAGCTGGAATTCTCAGGGACTGTTGTACTAATGTCTCTGTCTTGGTGTAAGGAGTAGGTTTGTGGTTGGACTGTTATGTGACCTTCTTCCAGAGCACATATCCATACTGGCTTTGCCAGCCCTGCCAGACAGCTCTCAGTGGAGCCTCTGAGCTATTGGTGCACTTTCTAACACCACTTCATACCAAGTTGCACTTTTTTACCACTGTCCTTCACTTTCAAATGACTCCTGTGCATTATTGTCCTCATGGCAATACCGTGTTACCACTTGAGTACCAAAGACTATTCAGTCACAAGACAGAACGAGCAGTGGGAATCCCCTACACGAGAAAGCTATTGTTTACAACATGCCAGAAGGAAGTGGAAGCTTAAGACAACTTGCTTTTGTTTGAGGAAGAAAGCAATTCTCCCATCTCCAGACATGTTGATGTCTTAGGTTTTTTTTCTTGTCAGTGTTCCCAGAATTCTTTTCTCCACCATTCTCTGCTGTATATCCATTTTCATTAGGAATCTCAGAACTGCCCTGACTTGTAGGTATGCAGGGACAGGTAAACACATCACATTTTGTACAACCCAGAGTGTTATTATTTCTGCTTCTCTCTTCACCCAGTGTCTCACAATTCACCTTTCCTCTAGATAATGGAAAATTTTCTGTAGTGATAGAGGCAGTAAAAAAATTATAACCAATTTTATACCCAATGCAAATATTGATTTTTGTCTTCGCTTTTCAGAATTTACTATTTACAGATGAAACTGATAATTCAGAAATAAAAATAATTGATTTTGGCTTTGCTCGTTTAAAACCACCTGATAATCAGCCTCTTAAGACTCCGTGTTTTACTCTTCATTATGCTGCCCCAGAGCTCTTGAATCACAATGGTTATGATGAGTCTTGTGATCTGTGGAGTTTGGGGGTCATTTTGGTGAGTGAGGTTTTTAACTATAATTTTATTGTATGCATTTACTTTTTGTTAAAATGCAAGGGACTTGAGATCATTTCAGACATAAATTGGGTACATGCTGAATTCAAGGGAGGTGAAAATACTGCGCACAAATAATATGTTCCAAAGATAGATCTTTTCCAGGAGCAGAATTTTTTTCTTACCAAGTAGGAAATAAAATTTAACATTTTTGGGAATAGAAAAATTACTTGATACAGTCAGCTTCTCAAAAAGATATATGCTTGTTAGGAGATTTTACAGGCATCCATATAATCTTTGTACAGTTTCAGTTCAGAGAGGGGCTCAACCTGTATTTTGATTTACAGAAAATTAGTTTCATTAGATGTAAGTGGGGTAGAAATGTATTTTGTTCTTAGTTTCTTGGAATAGATGAATTGTTTTTTCTAACAAGGGCTCCAGAGAAAGTCTTATATATTTTAAATTTTCTATAACCTGAAAGTTATGCTAGGCCAAGTTTTGTTCTGTAGCATTGGTGATGCAAACAACAGCCCTTCATAATTAACAGCAGAGCTGTCTATAAATATGCTATGTTTCTTAATGCTGCTTTTGTTCTTGTGACAGTACACAATGCTGTCAGGGCAGGTACCATTTCAGTCCCAAGACAGAAGTTTAACATGTACCAGTGCATTGGAAATCATGAAGAAAATAAAAAAGGGAGAATTTTCCTTTGAAGGAGAGGCTTGGAAAAATGTTTCTGAAGAGGCTAAAGAGCTAATTCGAGGTATGTATTTACAAGTATTTAATGTACTTTATATTTTTATTTAAAAAGATAAAATTTTTGTACACCTAGCAGAGCTTTCTAATGTGGTAAGATGCTGATAAGGTTAGTGGGGTTAGAAGGAACTGAAGAGCATCAGAAAAAATGAACTCGCTTATATTTAAAAACAGAGTTTTTCTATCATGTTATTTTTGCTTTTCTAAAAGACCAAAACAGCTTTATGAGATGTCTTAAAAGCTGAGCTTTTGCATAAAAATGAATTTATTACTTTTTCTTTTCCAATGGCTATTTTTTAATTCCTATACCAAGACTAACTGCGTTTCTGAGCTTCATCATTGGCATTTGCTGTGCTTTGGTTCTCCTAAGCTTTTGAACATCTAATTATGTTTTCATCATGAGTTAGACACCTACCTTAATGCTACTTTGCTGGAGGTCTGAATTTCTGTAGAAGCAGACTTGTAAGGTATTTTTCTGCAAAAAATGTAGAGATTTCCAGATTCAGACTTGAGTGAATGTGCAGGGAATCTGAGGCTTACTCTTTTGAACTTCATCCTAGACAGGTTTTAAGTGAAGAAATTATTTAGTAGTTCTGAGTTTGTGTGAAGTGAGATGTGAGTAATCAAACAGTTAAATATCAATTTTTTTGCTTTTAAGATTCTTCTGGAGAGTATGATAGTATAACATAGTGTAAGCCTTATCTAGGATAAATATTGGCATAGCTAGGATAAACATTGACATTAGTTACTTATCAAAGCAATGCATGAGATTTTATTAAGAAATATTTACATTTTCTATTGACCAGAGATAAATAGCTGGCAGTTTTAAAGAATGTAATGTGTTTGTATTAGGACTTCTTACCGTGGATCCAAACAAAAGAATTAAAATGTCCAGCCTGAGATACAATGAGTGGCTTCAGGATGGCAGCCAGCTCTCATCTAATCCTCTAATGACGCCGGATAACTTAGGCTCTTCAGGAGCTGCAGTGCACACATATGTCAAAGCCACTTTCCACGTAAGTTCTGAGAAATTTTGTCATATCCTATGTTTTGTAATGTGTCATCTAGGTGTGTATGTTTTCTCTTAACAAAAGTATTTATCTGTCCTTATAATTCAGTATATGCTTATAGCTGGATTTTTTTTTTCCTTAATAACATTTCCTCATAACATCTCTGATGGAGTACATGAAAATATTAACGATAAAGCAAGAATAAATTTCTTGAAGATATTTATATTCATGAGGATTTAGGCATTGAGTGCTGCTCTTCAAACAGCTAATAAAAATATTCTGTTTCTTAGGGAAATCTATTGAAAGGTCTTCAAACTTTTATTAAAAAAAGAGAACCAACTTTATATTTTAACTTAAGTTAACTGTTTGGCTTTAAGTCCTTATGGTTACTAAATTGAGGTAGAATTTCTGGAATGTATGTAGTTTGTGTTTTTTATATCGTGGATGCTTTTTTAGTGGATTTGCCTGTCTGCTATTGTATATTTATTAAAATAATTTGAACTGCAGCTGTATTTTACAAACATAGTGTCGATTCTCATTATACCCTCTACAGAGAATAAACCAAATTGGAGCAGATTTAAGCTGAAATGCTTTTATGTGGGTGCTTTTTAGGAAGGAGAGAAAAGCAAAGTAATTGTTTCTTGGAGAGGTCCTGATAATGCAATATAATTTTGCTGACAGAAAATCCATAATTTAACAGTGTCCTCTCTGAAAATGTAGTGGTAAATAGGTTAAGGCATAATAAAAACTACTTATAAAGCAAAAAGAGCAAGAAAAGGAAGATGCCAATCAATAATGTTAGGGTTTGACTCTTACATACCTGTGAAGGCCTGTAGAGTCATTGATGCAGCTACAATAGGAGCCAGTCAAGAAATTACATTTTGTTTTGTGATGTACCATAGACCATTCATAAGTGATAAGGCATAAAATGTGTTAAATCTCTTGAAAAACTTAGAATTACCTTTTCTTTTTAAACAGGCCTTTAACAAGTACAAAAGGGAAGGATTTTGTCTCCAGAATGTGGACAAGGCGCCTCTTGCAAAAAGAAGGAAAATGAAAAAAACAAGTACAAGCACAGAGACACGTAGCAGCTCCAGTGAAAGTTCCCATTCTTCTTCCTCTCATTCTCATGGTAAAACTACACCTACAAAGACATTGCAGCCCACAAACCCTACAGACAGCAATAACCCAGAAACCATCTTCCAGTTCTCCGACTGAGAAGCAGAGAATATCCCATCCTGAGGCGTTCAGTGGTTATAGACTTGGCAGTACCTGTATTGTCTTCTCCTGCCCTTCCTCCCTGTGGCTTACAGGCTGCTACAGGAAGGCGTCTGTTGCTTTAGAAATGTATTTTAGTCATACCTTTCTAGCTTTGTATTTCCATACCTTTCCTTTTAGCATTGTTTGGTATCACTGGATATAGTATAATACTGTTATACAACCAACATTGTATTCTCTGAGGGCTAAATTACTGGTGTGCAGTCAAGCTCAAGGTAAGTGGCTGTGCTGCTCATGGTACCGCTTGGAAGAAGACTGTTCCTCAGTGTCACAATCTTCCTCCCAGTTTCTTCCCCACTGCTCAAAGAAAGGAAAGCTCTGTAACATATGTAGAACTTCGGGATCTTCTGCTCTTACCCAGCTCTGTGAAGAATGTTAGAGAATTTGATTCTTCATGCTCGTAAAGAATCATTGGTACAATGCACCAAAGCAGTGTACTACTTTAAAGCCTTTCAAATTTTTGGTTACATTCTGTCCCATTTATTTGAGTTTTAAGATCAAAATGAAGCAGTATGGAACTCTTGTTTTGTTTGAAAAATAACTCCATATATCTTGTTCTAAACAACTGAAAATAGCAGTCTTAGATTTTTTAAATTTATTTATTTTTTTTAAACACTTCAAGGGTAAAAGGTATCTGATAAGGTGAGATGTCTAGTACTGTGATACAATAATTTTTATTTTTTGAAGTTATTAACTTCTAAAAGATTTTACAGATTCTAAAATGTAATTCTATAAGAGAAAATTAAATTTCATATTTCATGCTTTGAAAAACAATCACGTTAAAATACCTATTTCAAGATTTAATTATAATTTATATTTTCTTTTTAATAACACAATAATTTAAAAATGCTAAGATTTTTTGAAGATGAGAAAACTCCAGTTTCAATGTTTGTTATTATAGGGTCCATAAAAATGCATACCAAGTTATTTGAATTTTGCATTGTGCAAATATGGCAGTCTAATAGTGACTGTAAAATATTAGAATATATGTTTTTATTTTTTTGCACTTTATAGCATCCAAAAGAGATGTTTTAGAATAAAGTGCACTCAGATTTCTCTTCCTACAAGGTGCTGAGCACTGTTTTATTGGGCTGAATGACCTGAAATCCACCATCTTTGGTGGTTGTGGTCATTGTGAAGGAGAATTCTCTACTTTGCAGGAGTGAATCCCTGTATATTACCCACTGTTTTCATTCCTTACTGTAAAATGCAAAGCTCTTTCTATCTTGCTTTTACATTGTATATAACAAATACTAGACCTGGGCACCTTGTGTAGTGTAGATGTTAACAACTTATGCACTGGGAATACTAAAGGGAAATTATATTGAACACTGTGCTTCACAACTTGTTCACTGTGGTGTTCTACAGTGAAGTATTTCCTACTGTGATAGTATAGTATGTAAATAACTGTTTGGAATCATAAATGTGACTTACAGAAACATCAGCATAAACTTTTAAAACAGTATATTTTATAAATTTATGGAGAGCTCTTTTATAGCTTGTATTCTCACTGACTAGGGGTAACTTAAGTGCTAAAGATGACTCCTGTTTTGCAAATGCTTACGTGTGTAAGTTTCCACTGAAGTCAGAGAGGCTCCTTGTCATATGCCTAAATTTGTGTGATGGAAGACTAATTGACTAGAGGATTTTGTTAACAGCTGTCTCTATCCTAAAGTAACCTTAATCCAAACCCTATGCAAAAAAAAAGCTATAGAAATTGTTTATATCAGTGGTTTTATTTATAGAATTATATCAGATATCAGTATTGACAAATACAATACATCCATGTTTACAGGGATTGTGTGTATCAAAACAAGGCTTTGTAGCCCAAAATGTTTGTTCTGTGTTTCTTTAATATAAATAATGGCATTCTGAGGTTTTGGAATTGCTCATGTGAAATAGTTTACTACTTTCTTGATGTGAATGTCAACAGTAATTGCAGCATTAATTTCAGGTTGATGTGAATATTGAGATTTGCACTGTTTATGTAGACGTAGTATATTTAAAGATCAGTCTATGTGCTAATAACACAACCAATTTTAAGTGGCTGATGTTAAAGTATTGAAAAATAATTGTCAATGTAATATATTCAGGTTTGCTTTCTGAATGCTCTCTTTGGAAGTAATCTCAATAGTGAACATGGCTCATTTGTAAAAGAATACTTTTCCTCTCCCAAATAAACTTGCTGTAAATACAACAAACAATCCACCATTAATACTTGTTATGCAGACAGTATAAGTGAATTGGGAGATTGGAGAACAGGTTGGTTGTAAAGTTTGCACTTTGAGGAGTTTGTGGATCTTGTCTTCAGGATGAGGACAACTGCAAACAATTTCAGTCTGATTTCATTTAAGTGGAAGAAACTTTTGGATACCAGGGGGATTTGGAATATTGTGACCCAGCCTAACTTAAATGTTAGGAACACAGAACAGTTGTTTCCCTGTTGGGAAATTTAAGCTGTTTCTTGACAAACTGATCGAACAAGAATGTTTGCACTAAACAATAGATAACAAAGATACTAAGTACTAGAGAAAATGGCTGTACTGTCAATCTTTTTTTCTACACAGTTTTTGAGAGACTGTTGTAAGACTGAAGTTATTAGAATACATCACTTGTATCAAAGACAACTTTTATAGCTGAATATTCATGTGTCCTCTTTGTGCTCTCATGGTAGTTGTTTAATAAAAATTTTAACCCAAGGTATTTCTTTTGGGCAGGGCTAAGTACATTTAGGTATCACCTTGTATTTGCTTTGGAGCAGTTACCCAGGGTAGCTGAAATGTTTGTGACCTCTGACTGCCTGCTGCCTCCAGGCAGAGCTCTTGAGGAAGTGTGTTTAACACTAAGCTGTCTGAATTTTTAGATTAGCATCTTTACATTAACAACTGCTGATGTACATACACATTGATACATTGGAACTTGAGTTGTAAACTAGGCAGCTCAAGAGTAAGTTTACTTCTTGTTCTGATGTCTCTGCAGGAGAGTATCAGTGTTTTAATCTCTTGACCAGCCTGGAACTCAGGGTCATATAAAGACCATGAGCCATGTTTTTCATACTCAACCACTGTTTCAGATTTGAAGTGTACGAATTAATCTTCATTAGTACTATAAATACTTTATATTGTCTTGGTGAAGAGATGTTACACTGTAAATTATGTGTATACTTGGATTAAGTTTTCTTCACAGTGCTGCTATACCTCAATCAGCTTTAATGTCTAGTAATGATATCTGTCTGCTGTCAGAAATACAGTGCTGTCAGCAGTGTTGTAGGCAGATTTGTGTGAAAAGTCAAATTTCTTATGAGTAAAGACTTCAATTAGTGTGGGTTTTAATCTGATCTTGAAAGTACTCAATATCTGGTAAAATCGTTTCTTTATAATACTTCTAGAAACAAAAATCTTTGTATTAGCAGGTAATTCTGCTAAAGCATTTAAAGAACTATAAAAAAATAACATGACTTACTGTTTCTCTGGCTTAATGAAATTTCTATACTTCAAGGAAAAGAATCAGTGTATTTGGCAAATGTATTGTTCACTGCTGTGAAAAAAACCCCATTAAATACTTCATGAAACAGTTGGGGGTGAGAATGGATTGGCGCTTCAAATTTGCTCTGCTGATGGATGTATTTACTCAGCCCTTTTCCGTGGCTACTTTTCTGAACAAAGTAATGATTCCTACACAGCTATATCCCTTCTCAGTTGTCTGAGAACAGAATAATTCTCAGCAGAAAATGTGTTCATTGGTTGTAATGAAATGTGTCAAAAGCATCTTATATTTTTAATCTGTGCATGTGTTCTCTGCATGTAGATTCATGCTGTATTGCATGTCTAGGTCTCAATTTACATTAAGTAATATGCCTTGATTAAGAGAATTTATATTTTAAAAATGGGTACTGGACTCACACAGATTCAGAGGACCAGATAAGGAGGCTGCCACAGAACACGAAGAAGATTATAAAAAGTCAGAGGTGAGACGGTTCAGGGGAAGATATTTTCAGGGGTAATTTCTCCTCTGGCTATCTCCATGTGCATGTGTTATTCACTGACAATGAATTGCAAGCTTTCTTGCCAGTTGTCGAACATAAACATATTTCCTACCTCTGCAGGTCCCTGAGTATGTTTGTGTGGCTTTATAACATTTAGTTCATCATATTGAAATTATGTTTCAAGTATCATTCCAGGTGTTTTTAGTAAGTTAATGTTTTCATTCTTACCCCATGTGAAGTGGGAAAAGTGACAGTCTTTTTTAAAATCCAGCTTTGCATGGCAAACATGACATTGCCTTCCTTCAGTTGAGATAGTTGACTGAGTATTCTGGATTGAGAGAACAGAATATAACGTGGGTATTTCAGCTGTAAAGAGGTAGAGGGGCTTTGATCTTTGTCTGCCAGTGAGAAACACTTCTCAGTTTGGTCCTTTGGCCCACAAGGCACTGGATTCTCTAAAAGTAGAAGAAATGCAGAACTGTTCACTAGCTCTCACCTGCCATCACACACTTTTATATATCATATATTAAATAGATTCTGTATGTGCAGAACACCTGTGTAGAAAAGAAAACTCGGACTGATTCCTGTAGTCTGCACTAGAAAATAAAGTGATGCTTTCAATTACGTAGACCAGCTGAAATGGTCTCTTGTTTGTTGTGCACAGAAACTGCATAATGGAGAAATGCAAGAGACCTGCAATAATGTAAATTTAAAAAAAACCAACGTGTTTTGACAACCTTCATGTTCTGTGTGATAGGAATGGAAGACAGCAATTGGCTGGGAAACAATTATAAGTATTTAGGTAGAGATGCTATGGGCTGGTCTGACTAATACTTTATTCAGTGGTAGAAAGGAATCCATATTATTCATAAGTAAAATTGATTTTAAAAATTGGCAACCAATCTAACTCTATTTACAAGAGTCACGCAAAAGTCTGCTAAGTTCCTTTGAAATGCCAGTAGTAAAGGAAAGGATGACAAACTCTTCTTTAATTGCTTCAGGAACTGCCAAAAACCTAAGAGATGAAACTGCAAACTGATTGCAAACTTCTTACAGCTTTCTTAATACAAAGATATTTGTCCACAAATCCAGCATGAAATCTTAAAATTGGTCTAATTTATGTTCATCTGATTTTCCCTAGTTGTTCTTTTATTTTGGGAAATATGCAGTTGTGTTAGTATGACCAAAGGTCCATTTTTGTAAGTAGGAGAAAAATCAAAGGATTTAGGATTAGGCCTTGTGAATAACCAAAAATCTGTTTGGAAGGGTAACCATTTCAAAATCTGTGTGTGTATATATATATATATAATATATATATATATATAATATATATATATATATAAATTTATATATATATAAATGATACTTGCTGATAAAACTATGTCTAACCAAGTACATTTTATCTAAGTCATGAGTGTGATTTTGTGTGACATTCAGCTATGCTAAAAAAGCTTTCAAGTGTAAAGTCTTTGGAGTTTAGGAGAGTGAGAAGAAGGGGGGAAATTTAAAGATGATGCTGCAAAGAGGGGACAATGCTTGAAATTTGTCCCTAAGTTACTTGAGGTGACTAGTTACAGAGATATCATTGTATGGTCTGCAGAAGCTCACTCAGTACTAATCGTACATATGCTTTTTTTCCTTTAAAAGTATTACACAGTGGAGAAGAGAAACTAAATTCACAAGAGCAGCAAATACCTCAAAGCTTTTCTCAGGTGTCTCCTTAATGAGTTCTCATCCTTTATACAGATAACTGCTGTATATGCAGTTACTCTTGTTGAAGCTATGCCTGCTTGAGGGAACAGGAACCTGCTCTTTGGTGATGCGTTCACTGTAGAGGCATGCTACATTAGAGCTCAAGGTGCTGTGTCCCTGATGCTTTTAAGTTCAAGTGTTCATACAGTTCTGCTCAGTATGTCACCATGTCAGTCCAATTGGCATGCAGCTGTGGCAAGTTGGTTCAATTTTAGTGCTGCCAAATTAAAGAAGACTTGAGATCTACTTCAGGACCAAAGTGACAACAGGTTTGACTCTTAACATACATGTGGATTACAAGAATTAATAAAAGTTTGGCATTGGCTTTCAACCTTGAAAGTCTAAAGATGCTCCTGCAGCAAATATGGATGAATACAGATGTCTCTACAGTATTATCTCTCACCTGCAGAGAAAGAAACGTGTAAAATTGTTTCTTGCCAGATAAAAACTGTTGCTGGAGTCCTAGTAGAAGAAATCATCCCTAATTTCTACCTTTACCTTTGAAGCTGTGAAGGGAAAAAATGAATTGGTGACAGATTCTGACAGCTGGTTATAAAGGAGCAGGCTGTGTTAATTTGCAGCGAAAGGAACAGGGTGTTCTATTTCATGTGTCAGTGTGGGCAGGGAGTGGGGAGAGGGAAAGAAATGGGAAGAAGGGAATGCTGAGTGCAAATACATTTGCCTCACTGTAATTTATGGGACATTCTGGTTGCACACCATTGCTTTTGAAGGAGCAATGATCTCCACATTCAATAAAAATCTTTTTGAATGAAAAACCCCACACAGATTAATCTGACAACTTTTCTTTTTGGAAACAGTGCCACTTTCAAGTGGCAAGTACTGTATTGAGGATTTTGATTTCCTTATTTCCTTAATGCCAGTCATGAACAGATTACAGTGGAATTTTCTTTCTGACAAATACACACCTGTCTAAAATTCTTTGTCATGCCAACAAAGTGCAAAGCCTTGTGATAGAAGTTTATCAAAAAGCATGAGAATTTTTCCCAGTATTCAGAAAATGAATGAGGATTCTTGGAGTGAGTCTGGAGGAGGATTCTGAATTTGATGGGAAAAGTACTAAAAGAAAGGCTAATTTTGTGAATACAGTGGTGGAGAAAATACAGGAAAGCTGTGTTGTGGAAGACTGCTCAAGACTTATGGAAGATTAGTGGAACCAGATGTCAGGTGAATGCTCCTGTTTCTAGAGCTGTTAAAGCCTAACCATGAAGGATAGTGAGCCCAGCCTGTAGGTTAGTCTTGTCAGAACCACAGGTTTTAGGAAGATCTAGTGTTGGGCTTCTTTCTTGGAAGGTGCTTCTCTTTATTTGCAAGTCTCGTTAACCACCAGGGCATGATCAACGTTTGGCCAGTCAGACTCTTCCACTGTATTGGAATGATAACTGAAGGTTGTGATCTTCAGCAGCCTGTTTTCTTCTTCAGGCTATGGTGTTCAAAATAGGAAGAGATTTTTTTTGTTTTTGTTGCCCTACATTGTGTGGTTAACCACTGTGATGGCTTCAAAGTTAATGCAAAGCAATCTGGAGAAGTACATCATGTCATTGTTAACGAGTTGGCCTCGGGTTCCTGTAGGAGAAGCTCTTTCCAGAGCTGTGCACAGTGCAGAGCAATAGCATGGGTATCCCCTGTGATTGCTGGTGGTCTATATGTCCATTGCTCTTCCTACTCTTGAAGGTGTGTGTGCTGGGAACTCTTCTCACAGAAAAATGTGAAAAAAACAAACCAAACATCTGTGTGCTAGGCAGATTATGATACTTGGGTGAAGGCAGTTTTATTGGTAATAACCAGGGAGTTTATTTGTTGTTGCATTTTGCATGACTTCCCTGGCAGTAGGGAGAAGTATCTGAACAACTCTCTAAGACAGACTGATAGTATTTGAGCTATTACTGATCTCCAGCACTGTCAGGAACTTGGGTTAGGAGGAAAATGTATGAATATGTATGGTAAAAAGCTATGGTATAATGCATCATACCTAAAGAATCCTACATCTTTCTAGTATGCATTGGATTAAGTGGGTTATCCAGGTTTTGTTCAGGTTTTTCAGGGTATGTGTGTGTGTGTATGGTGTTTGCTTTTAATTACTACTATTTGTTTTTACTTCCCTTATTGTATACTTAGTTCTGTCCTGGCCATTCTATTTATGTTAACCCACTTATCTCTTTGAATTCTGTAGCCTTTCTGCTTGTCCTGAAAGGTAATATATGGGTATTTCTGCCCAAAAAGAACTGTAGTGTCAAGTGACCAATTTACAGAGAAAATAAAAGTATGAAAAAGGCTATGCAATAAACATTTTTTTTAATCAGTGTGGAAATACCCAGCTTAAATTGCACTGGTCATTAAATTCATACCTTATTCTTAACTCACAAACAGAATGAATAGTGTTAGAAGTACAAAAAGAACAGTTTTAAAAACAACTAAATAATTAAAAATTTTGGTCAGGGGAAATGAGTGCAAATCAATAGGTATGAGCTGAAGTAGCACCTTCAGACTTGTATCTAAATATGCTCTGAACAAGGTGCCAGATCTGGCTGACTGCCTTATCTTTTACACTTTGAAGCAGAGTTAGGTCAGCAGCAGGTAGGGGAAATCATCTTTGTCCTGCAGATGTGGAACTTCAGATTTTCAGACACCTGTACTCGGATCCAGCAGGAGCATTAAGAGGCTGAAACTGGCAGTTAGTCCCCAGAAGCTTTGTCTGTGAATCATCTTTGTGAAGATAGACAAAGTCCACAGGAGGATAGTTCACATCCATTTCCAACCAGCTGTAGTCACAGTAACATTATTGTTTTCTACTTGAGTTTTTATCAAGCAGCTAAAAAAGCGTATCTGCTGTTCTTACTTTATCTGTGCTGATAGACTGTTCTCTAGGGCAGTGAAGCAGACTGGAAATTATATTCTGTGGTTTCAGATGAATGCTAGACCTTTTGGAGACTTCTTTGATCATTGTATTTTAAATGAACTGTGTTTCAGTTGTCATCTCTGGAAATACCAAGTTGAGCTTTTCATAGAAAGGAACTATGACATATCAGAGGATATGAGGAGGAAAAAAAGAATTTTAGAGAGTCTCAGAAGCTGCAGTTTTTCTTTTGGCCTACAAGAGCAAGTGTTAAGCAGTAGAGTTCTGAAAGGTTGAGTTAGACCAGATAAGGTACTTTGTAGTGTGTAAAGCCAACTGAATATTGTAAGAACATCAGAAATGGAATGCTGAGTCAAACCAGTGGGACCAGCATTGCACCAGCACTCCAGTGCAGATTACAGTGTGAGCTACGCTGTGGCAGAATGATACTGGCTGCTTCGTCCTCAGTATTTTTTTCCATGATGCCTGGTGTTTTGTAGATGCCACTGCACAATGCAGGAAGGATTTCAGGGAATTTTCTGTGATTTCCTGACCTCCTGTATCAAATGTAAACCAGTTGTCTCTAGACAAATAACTTGTGTTTGACCAATTCATGTTGCCTGAAAAACATCCAGTCTTGTTTTGGAGATACCAAGACTGGAACAATCCGCTGCATCTCTGGTATTTAAACAAATAGTTAATTATTGCGATAACTTTTATAAAGTCTAATTTCTTATATAAATTACTTGGAGCGGGTCTTGTTTTGTTTTTTTTGTTTTCTGTGTTACTCTGTTTTAAAATACTGTCTTCTTTACATGATACATGATTTCTAGAACATAAAGCAAATTGTTTTTTGATTCTGCCAGTTGTTATGGCCAAAACTGGTGACTTGTCAGGTCTCTGAACTCATATTTGCTATGTAGAAATAGCAGCTCACACTTGTGTTACTGGGTCCACTTCATAGTGTTTCTGGCTAGTAGGTGTATGGATCTCTTGGAGTTTTCCCCAGTTGATCCTAGAAAGTCTCCATCTCCCCTCTCTGCTAAGGACTTTGCTTTTGGGGCATAATAATGTAGCCTTGTATTGTAGAGCAAATTTTCTCTTAGGGTCACATCAGGCTGGGCAGTCTGTGTTCTCCCACTGTCTTCCACCTTTCTTTGGCACATAGGCACGACCCCAGCGTCCTCAGGATGCCCCTGGTGTTCCATGACCTGTTCAAAGGCACAGGATGAGCCCCAGGGGAGCCACTCTTTGATTAAGACTATTTTGTAGTAACTCTGGATCTGCTGATTTTTTAAAGACTTCTCTCCAGTATTAACATAATTGAAACATCTCATTTAAATGCATGATGTTTCACTATTTCTAAACAGAGAACAAAAACAATTGCTGAGCACTCCTTTGTCACCAATGTTTTTCTTGCCTCTGGATAGTAATGAACTGATGACATTGCTACAATTATTCATTGTCTTCGGCAACTTTCTTAGCTATTTGTCGTAGTACTCACAACATACAGTATTTTTTGTTTATGTTTTAAGCTAGCTACAGGTTTAGAAATTTTCCGAAATTATATGTAGCTTTTGACTCCCTCTGGTGGTCTGGCAGTGGAGCTGGCAAATAGTTTTAACTATCGGTGCAACAAGCAACTCGTTTGAACGAGTATAACATTGTATTTTATTTTTACCCTTAAAAAATAATAAAAAATGGTACATGGCTGGTTTTCTATTTTGAAAAGTAGAGGCCTAATGAAGTGCAAACCCGTTGGATCTTTCTAAAAACATATAATTGCTATTTTTTAAAAATCCATAATACTGTTCTGGACACTGTTTTAGTAACAAAGTCAAAAGAATAGGAAAACGTCTTTGCTTCTGAGGTTCAGTTTGTCGAGGAAGAAATTATTTTTTGAGTTTAAGCTGGAGATTAGGCTACAATCTGGATCACATCTAATTTAGCTGAACTGTGTAAGTTTTGTTATTGTGCAAAGACAGTGCAGGATCCCTCTTCCCCTGCTTCCCTGTGAGCAGTGTTGGATACCAGTTTGAAATAGAGCAGGAAAGAGGCTTACCATGAGAGTAGCACAATGAAAGACCCATGATTAGACCCTACCCTGGCTTTTCCATGAATTTAAATGTAGCCAGAACACTTACCTGTAATCCTTAGATCTTTGAACAGGACTAAATTGTTTTGCACTAACACCATATAAAAGAAACAACAGATAGCATTTTTCTTCCCATTTTGTGTCCTATTTCTTACTACATGTTAATATCGCATAGCAAATTTACTGGCAGCATACCATTGTGAAAGTACAGTGGTGGAGCAAGTTGCAATTCAGATATAAATACATTTATTCAGCCTCTAAAAACAGTGGAGTGTGCTGTGTTTTCTTTTTTTTTTTAATTCTGGGAGGCGACTTTTTTTTGGTGTGTGTAAATATGTGCATTTGTGGTGCAGAGGATATTTCCAGGCACAGTGTGGCAGGTTTAAAATGTAGTATGAAACATTTAACTGGAAGAACATGATTTGAGTAGATACTGGCAGTTGAGTGACACTCTGTTGCCCTTTCACTGGCAGCTCTGGCTCCGATTTCATGAGTGGGCTTGGAAAGAACCTCTTTTGGAATCTGACTTTTTTTTCCCCAGCACATTTAGTAATTAAAGTTTGGATTCAGACAATCAATATCAATGACTGCTAGCCTCTGTCATTTATTAAAGACTGTGAATTAACATCAAAGGATTCCATAAAATAGTAAAAAAATCTGTTTGTCTGATTGCACAGGCATTAAATTTTCGGTATTAATTGCCCATTATCTCACAAGTACAGTATGAACTGAATCACTCTGAAGGCAGCAAACTACAAAATCGAAAGTCCATTGTGAGGAAAGCTTTTCAGGTTCCTAAGTTTCTTTAATTGTTTTGTGTATGATTTTAACTTTCAAACAGCCATAAGGGCTTAATGGTTTACATGATAATGTACATTTCAAGATGTAACTATTTTATCTCTTAGAAAATAAACTCATCTAAGTACAAAACCTTTAAATGTTGAAATAATTTGATAGAAGTTTATTTCACATTCTACATCACTGTCTTCCTTGCTATGAGGCAAGGGTGGCAGGTTTCATAATGGTCGTGTTGTCAGACTGTTGGTTTAGTGGACACTCTTCAGTCTCTCTTCCCTTCAAACAGCATGTTTATACTTGCAAAAAGGAGACAAATGTCACTGTGAAATTATTTCCTCAAACAATTTTCATATGGTCTGTTCTCAATTTCATAGAGATTACAGACTTCAGTAGGAAAGAAGAATTGTGTAGTTGCCTCCTTTTGCTAACAATGTTGCACTAACTGAAAAAAAAAAAAAAAGGCTTCAATTCCAGTAAAAGTTTTGCTTCCATAATGGTTATGAGCTGTGCTCTTCACTGTAGAGAAATTAATTATCACACTAATGAGTTTTGGCATGAGAATTTTTGCACTTCACATTTGAGAAAATAGCAGACGGTAGTAGGAGTTGATTATGATTGCCTTAAAATACAAATAGTATTTGAATTTTTGAATTGCATCTCTGATCACTTGCAGTAGGAATATATTTAACATTCTAATAGGCATTACAATTGATTTTAAGTGAAAGATAAATGATTGGTAAAATTACTATTTGTGCCGAGGAAAAGCTTTTTAATGTTTACTTTTTATTTTATTTTACTATGGATATTAAAAAAAAAAAAAGGAATTTTATGCTGTCTTCTGTAGCATCACATTCTCCCAAAATTATTTTCTTTCTCTGATGTGTACTATGGGTAGAAAAATAATTTTAATAATCAGCATTATGACTGGCAGTTTCAGACAAACCTTTTGGAATAAAAGCAACATACCACTGGTGAGTGTGCCAAACTAAAACCAGAGTAGTAGGTAAACTTGCATATCAAACACTTTTTCTTTAAACAGTGAATAACACTGGCCATTAAGCATTGCTAACCTTTGACACAAGTTGGCTGTTAATCTTGGATTCTTCCCTGCCAATTCAGTGGTGAATAGTATTTGTTTAAGAAGCCAAAAATTTGGTCTGGAATGAAAAACCCATTGACCCTGTAAGTTTGCTTGCAGGAGGTTTTTTCCTCTCCTCTGGGTTTTGAGCATTCTATTTTCATATGTTGCCTTTATAAATGAAAGCACTTTTTGAATTGGTTTTTCTAATTCCTTATTATAAAAAGTTTAATATCTTAGCAGAGATTAAAGTGCTACTTCATTTAAGTCAGATTATATTCTCTCTAACACTGTCACCATTTTAAAGGCCCATTACACCTGTTTTTTAAAGATCTGTGTGGAGCACTAGTGCAGAAAATTCCTTTACCAGGTTTATTTTCAGGTTATGAGAAGTATGAGAGTACCATATCAGTGTGTGTACTGGGTTTGTGTGGCCAGGTTTTGGTCGTGGAGGGCTTCTGTCCCTCACATCAGACAAAGCCAATGCCAGTTGGCTTCAGGATGGACCCACCGCTGGTCAAGGCTGAGTTCATCAGAGATGATAGTAAAGCCTCTGTGATAACATATAACCCATTTAAAAAGGAAAAAAAAGTTATTGCACAGATGTAATTGTGACCAGGAAGAGAGGAGTGAGAATATGTGCTAGGAACAGCTCTGCAGACACCAAGGTCAGTGCAGAAGGAGGGGCAGGAGGGGCTCCAGGAGCTGGGATTCCCCTGCAGCCCGTGGTGCAGCCCGTGGTGAGGCAGCTGTGCCCCTGCAGCCGTGGAGGTCAGTGCGGGAGCAGAGATCCACCTGGAGCAGGTGAATGCCCAGAGAAGGCTGGGAACCCTTGGGAACACGCTCCTGACAGGGACCTGCACACTGTGGAGAGAGAAGCCCACGTTAGGATTTGCTGGCAGGACTTGTGACCCCATGGGGGACCCACACTGGAGAAGCCTGTTCCTGAAGGACTGCATCCTGTGTAAAGGGAGCCACGCTGCAGTTCATGGAGAACTGTAGCCCATGGGAAGGACCCCACACTTTCTTCATGCCAAGCTCATGAAATTGCACTGAACAATCCACTGCTTCTCTTCCCCCTGTGTTTGGGGTGATTGGAGTGGGAGAGATGGCATAAGGCAAAATGATTGACCAATACGTCTTAGTTGCTTTTCCCGAATTTTGAATTTCCCTCCTTTTCACGAGGTATCTCTCTCTATTTGGTAGCCAGAAGCCTCACCTTCCAAGCAGAGTATTTCTAGCTAAGTATATGTATACTTCAGTCTGCCCCAACAGTGTAATAAATAGGCTATTTCCAGAAAACAACACTTTGTTTAAGGTTGAAAAAATAAGGAACATTTGACAAAATATTCAGGATCGTGCTGCTTCTCTCTGTTATTTTCATGCTATTCATTCCAAATCCATTATTGTATTCCATTATGGGTCATCTACTCAGTTGAATGAATCTTCTCAGAGCAGTCTTGGGTGTATGGAAGTTTCATTAATGTTACAGCAGATTTCCTAAGCATTTCAAAATGTGCTAATTCCTTTTGCATAGATGTCTCACTTCATAAATAGGAGCTGTTGAGATAATAAGCCTGATGAGCTGTAATGTAAATATTTTAATACTATTGCTGGTAGCTTTTAGTGAAATTATGTGATCAGTGCTAACAAAATGTGTTAGGATTGTTGTGAATCAATACGAATAATCTTCATAGGCAAATTAGCTCTTTTAGAAAGTTGAAATTTTAGTTTTCATAATCTTGTCTGTAAAAGAACTAGTAGTTATAATATCAAACATTTTGAATTATCATTCTTTTCCTCCCTAATTTTTTAACTTATCTTTTCTCCCCAGTAAAAAAACATGTTATAATCATGTTTTAATATTCTCTGGATCTTCTGAAAAATTATGTATGTGAAAAATGCTTTATTACTAATTTCTCTTTTTGATTTTGTTACATTATTAAATCCTCTCTCCAATCCTGCAGTACTCCATTGTAGTTTTAGACACTGTTATGTTCTGCTACCATTTCATTTCACTTTTAAAATCTGAAGAATATTTTGTTTGAAATGGGACTGTACCCTGAAGGTGGTATAAAAGCAACTTGACTAAGAGGCAAATTACTACATCTGAATTTTGTGTTATGCTTTTAATAAGACTGGGAATGAAATATAAATGACTTTAAACGCTGGAAAAGACATTTCATGGCTGTCATAGAGATGCAATGGCTGTGAATGTCTAAGGATGATGAAGGCAAAGCAAGATTTGTTGGAAGTTGTATTTATTACACGGAGAGTATAGCTGGGGAACACACAAGCTTTTAGTTGTGTAAGCCTGGCTCTGTTCCTGGTCAATCAGTGATTCAATGGAAACTACAGATCTTTAAAAAATGCATGCTGTTTCTCATGTTTCAGCTGATGATCAAAACCAAGCAAAACTTCAGAAAGCGCCTGTCTCTAGTATATGTGAACACACACTAACCAGCCAGTTGTTTAGAAATTCTGTTATGTGAACAGCTCTCACAATGCCCACAGGCAATGTCATGTTTACATTTAACAGATCTATTTATAGAACAGCCAGTAGTTTTACATTTGCCCAAATTTGACTTCTGACTTTGAGAACTTGTAATTTCTGAATACTAACATGTGCTAGATCCAGAGGAGTGCAATGAATGAATGTAAAAGCAAAAATTGCACCCTGCCTGAGTTTTGAATCTTCATCATCATCTGTGATAGTCATCCTCACAAACTCAACCAAGTTCCTGTGGCTTCACTGACTTCTCATTTCTATGGATTAAAAGAATTAATTTTACAAGTCTCCAGTATGACCCAAGGATGTGGAGCGCGAAACTAGAATAATTTGAATTGATGTTGCATGTAGCCACTGTATCTCTGCAAAACCTGTCCTTTATATCAATAGGCTTTATTGTGAAAAGTAAGTAGCAATTTGTGAGATTTTTAACACCAACTAGGCCTTTTTGCTACCTTTTCAGTGAAAATCAGTCATGGCTGCAGCTTTCCAAGGTGTGCATGAGTTTGTGGAATTGGTGTGTCACCTATGTGTGATGTAATGTTTGATGAAGATACACAGTACCATTGGAATTGTTTCAGCTAGTGTTTTTATTCTAGCCAAGTGTTGGAAATGCATTTATTTTCTCAAAACATAGAGCATAATCTCTGTACCTTTCTTTCCCTCTGGTTTTTGACTGAGGCGCAGGTGGGTCCTGAGCAGGTGGCGGTGCTGGGGGCTCTCGGTCGGGAACACGGTGTGTGAGCTCCGCCGGCCATGGGACGAGGTGCGAGGACTGAAATGGGAGAGTGCCATTAAAGAACTGGATGAAAAGCCCTCGGGCGAGCGTGGCTGGATGGTTTCAAGGTGGGCCAAGAGGTGAGCCGAGACAGGCAGCAACTAACTTTGCGTTACCTTTTGTGGAAGGGGAAAGTGTAGCGGAGGGTGAGGCTGGGGGCGGTGTGGGCTCGCCTTTGGCGAGCAGAATCGGCTGAACGTGCCATCCTCACCCACGTGTGAGCGGCTTCTGCAGGAGCAATTCCTGCCGGTGCCCGCGGTGGTGGCATTAGAAGGCTTCTTCTATTAGAAGGCTCGTTCCGTCCCCGCAGCGCCGTCCGTCCCGCGCTGCCGGGCCCCTCATGCCGGGCCCCTCTCATTCCGGGCCGCTCATTCTGGGCCGCTCATTCCCGTCCTCCATTCCCGTCCCCTCACTCCCGTCCCCTCGTTCCCGTCCCCTCACTCCCGTCCCCTCACTCCCGTCCCCTCATTCCCGTCCCCCATTCCCGTCCCCCATT
Organism: Sylvia atricapilla; assembly: GCF_009819655.1. Taxonomy (NCBI): domain Eukaryota; kingdom Metazoa; phylum Chordata; class Aves; order Passeriformes; family Sylviidae; genus Sylvia; species Sylvia atricapilla. The sequence goes on from NC_089145.1 coordinate 50,753,822, forward strand.
CCCGTCCCCTCACTCCCGTCCCCTCACTCCCATCCCCTCACTCCCGTCCCCTCACTCCCGTCCCCTCACTCCCGTCCCCTCACTCCCGTCCCCTCACTCCGGGCCCCCCTCACTCCTGTCCCCCCATTCCCATCCCCTCACTCCCGTCCCCCATTCCCGTCCCCTCATTCCCGTCCCCTCATTCCCGTCCCCTCACTCCCGTCCCCTCACTCCCGTCCCCTCACTCCCATCCCCTCACTCCCGTCCCCTCACTCCCGTCCCCTCATTCCCGTCCCCTCACTCCCGTCCCCCATTCCCGTCCCCTCACTCCCGTCCCCCATTCCCGTCCCCTCACTCCCATCCCCTCACTCCCGTCCCCCATTCCCGTCCCCCATTCCCGTCCCCCATTCCCGTCCCCTCACTCCCGTCCCCTCATTCCCGTCCCCTCACTCCCGTCCCCTCATTCCCGTCCCCCATTCCCGTCCCCTCACTCCCGTCCCCCATTCCCGTCCCCCATTCCCGTCCCCTCACTCCCGTCCCCCATTCCCGTCCCCTCACTCCCGTCCCCCATTCCCGTCCCCCATTCCCGTCCCCCATTCCCGGCCCCGCTCCCCTCCAGGCCCGGCCGCCCCGCCGCTGGCCCCGCCCCGCCCCGCGCTCCCGCCAGGGGGCGCTGCTCCCGGCGCTCCCGGGGCCGCCAGCGCGGCGCGGCCGCGGCGCTCGAGTTCCGCCGCTCCCGGGGCCGCCGCCGCCCGTCCCCGCCTCCCCGTGCCCGCCGCCCCGGCCCCTTCCCCCGCCGGGGCCCCTCGGCCCGACCATGGCCACCAGGAAGGCGGGCTCGCGGCTGGAGACGGAGATCGAGCGGTGCCGCTCGGAGTGCCAGTGGGAGCGGATTCCCGAGCTCGTCAAGCAGCTCTCGGCCAAGCTCATCGCGAACGGTGCGGCGCGGGGCGGGCGGCGGCGGGGGCCCGGCAGGTGCAGCCGGGCGGGCCGGCGGCGGGGCCCGCGGAGGCCGGGGAGGCGGCGGCAGGGGCGGCCCGGCCGGGCGGGAGCGGCGCGGAGGGAGGCGGGAGCCGCCCGGGCCCGGCCCCGGCCGGAGGCGCGCATCGCCCGCGGAGCCCCCGAGGGCCGGGAGACCCGCTCCGGCTTCAGCGCGGCCCTGTGCGCTCACGGCCCTGTGCGCTCACGGCCCTGTGCGCTCACGGCCCGGGCGCCGAGCAGCCCGCTGGGTATCGCCGGCGCCGCGCTTTGCAGGCGCACATGCTGACGGTGTGCATACGGCCCGAAATGTCCTTCTGTGACTGCCAGAGTATCTGTGCACAGCGCGTCGTGTGAAGGCTTCCGTCATCCCGCTTGATGGCAAACCTCAGCAATGCTGGGCAGCTTCATTTGCTTTGCTGTAAAAGCTATAAATGTTTTGCTTGTTCTCTTGATCCTTATGTCACAAACTTCTGTGTGTTTAACTGAAGGCGGTGAAAGGCAAGGCTTCGTTGTGAGGTGTGGAAGTGTGTAATGAACGGGGGGGATACAGGAAGTTCGCTTTGCCGGGGAAGCCTTAATTCTGTGTGAGGAAAGATGTGCGGGTAGTGTGTGCTCCTCTGGGCTCACTCATCCGCTTGAGATGGACCTGAAGGTGTTTTCAGAGAGCAGTCAAGTCTGCAAGGACACAACTTGGGGTGAATTCAGAGGTGATAAGTTAACAGAGAGGATGAGGCAGAACACTGACATCACTGGAAGTTAGTTGTGAAAGCAATGATAGCTTTGCATGTTTAGAGAGGAAAGACAGCTACATGGTTCAGCTCTATAGAAATAGAAATAAAAGAGGAAAATCCTGTCTCAAAAGAATTTCAGAATAAATGGGTAGTAGATAACATTTATTTATATGTGTTGGCCTTAAAAATAACTGAGTGGTGTTTCTGACAGTGGTGTTATGCTAACTAAAAATAAACATGAGTGAAAAGATGGAAGGTATCTTTAGTTTCAGGGCATGCACCATTGAGTGATAGACTATGAGCTAGTTAGAGATCACTTCAAGCAAATATGTTTTTGCTCTCTAGTTGGGAAGCACGATCTTCATAGTTTTGAGATGCACTTAGGTATTTCAGACAGGCAGGGAGAGCTAGGCAGGAGATGTTAGTGACAGTTTGACTTAAATTTCTCTAACCTGTATATGTTTTACCTAGCTGAAGCATATCAGAGATTATGCAATCTGCATAACTTTACACTTCAGTGGTTTTCCTATGAAGGCATCTTCTAAATTCTGTACTAGTCAGGATACAAATTATTGAAGCATTTCCTGATCTTTAAAACATATCATATGTATCATATGCAGATTTTCTCTCTTTTTTGACACAACTTGAAGGATTAAGTCAATGTGCATGACTTCCAAGTCTGGCTAACTGAGAACATAAACAGGAAATTAAGTGATCATATGGGAATTCTCTTCTCTATTGGAGTAACACAGGAAGAGTATTTTATTTAATGAAATGCCTTCACGTGCTGTTGAGAGTGTCAAAAACTGGAAGTTTGTTTTCCAGATCCAGGTGTTCCTAACAGGTTGCAGGCCAAGGTTGTCAGCTAGTGAGACTGCCAAGGAGAGGCAGTGGCTCTGTTTCACCCATGAAGAGACATGTGAACTGAAAGGCACTCTGATGCATATCCCTGTTATTACTTAATCTGAAGCAATTAACTTAAAAGTTAAGTACCCTGAACCCTACTGCATCCTTCTGTATTGATGTTGTGACTTGGGAATGGATAACAAAAATCTGGTTTTTTGGCTGAATGTGTAACAATACGTCATAGGAATGATTTAAAAACATGGGGAAGAGGGCAAGGGAAGAGGATCTTTATTCTGTCCATGTACTGGTGTGTAGGGAATTGGTTTCAACTCTTGCATGCTGGAACATTTTAACAGAGGATATCAACATTGCTAGGAATAGTGTTTATTGCTCTTTGAACACAGTTGGGAATGAATCCTTTGGGGAAGCTCTCTGGTAATCTCTTCAATCTTGCACTATTGCAAAAGAATAGACTTATTTTACTAGGACTCAGTTACAGCTCCTTTTTGGAATTGGAGATTAGACAGCTTAATAAAAAGTTTAATGATCCAAGTTATTATTTGGGCTGTTTTGCATTAGCAAATTAGTCTTGAAGCTTGCATGATAAATAAGATGAAGGAAGAAAGAGCAATGACAGCTCCCAGGACAAAGGTCTGTGTGAATCCACAAGGCAATAGTATGTACTTCTGGTGAAATGCAGCACTTGAGAGGTGCAGTATTTTGAGCGGACTTGAATATTGTGTTGTTTATTCTGTTTAATTCTGTTGATGGATCCTATCTTCTCCCTAACAGAAGTCTGTGTATAAAAGCTGGCAGTGGATCAAATATAAATGACAGTTTAGGTAGGATTTTGGGTGCATAAAAATGATACTAGAACAAATTTATGTATCTGATGGATTGCTTTTGAAAGACTTTCTGAGCTTGCTGAGCTTTAAGAAAAAGAGAGAAGAGAAATATCGATGAGTTTGTCACTACTTTTGCTAATCTATATGTACTAGTTACAATTTGGATCATAGAAATTGTGTGTTCTGTGTCAAGTCTGTGACTTGCATTGCTTTTCACAATGGATGAATAGATAGATGGATGAATGAAAAAGTGGTCTTTAACCTGACTCAGATTTGTTAGCCACTTAGCCTGTTTGTATTATATTTCTCTACTTCAGAACCAGGACTCAGCAGCAGTAATGAGATTCCTGCCATGTAACACAAATCTTGGTTTGAGCTCTTGCTTCATCAGCATTCTGCTAAAAGATTGGGTTAAAACTGCTATGTGCAGGGTGCTGAGTTAGCCTTGGCTGCTCAGTCTCTCCCCTTCCTTAGAGGGGCAGGGGCCAAAGGTAGGATAAGATTGTAGCTTCCAATAAAGAGAGGAGATCACTTACTTGTTACTGTTTTAAGCAAAAAAGGCTTGATTTGGAGTAACTGAATTTAATTTGTTGCCAGTTAAAATAGAGTCAGATACCAAGACAGAAAGACAGACATGAAAGTAGCACTTCTCTCCCCTTCTGCAGGCTGAACTTCACTCCTGTGCCCCAGACTCCTGTGCCCCTCTCCATGTGGTGTGGGGGGCAAAGTGTTCACAGGCCATGCAAGATAGTTTCTTCCTGCTGCTCCTTCCTTCTCAGGTTTTTCCTCTGCTCTGGCATAAGCTCCCCACTGGCAGAGGTCCTGCTTTGGAACAGGTTCTCCACGTGGTACAGTTCCTTCAGGCCATATCCACCTGGCTTGGGTCCTCCCTGGCACGTCCCTTGGGTCCCTTTTCTGGCACTGTGGAGCACCTCTGTCTCTCTCCTTCCCTGACCTTGGTGTTGGTTTTTTTTGCTCTTTCTCACTCCTTTTGTTCTCTTTTATTTTGTTGTGTGGCATTTTCTGCCTTTTCTTAAATACACTTTCCCAGAAGTGTTGTCAGTTGTGCTGAGAGGCTCAGCTGTGTCTGCCTGTGCTGTTGGAACCAGCTGGGCCTGGGGCAGGGCAATCTGTGGCCCTCTCCCACCAAAGCTACTCCTGCAGCCCCTCTGCTGCCAGAACCTCGCAGGTTGTAACCAGTAGAGCAGGATTTTCAGTAACTGTAGCAGCTGGCAAAGAAATCCTTGTGCTGCCCTGAAGGTCACAAAGATGTGGTCCTTGGGTAGTCTGTACTCTGTTCCCTGCAGTCCTCAAATGTTCAGTGTTCGTATCCTGAGTATCACCTCTTGAATGGAACTGAGAAAAAGCCCAGGTTGGTAGAAATAAAATCTCGGAGCAGTTTTCACTAATGAAACTTTGTGAGTGTTCCCAGCTGGTTTAACTAACTTTAAAAGGTTCCTTCTAAGAAAGTGAACTGAAGAAATTTTCATAGCTGGTTGAATTTTGTCTGACTTTGCAAATGAGCAGCATGATGGTGAAGCATGCTCGTGATAGTTAGTGGATGCTTTGAGTACATAATTACTTGCTCACAGAATATTGGAAGAGGTTAAAATACTAAATGCTGAGTATTTGAAACTAATCTGAATGTATTTTAAAGTGTTCCCAGAACTGAGAAACCCATTTGGAAGCTAACAATCACGTCGCAAAGCTGATTGCAAGGCCATCATGTATTTTTGATGAAACAGTAGCGTCTCATGGGACGTGTCTACAATGGATTTCAGTATGAAGGTTTTACCTGCTCGGGGCATTTTCAGGACATCAGTATTCTCGTGTTTTCTTTCCTTCCTTTGGAAACAAAATGAGGAAACCTTAGGCTGGTTCAGTAGCCAGCTGAATGGATAAAATAAAGGATCCATGAATTTCCATGGGTGTTTCCGGCCATTCATTGTTGCTGTAATTGCAACGTGACCTTGCTCAAGTTCAGTAAGATGTATTGCTCTGTCTGGAAAAGCACTGAGGGGCAGGATTTTTGTAGTTCAAATGAGGTAGAATGATGTAGTTCTGTAGAAACCTTAGTCAGTATGAAATATTGCATTACTATGGGGAGAGAATGCATACCCAGGAAGTTCATGGATCTATATGCTGCCAAGAGCATTGTGACACTGCCATGAAAATAGAACATTACCTACCTACAGATATCAAGTTTGCCCATGAAAATACACCAACATTGTAACACAATTTTTTTACCTAGCGAATTTCTTATTACTTTTGCTATGCCATTTCTGTTTGATTTGTCTTGTCTGGGATCTCTTCTCTGACTGCCTTTCCTCTCAACACCTTGTTTCTACAGGCTCCTATTAGACATATCCTCACATTTAGTCTGGCAGAGTGATGGAACAGAGAGGAGTTAGGAGCAGAGTAGCAAACCCAATGGATTATGAATTATTTTACATGTCTAATTTTGTCACCTTCTACACTGCTCCCTTATCTTGATATAAGCAGGACCCAAACATAGAAACATCTTATCAGTTTTCATCTGTTTTGCAGCCTTGTGAAATACAAGACCTCAGATGTATGGTTAAAGCTTATCCTCAGAGTAAACAAGAGATTTCTAAACCTCTTAGGACTCATGCCCTACTTAGAAGGTGTTTACCAAATTTGTTTGGTTTTATACATAGAGTTTGTAGTGTGATTTGTATATGCAAAATTTCCTAAGAGATTGATATCTTTACTAGAAAAGTTTGCAGACCATGTGACATGCCTTTTTGCATGTCCACAAAATAGAAGTGGAGGACTCTCTTCATTTGTTATCTTTTTTTCCTCCTATTGCATTCACTGTCACATTTACAGAACGAGCTTACTATGGACAGACATTTTTCTAAATGAAGAGAAAAGGTGGTGACAGTACTTAGATGTGTTGTCTTACTTATGACTGACAGCTTTGTTTCTTCGGATAGCCAGGGGTTTTACAACAGTGTGAGTGATGATGTGGATCGTCTGCTTGTGCTCACACTGCGTGTTCATCTGGAACAGAAAATGCTAACGTGTGATTTCACAAGTAACCAAGCTGGTCTAACGCCTTGCTGCTATTATGGAGAGTAGTTCTTTCTTCCTGCCTTTAATCAAGCTGCTGCTTCTTTATGCAGCTTCTCCTGGTTATGTGTTCCTGGCCTCTCCCTTGTGTTGATGAACACCGGAGGTGGGAATTACTGTGCTTGGCCAGCAGAAAACTCTGTGCTTCCTCTTCTGGGGCCTGCTGTGTGTGCTGGCTTGCCAAGCTCATTTGCCTGCCATTGGGGTCTGAGTAGTGTAACAGCTGCTGGAGAATGAGCAGTAGCAGCAGCCGGTGGAGGGCAAAGGTTAAGGGAACTGTGAGGAAGCAGGTAGTTGGTCTTAGTGGAATGAACTAAGTATTTTGGATATTTGGGGCTTATAACTGCTTACATTTATAAGGATATTTCTATATATTATGAATGCATTTATTTTGGAAATTAGATGTCTCGTGTAGTAATGTTGGGTTGATTGCACTTTTTGCCTTGTTTAAGAGTTACAAGAAATGGTAGCCAGATTTATCTGTGAATAGATACTGGTATCTATCAGTATTACATCTGCTCTCAGTTTCTCTAATCTAACTTCAAGGGTTAAAAATTAAGATGAACTTTTCGGTAGGGAAACAAGTTCATTAGCATAAACTCAGGATCATTGATACCACTTTTGTTTGGGTTTGATTTGCATAGTTAGTAAAGAAGGGGGCAGAATTGGTCCTTAACTGTACCAAATATGAGCCATTCTCCTTCCCTACCAAATCTTGGCCATTCCGTCTCCCCACAAATCTGTCTTCTTAAGAATAAAATCTTAGAATTTAATGGTTCAGTTCTTCAGTTTTCTCTGCACTGAATGCTGTTTAATTTGAGCTGACAAGGAGTGACTGAAGATAATAACTTTGTAAAAAGCAAAGTGGCAGGACGCTGAGATAAATTGCAGGAAGTAAGGATGTCTGGCTGATAGTGTGAGGTGGGGAGCCAGACCTTTAATAACTGGAGAGCATTTGATCTCTGCTCCAGGCTGTGGAGGGAGATGCTGATTCTGGTCATTTCTCTGGTGTTAGCAAATGTATGAATGCATAGTGGCAGCTTTTAGTGGCTGCTCTGATCAGTGATGTTATCAGTTGCTCAGGAGTTACTTCAGGAGATGTTGCATGAGTTTCTGCAAGTTCCCACCCCACTGATGACCTGTGTATGATTGGTATGACTCCACTCGGAATTTGTATGCATAAACTGAAATCCTTTACTGTAATCTCATATTGTCTAGAGTTGTAAACTGTGCTTCTTTAACAAAAATTGGATGGGAAATCCCTTTTATGTCTAGAATTTTGAATGTGGCTCACCTGACACCAGTAACTTGGTTTATCTCCATAAAACTTTTGGAAAGGGCAACCAAGATATGAAAACACCAAGAGCTTACAGGCCCTCCCATATTTTTCTGCAGTTAATTATATGAACAAGTTGTAGCTCATCTTTTAAGTGTGCCTTATCTCAAACTCAGATTTGCGTGGGCTTAGCTTGCAGCTACACTTCTGTTTTTCTTTTTACTATTTAATTGCAGTCTCTTTACCTTAATGGGAACAAAATGGTGTGCATTAATCAAGGGTTTAATGGGACTGCATTACAGATGGGTTTAAGGAAAGGCAGAACAGGGACCTGTTGTTTTTAGAACAGCTGGTAGAATAAAAAAAAAACCCAAAAAACACAAAAAAATGAACCCCAGCAAAACACCAACCAACCAAGTCACCAAAAGATACTTTCTGTCTTAACAGTGGTAGTTACGTACCTGAGGCAATTGTCTCTGAGACTGACAGATGTAGGGTAGATATTATCTTTTAAGAATTTACTTAGGGCTTCCCAGGTGGACTGGAAAGCTAGAAGATGATTTGAAATGGTAGAGAACTGCAAAATCTTGCCTGCTGGGGAACAGAGGCTCATCTGTGTGCTTTCATTTGACCCCAAAGATGAAAAATATCTCTTTTCTGACCTGGCAATTAATTAGTGATTTCATTTTTTGTCAATCATTTTCTTTATCTTTTTGTGACAGCAGAAGTTGGATTCCATGGTCATCATCTCTCAAATTTGCTTTGTGCTGCAATATAGCTGTTTGGTAGAGAATGGACAAGAGCCACTGTCCTTATGACATGGCTTGGTTTTTGCCCTCCATTTATTAGTCTCTACTATTTTGTTGTTGTTAGTAGCCACAGGAAAACTGTTTTGTCCTTTGAGAAATAAATCATGGCAAGAAGCAAGATTGAAATGAATTCCTATCTATCAGAGCATGTGCTTTTCTGTTCTCCCAGTCGTTCTTTGATCTTAGTAACCTAAACAAAACATAGATGGGAAGAAGCCAAATTTTGATCATTCTTCCTCAGTGTGATTGACAGAACTGTTTCCAGTTAAACACTGAAAGATGATGATGGTCCTGTTTCCTGCACTTTGTGTTTCCTAGTCTTGGGTATGACAAGCATTCTTATTTCTTGGTTTTACATTACATTTGACTGAATGGGCCAAATTTTATTAAGTTGTAAGCCTGTCAATATTCTGTATGATACACTGTGATTGCCCTGGCTTGATTATTTACTGTTCTGATGACCTTAATATTTCACAAAGTTTAGTGAACTTGAATATGAAAAAAAAAATTTGAAACAGTTTTCTCTTCTTCATATGTGTCACCATAAAATAAATTTCAGTGGTAGTGGTACTTTGAAAGTAAATTTGTCTATGCATAAATAGATTAGAAAGCCTATAATATTTTTCTTTAAAGCGAGTTTTGGCTGTCAAGCAGGAAAGTTGTGTGTATACTATATAGCTACACAGTAAAAAGGTGCCATGCCCACTGTCTATTGAGAGGCAGAGAAATGAATGACTGTATATAATTGAAGGTGTTAGTGGGTAAAATTAAATTTCTTTGAACAGCTGATTCTGTACTTTCTGCTTCTGGTTTTACATGAGTGACATCTGCATCTGTGTGCACCTTTTCTACCAGTACTGCTTGTTGGGCTGCACATATTCTCTGGATACTTTTCTGCTGTCTCCAGAGACCTGGATGGGCAAGATCCTGGGCAACCTGCTCTAGCTGATCTTGTTTGGCTCAGGAGTGTTGGACTAGATGATCTCCAGATCTTCCAACCTTAGTCACCCTCTGATGCTGTGAATTCTTGCTACTAAGTAGTGATGGAATCATAAGTGACATCTGTGTATGTGTATATTGTTTTTCTTGTTTTTAAGGTAAACTTTGTAGAAATCTAAGAATAGTTTTAGCATTCATTTTAATTTAAATAGCTCCTGGTCCAGATTTACTGAGTGCTGAGCACGAAGTTGAATGACTACTTGGAGACTTGTACTGATATTCCACTTGAAGCCAGTGTTCTTACTCACTGTTTGATACATTGTGAACAAAGCAATTGTCTGCTTTAAGTGCATGGGCAAAAAACGTGTGTTTTATGCTTTTTCAGTCAGATGAATATGAAATCAGTTCTGGATCCAGGATTTCCAGATCCTTTTCTGGAAGAAAGCTCAGTTTTAAAATGGCCTTCTTAATAAATGCTCTGTGGGAAGCTACAAGATTTTTCTTGTTTTCAGCTGTTTTACAGAAATCTCTCTCTGAAATCTTTGTCTGGTTACTATATAAAGCAGTTGACCCCTTTGGGATTCTTCTTGCTGCATACCACTCCTAGATAATTTTTTTTTTTTTTAATTTGGGCATAATGTTATTCCAAAATGTTGCAGGATGTCTGAGGGAAAAAATCATCATAAAATACTGCAGCATGCAACTCTTCAGGTACTCTGAGCCTTCAGTTTTACCTTTAGTGAGACTAGGAGTTTTAGGGATTGAGTAGGAATAGTTTCTTTTCTCAGTCCCAAGCCAGTTTCCCTCTGGGAAGGCTTGAAGCACCAGAAGGGAGTTTACAAAGCAAATTTCAACTTCCTGGAATTCCACACATTGATGTACAGTCCCTTTGGGATCCTAGAAATCTCATACTTGTCCTCTTTATTCCTTGTCCCTTTCTTACCCTGATTTTTTTTTTTTTAAAGTCCTGGTTTACGACTTCAGTTTTTCATTTTTTTTTTCTTTCTAGACTCCAGGACAGAGCAGTTGAAGCAATGTCTTCTATTCTTTCAACTCCATGCTTCATCTAATTAACCTCATCTCATGCATTGTCTTCATTTGAGACTAATGATAACCATGACCTTTAGACATCAATGCAATTGAACAGTTGTGCTTTTTAAGAGTCTAAAATAAGTTACTTGAAATATTTAAGATTTTGGTGAAGAATGGCTGAAATGATACAACATGTGATATAACCTGCTCCTAGATTTACCTGCTTTCTTACAAGGAAAAATTAAAGTTTGTTTAGCCAGTCAGATTCTGTAGGTATTCTGCTCTGTATTTCCTATTCCTAAATACATTCTATTCGAATTCAGATCCCCAGGGCCTGAGTCTGAAGTTGAGCCTCTTTGCCTGAATCACTGTGGTAGGAGGTTTTATCCTAATTATGCCCTTTTTGTCTTGCAGCTGTGCGTTTCAGAGGAAAGGGAAAGAAAATACTAGAACTATTTCTTTTAATCTATGCCATTTGGCATACAAGGAAAAAAGGGTGATTTTCTCCTACTCTTTCTTGCTGTTGAGGGAGGCTCTGTAAATAACATATAACTTGTTGTTAGCTCAGGATCATGTGTATTCTTGCCAGTGTACCACAGCAGCATGATATGGATGTTTAATTGCAGAGAAACATCTGGTACATGGAGCCTTGATAACAGGAGCAGGGTTGTTGGTAGTCGTTGCCATAGTTGTGATAGTGGTTGTTATCCAAGAGGTGTGGTGTGTTTGTTATACCTTCCAAATATCTCTTTCTGAAGAAAGTAATTATAAAACCCTTAAAAAATTACCTTTTCTGCATTAACATTAGGAACACTTGAGAAACCACATATATAGTAGTCATGATCTAGACAAACTTCACTGTTTTGCTTTGGTTTTTATCTGAGACTGTTAACCATCACCGGAAAAGTAATACTTTACTGAAGCAGCTGTTCGGTAATAACGACAGAAAACCAGGTAGCAATCAGGTTCCTTAGTTCTATTGAGACCATGTCATCATTCACTATGTACTCTGGAACTGAATAAACTTTTAAAGTCACTTCTTAGAGTGAATTCTGAAGACAAGAGAGAGCTCCTAATCTGTATTCAGCTATGCTTTTTTTTTTTTTTTTTTTTTTTTTTTTTTTGTTCCTAACTATATGCAGTGTTGCCATTTTATTCTTTATCTCTCCTTCTCCCTAACCTTTATTCCTCTTACCTAGCCTGCTCACAACCTCTGGGTTCTGCAACAAGTGCCTGGAGATTGTGGTAGCATTCATCAGAAGGATGACTATTTTGCATTTTAGCATGTGATTCAGTGGATGGTTCAAGATAGACCATGGTTTTAACCTAAGTAAGTATTAATATTATAAGTAATCTTCATCATTCTTAACCAAGGATAAATGAAGACTAATCCTCTATTTTAATTCTGTTTTTCTGTGAGTAATTGCCTCAGTTCTTGATAATGTGGTGAAGAATTTGCTTCAAAAAACATATATTAAAAATAAAATAGCCAAGCAGATTTCATTATATTTTTGGAGACTGTTTTACAAAGACACATCAGTGTGTTTTTCCCTGCCCCCTATTTATGCCAGCCTGTATTCATATTTTGAAGATGATTATTATTGGTCCATATTGGAAAAAAGGATAGCCATATCTACACAAGGCTCATCTCAAGTCATTCTGTACAAATGTCTAAGCTTCCTCTACGCTGGAAGAAAGCTGTTTACATGGAGTGTTGGTGGCTTTTGGGTTTGCTTTGAGTGCTAAGAGAAATGGGCCTTTCACCTAAAGCATCCTTGAGTTTGTCTTGGAGTTCCAAGGTGCTCAGAGCTGTCTCTGATTATGGGCAGAGTATATCCTATTAGTCAGGTAGATGGTTTCAGTGAAACTGTGATGTTGCAGAAACAGATGGGCAAGTTAGGCTGTTCTTCTCCAAGATGGTTCTGCAATGCAGTTGAGATATAAGTCATCAAATAACCCCTAAATCTGCCAAGTAATTGTTGATGAATTCTGCAGCAGAGAAGTAGATGAATAAGAGGGAGTCTTTCCTTTAATCAAGAATTTTATACTGAAACATAACTGTGACAATTTTCTAAAAGTGAGATACTGGTTTTTATTGTATTGAAACTGTTGCTGAAGAGTTTTTCTTTTGAAACATCTATTTGGACTGCCTGAAAGAACACTAAACTTCAAGGTATCAACTTTACACTGTTTAATTCTGTCTCTATAAAGTGTCTCATAGAAGACTATATTCTAGATAACTTATGCTGTGCTGAAAGTAAAAGAAAAGCAGTTTCTTCTCAAACAGTTCTTATATTATTTCAAGACATCTTAAGGGATAGCTATAACTAATGAAAAATTCTGCTACAGCTCTGGCTTCATTTATGGTTTCCTTCAGAAATGTCCATGTAATTGGAATTTTGTTACAAGCACCATTGAATGTGTTCTATTGGCACAGAATGGGTGACCCGCATAAAGCCAATGCAGTTTGATTTAAAAGTTTCTTGCCAATATTTGGCCCTGATTGACTGACTTAGCAGATGAGTGACTCAGTAAATAAGAAAATTCTGCTTTGCAGTGGCTTTTATGTTTTGCAGTCTGTGACCTGTTGTTTTCAAGTGCTAGTCATCAGCAGCTGCGCCAGTGCAGCACTTCTGTGATGAAAGCCAGTCTGACAGTAACTCTCCCTCTCTCTCACGGCGCTCTGTCTCATGATCTACAGCAGTTGTACAGGGAAAGGGTGAGCTGTGCTGTGTAGCAATGACCTAGAAGAGCAGCTTTGTTTTGCTGCTGGGTCAGATCTGTGTGTAAATTGCAGCTGCTGTTTTCTCCTCTCCCACTTTTTCTTTGAAGGAAAGTATGGCCAATACGTGTCACTGCACTGTGACTGTGTCTAGCTACTGTGTGGATCATTAGCTTCTCTGACTTGCATCAAGGATGGGAACAAAATACCTGGGTCCTATAGGCTACTTTGATTCTCATCTTAAGGGGCCTGGATAGTTCCAGAGTATGTGCCAGCTTGAAATTTAGGCTTTGTTCTTGCTTGTGTCCTGTCTTTAGAAATATCAAATTTCTAAAGTTTTCAAATCATTATCAGAGAGGCAAAACTTATCTTATGGTGAAGGGGAGAGGATGAGAGAGGGAAGGGAGAGAGAGGGTAAATTAAATTTTCTGGTTGCTTCTTGTTTTTCTCCTCTTCCTTTTCCCAGTGTGAGAAATTCTGCTGTGTATAAGAGAGGAATAATCTTAGAAACTTTCTGTAGTGTGCTAGACCTGTGTCTATCTCTGTCTTGTTTTATTGTGACACCACAAATAGGTGAGAATTGTATCTTCTAGAGCTAGTCTTCCTCTGTCTGTGGTGCAGCTGATTCGGCTACACTTTGCTCTTGCATGTACCAGTGCTGTTGCTTGCTTACTTTTCTCCATTAGTAATAGAAATTATTTCATCACTTTGTTTTACAAATCCTCATGCCTCAAGGTATGCATTTTCATACCTAGCAGTGAGAGATTTATTTTCTTTTTATTTGGTGTCTGACCTGTTCTTTGGCTCATGTGTTGTAAGAATCCAAAGTAGTTGTTTCACATGCTTCCTTGACAATTTTGCAATTTATATAAACAAAACATATCTGGCAGCTGGTGCTGTTGTATAGCTGTTCTTACCTCTACATTACAGTTGTTCTTAGCTCTTTATTCTCCATAGAGACAGATCTACTGTATTTGACTTAATGAAAAAAATACTTGTTACAAGAGTGTGGACCAGAAGAATTTTTAGGATGTACTTAAAGGGTTGCATATGAGAGGGAAAGATATATGTGATACTTTCTTCTTTGGCACTTCTGAAATTCTGCCATTTGAAGTGTTAAAGAATGTCAATTATAGACCTCACTCTTTTCATTGTAAACAGCCTTGGTGGTATTTCAGCTCCTGAACCAAAGCACTTGTTTTAGAGTGTCATTTAGATTCCTTGCTATGTTTGACAATCTTGTTTCCTCAACCTTCTTTGGAAATGGAGCTGGCTCAGTGAGACATTAAACTGAATAAAAGGAAAGAAATGTTATTTGTTAAATGAAATGCTTTGGTTTTGATGAGTACAGATCAGAGAAAAGGTATCAACTTGCAAATCCCTTAAAACATAAAATAACCAGTTTGGTGTATTTTCACCCTTTTTTAAAATTGCCACTTAGCTTTAAAAATAGAATCAACAGAATTAATTGTCATTGTTCTACTCCCAAGTGGGACATTTACCATGCTGACCTAAAGCATTATTTTCAAGGTTCACTCCTGTTACTTAATCCCCTTTTAAAAGAGGCTCATAAACAAAAATTGTTACTCAGAACAGACTTTGGAGTCTTCTTAATATTATGAGTAAAATATCTGTCCTGAAAGAACCCCCCAGTGACCGAGTCTTTGAAAGGCATTTAACTGCATACAATGAACTGAAGTTCAGTTTTATAAGTTTGGCACAGGCCTCTGATCTCTGAGAGCCTTTCACCCATGTTAAACCCCCTGAGCCGAACTCACCTGCCTTGAATTGCTCTACAAAATCAGGTGTCTTTTCTGTGCATGCAGTTTAAATTCTTTCATTTCCAGAGAGATGGAATAATTCCAGCAAGTGCAGTCCTCCAGAATGTTATGATAAAACTATCTCTAAGCAGGGAAATGTTGGTCATAATATCTGATTTTACTATTTGTTTGTAATAATACTGTGGCTATGGTAATGAAATGTGGGATTTGGAGTAAGTCTGTTACAAGGGAGATTTGGGCTGAAATACCATATTTAGATTTGGTCACTTTAATTTCTTGTTTAGTTTGCAGCTTGAAGCTGAAGCTGTACAAGCTGTTGATTTTTATCGATTCTGCTGTGGTTTCTGTTTGAAGGAAAAGAAAGAATAGGCAGAAAACAGACTGCAACAAAATAGATACTGAGTATCTTTTAAAATGAAAAAATAATAGTAGCATATTAGCTACTATTAGCTACTACTAGGGTTTTTTGAAAGTTTACTTACTGCACTTAAAACTGTCTATACCTTTTGTGCTTTTTAGTATATGTGTCAGAGCTTGCATAAAATATGTTGATACTGATGGAAATAACTCGATTTGATATAAATGTCTCATGAAATGAAGCATTATGCTCTACTGCGTTGTGCAAAGGGGAATTCAAGGCTCTGAAAGCCTGGTGGGTTATTTCAGAGTGTGAAAGAGCTCACCAAGGCCGTTGCAGGGACGGTCATTTTTTTGAAGATCCTTGTGATGGAGGGTGATTCTTAGTGACTGGAAAAAAGTACATATGGCCATTTGCAAGGAGGGTCCAGGGACTGGAGGTTGATCAGGCTAACCTTTGGCCCTGAGAAGATTAGGAAGTATGTCTTGGTGGCATAAGGAGGTGATTTGGATCAGTTCACTTGTGTTTATCAAGGACAAACCAATCAAAAGTTTAGTAAAAAAATAGCCCCCTTCTCTGCTTTTTGCTGTACTCTGATATAATGAGTTTTCTTTGTTTGTTTTCTAAACACAGAAAAGACTCTGTAAGCCATATTAAGTCACAGATGTGCTCAGTCCTCGCAGGCTCACTTTTTTCCTGCTGCAGCCAACAATGGGTTTCTCGTGCATTACCAAAATATTTCTTATTTACAGTAGAATCTTGTCATTTTAGTTCTGTTCAGACATTGTTTGCAAGACATGAGTTGGTCTTTTCAAGTCCCAGAAGGGTGATGACTTTTACAGCACCCTGACTAGAGGAAAATTTCAACACATTTCAGTACGAGTTTAGTCATCCTGGCTAAGGGTGAGGTAGAGCATTACCAGTTTCTTGAATTTCAGAAAAAGTGTGCTAGGTGCAGCTTTGCTGGGCAGCCTGGTATTATGTTGTACCTTCAGGTCTGAGAAGTTGTGGTAAGCTGTAAGAAATGGGGAGAGAGATGAGAAATGGACTGTCATAGTGAAGACTTGGGATGGCTGGAGCCTTAAAAAGGTCTGAGGGAGATTTACAGAGAAGATATGGATGGTGATCACAGACATAATGAAGGACATGCAACTTCAAATAAATAAATTAATCCAATATCAGTATTTATATTTGAAACCAATCTTTTTGGTGAAGTGGGTATCAGAAATGTATCTTGTCCTGTTCAGAGAGCTACATAAAGCTTTGGAATCAAGTCCTGCTTTTTGAGGAGGAAAAGGAGGATACTGACTTGGGATTAATGTTTTAATTCTTTTAATCTTAGAACACAGGAGACTTGATTCTACAGTGAATCAGACAGGGGAAAGATAAATTGAAAAGTAAAACAAAATATCACATGATGTGATAAACCTGAATACTTAATCTTGTGTTTGCTTTGGTTAGTTTGTGTTTAAAATTCAGGCAATGTTATTGAAATAAAATTATTTCTAATACTTCCTGTGTTTGTTATTTTTACAGATGACATGGCAGAGCTTCTTCTTGGGGAGTCCAAACTAGAACAATTTTTGAAGGAAAATACTCTTAAACACAGTAGTAGTCCCCGGGGCCCCCAGCCAAAGCTGACTGAGGTCAGGAAACATCTCACGGCAGCACTTGATAGAGGAAATCTCAAGGTATGTAAGTCGGCCTGAGCAAGAGTTAGAAACCTTGAAATTGACTGAAGTACTGAGGAAAGGTTCCTTAAATTACATTTGCAGGTTCTGAAAGTGAGATTAAAACAAGAGAGCATTTTCTGTCAGATTCTTCTAATGTTCATAACCATTCTGGTCCTGCTTTTACTTAACAATTGTTGTAGCTACTACATCAGCCTACCTCTTTTGTACTCAACATCCATCTTTTCAGAGATTAAAAGAAGCTTATTTTGCAGTCATCTGTAACATTTTGTTTTTAATGGCTTCTGGGGGTATTAATTTCTCTTTCTTTTCTCTCATCATTCCTCCGTTAGTTCTTTGTTTCAAGACATTTATTCTGCCCTGATACTTTGAAATGGTGTGAATTAAATATGTAGACTGTGGAACATATATCATTAAGTTTTGATGCTATGTTATTTTCAACTGTGCTTGTGGTGTTAGAAAAAGAAGTCATTGGAGGAGTTGTAATGATAGGCTGCCTTTAAATAGTTTTATCACCTGGCAAAGCTGGTTTCCAACAGAGAGGTATTTCTGGTACATGTGTAAATAAGCATGTTAATATCTAAATGATAAGGCTTTTCAGTAGCTTGCTGTAATAAGATTTAGTGAATTTCCCCGTACTTCAAGGTTTTCAAATATCACACAAGACAGGATTTTGTTCATTTGTTGCGCTGTTAGAAGAAATATTCTGGGGGTGACAGAAAACATACCTAATAATTATCAGAAAGCATTCGGTGTGTTTTCTCAGGGAAAACCCTTTCTTATTTCTCTTCCTTCTAGCCAGAATTCCTACAAGAAGCTAACCTAATAATGGCCAAATTAAACTATGTGGAAGGTCATTACAAAGAAGCTCTGAACACATATGCCAGAGTTGGTGTTGATGACCTGCAGCTGATTGCAGTGCCACCGTATCGGCTACGGATGATTGCTGAGGCGTACTCTACAAAAGGTGAGGCTGCTCTTTCTTGTATCATAATGTGTAAATAGTTTTTTTAAAGTTAATTTATATCCTGTCCAAAGATGAAGATTTTTTAGTTTGAATTTTAGGTAGTTTCTGAAAGTATTATCTCTGTTGCTGAAAGTTAAGGGTTACAAAATGCAATGCTGTTTTGTGGTGGCTGTGGGCAGAATGGAGGGCTTTGATTCATAGTGATGCCTTTTACTGAATGTTAAAATGCTCAGCCTAAGCTGGGTTGCATAACATGAAAACTGACTTAAAGCAATGCATCAGTTGTACACTTGTATTTTTGAATTCTTCTAATATGAATATAGTTTTTTAAAAAAATTCAGAAAGTGAAGGTAATTAAAAAACCATTTTCTTCTTTCCTACTCTAGTATAGTGAAATTGTAATGCTGGCCTTGTGTCTTAAGGTGGCAGTGCCACTTCAGTTTGGAAAACTGTAGTAGACTTAGGGCTGGTCAGTGTATTGGGGAAGATGGCAGTTTGTATGCCCGGGGTTTGTGAGAATTTACTGAGTGAAGTGTTTGTTTCAGTCTGCTGTGTTTAAGCATGTGTTTGGTTGCATATGTACTTTTGTTATGGTAAGAGGAGTGTCAAAGGCAGCAAAAAATTTGTGAGAGACTTCTATAGCTTTGACTGACAATAGATCAAGGATTGTTTCTAACATTAGTCTTGGAAGAGAGTGGCTGTTTTCCACCAACACAGTCCTCCAGTAAGCCTTAGACAAGCATGAATCATGTCCTATAGAGATGTCAGGGAAATAAGAGAACTGGGAGCAGAGACAAAAGGATGCTTCGTAACTCTGGTCACTATTTAGATTAAAGTGGGAAGTGGGAGTATAGAGGGAATTCTTGTATATGTTGTTAATCTGCTCAGTTTTTTCAAACAGCATCTCTATGGGCTTTAGGGCAGTGTCTCTTTTGGGTACACTTCCACTCTGGTTTGTGGATTTTGGCTGTTCCTTTTGTTTTGTTTTTTTAAATCTGTGAGGATATCTGTTGAATTTGTCATGTTCTTTCCATGGACTTGATCAACTTTAAGAACCTAAATTTGCTTTTATCTCCAAGGAATTTAATTGAATCCTTTCCCAAAGCTCAGCTCGTCTGGCTCTGTTTTATTTGGCCTCATAATTCAGTTGAAACCATAGTGGGCATAAATTTTGCACATAAAATTACTATTATTAATTTTACTTAATTCAAACATAATGTGTTATAAAAATAGAAAAACAGATACCTTTTCTACTCTGAAATGTTTTGTAGGTTCAGAATTAAAAAAAAAAAAAAAAAACAAGAACAGAAACCCGCCGTATTTTCTGTCTAGATGTGTGATTTTTTTCCTTCTGATTTCAAATTTTATTCTTAAAGCATTGAAATCTGTCATATGAGGCCTGATTTGTCTTTATGGGACTTCATTACTTTTGTCAATTCTATTTAGTGACTGGCTACCAGTTTACCTGAACAAACTATTGAGCTTTTTTGTTGTTTTGTCCATATTCAGGAACGTCTTTTTTTGCAATTGTGTTTCCAGTTTGAATGAAATTTTAGGACAGTTTGAGTTGATCCTTAAAGATCATCTCATTCCAAGTGCTCTGCTATGGGCAGGGACACCTTCCACCAGACCAGGCTGCTCAAAGCCCCATCCACCCTGGCTGTGAACACTCCCAGGGATGGGGCATCCACAGCTTCTCTGGGCAGCCTGTTTCAGTGCCTCACCACCCTCACAGTACACAGTTTCTTCCTGATAGCTAATCTAAACCTGCCCCCTTTCAATTTAAGTCCTTTTTCCCTGGTCTTATCCTTACGTGCTCTTATAAAATGTCCTTTTCCAGCTTTCTTACAGGCCCGTTTAGGTACTTAAGGTCTGCCTAGAGCCTTCTCTTCTCCAGGCTGAGCAATTCCAACTCTCTCATAAGATGAAAAAAAATTATTTTCCTTTCTTCTCATGGTAGAGGATTGCAAGAATATAGTTTTCTGCATGTTCTAGAATGAGGTGATAATCACAGAGCAGTCTTAAATTTAGTATTCAAAGTCTGGACAGGTTTAGAGTAGTTGACAAGTGAACATAATGTGTTTCTACCCAGTAGTGTACATTTAATTCTCACTCTCTTCCCCATTTCTGGTCGATGTTTTTCTTTCTCCTTTTAAGAGTGACTGTAAACTTTACAGTCTGAATTCAGAGTCTCTTCAGAGGTGACTGAGGGTTGTAAGTATTACCCAACAAAATAAAAGTTATTCTTACAGAGATTTTGAGCTACACTGGGATTTTTATTTCTGCTTGTATGTTAAGGGATAACTGGATTATATAAAGATAAAACTCTTCAGAGTATTTAGATTTTATTTCTTTGGCAGTCATAGCACCATCCTCTTAGGCACTGTCCGTGCTTGTTTGCAAGCATTGGCCCAGCTGCACCACACAGAGGCAGAGACAGATACCTGCTGAAATTTCCCCATTCCAATCCTGTTCCAGTGGATTTGCAATCTTCTATACTGTTATGTAGTGGCCAAATACTGATGTTCTTACCATTGAGAAAGGCAGAGGGGAGATAACAAATGGTAGTTTTTAATTGCCTTACATTTTTTCATTATTTAAGGTGGGGTTACCTACATGTACTTACCTTTTCACTGTGAAGCTTCATTTTGTAACCTCAGAGGTGATAGATTGAGAGGGATGCGCAAGTTGACATGTTTCTTCTTCTACAGTTGTTACTGTAAGAAGTTGTGACTGTAAGAGTGCTTATATGAGCGTTGCCCTGTAACCATAGACAGTTCCACAGCTCACAGCAAGCCCTTGGAAATGACCTGCTTTCCACATGGCTCATCTTACTCCTGCACATAAAACATACAAAGTGTGTCTCTGTTCTTCACAGCAAAGGAAGGGTCTGTGTGTGTGTATGGATGCAACAAACTACAGAGTGGATTTAACTTCCAACTTTTGCTGGAGTTTTATCTACTGACAGCTAAAAAGAAGGGGAAGAGGAACAGCAGTAGTGACAGTGTTGGGGAGAAAAAATGGAATTGGAACATGGAAGGGAAAACCAGAGAACTAAGCCATCTACTGCCAGTGGGGGTCCTCACATTTTTGTTACATAAATGAGTTAAATACTTATATATGTGTCTTTAAAGAATGCTTTTAATTCTTTATGCTACTTATAGCTTTAGTTGAGGACAGCATAGTTAGAAGACTATATATGAGAAGAGACATAATATGGAATGATAGTACGTCAAGCCAAGGATTCAAAGACTCTCAAACCTAGCAAAGAAGATTAAGTGATTGTTATTATTTTCTTGGAAATGTAATGCTGCAGTGTAATGCTGCTTCAGCTCTTCCAAAGAAAGTTTCTTGCTAGTTTTGTCAAAATGCAACGTTGTAAAATTTCAACAAAATTTTAAGAAAATCCTATCAACTTTCCTTTTGAAATATTTTCTATTTCCATTACATGTGGCTTTTCGCCAGCCTCTGGTGTGCAGGGAATGACAGGCTCTCAGTGCCCAAGAAGTGCTGGAAAGTGTTTCTTTCTGTTGCTCCTGCTAGAGAAAATGTGCAAAATAGTTAGTGTGGTGGTAGAGGCATGGCTGTATTTTATCAGATTGAATACTCATGGACAGGTTGTTTGGTTTGAATTTTTTCCTGACTCCTAGCAATGAAAATAACTTCTAGTAGTGATGTCTTGTGCTTTACCCTGACTTGAAGAAGATATAGGATGATCTGGTGAAAAGGTATCTGCTGCTGTGTCCGTTAAAACTACAGGGAGCAGACTAACCATGTGAATGCATGAGGCAAAGCCTCAGAAACTTGGTTAGTATAATTCCAATATTTTCCTGCCTTTCTTCACACTTTTCCTCAAATTCTTATATTAAAAACAGAGTTGTAGAAGAAGGTGATTTTCTTTTATGCAGTTAACTTCATGGACTAGCATACCTTTTTGACCTTACACTGATGTTTTTGTGTGTATGCCCATAGAATGCAATTCTGATTACACCTATAGTGTTTTCTTTAAGGAGGGAGCTAATTTCGATGCTGTGCTTCTGAGTAATGATTCTGTATGGGTATGTAGAAGGTGTTGTGTGGGATAGAGTGTTAATAAACTCATAGGTTTTGTATTAAATACATAATTTTTTAAAATTCAAAGACTTACTTGAAGACATGCAGTGGGACATTTTTAATATAAAACATAAATTGAGAAGATGAAGCTTTTCAAACCAATGGACCGCTTAGTATTTGCAAAAACATGAGAATACTTATTTGGATCTGTTGGTTAGTTTTTCCTCCATCTGCTTGTAAATTCATTTGACACATAAGCAGAGGAAAAGCATCCAATAAAACAATTTTCTGTAGCAAAATGCCTATGGTTGGAGTTGCCAGCTTGTTTCAAGAGGGTGTGATGAGGGAGAGAAAAATAGACATAAAAGAATGACATTGCTGAGGAGATGGGTGGGTTTCCATGACTGTTGTGGCAATGTGTTAGCCTGAGAGCAGTTGTATGAAATTGCTGGAGCTGGCTCCTTGAAGCTGTTGCCTTTGGTCACAAGGGCATGTCATACCTTTAATATGAAATTTTAAGGAGCAGTACAGAAAAAAGCAGATTTTTTTTTTCTTCTGTCACAAATATAACTTGGATATAGTACTAGTTATTAGAGATGTCTTATGTGGATTGAGCAAAGCTAAGAAATGGATAGAGGGAGGAGGAAGGAAAGACAGTCTTGAGATTGTGGTGACAAGCCTAGGCTCAAAGTAAAATGTAGAGGTGTTTTGCATGTTTCTGGATGTATTAAATATTTGATATTTAAGTATCCTCATAGGAAGGACTACTTGCTGATACTTTCTGATAGGTAGAGAAGGTTCCCTTGTTCAAAAGGTTGTTTGTCTCTTTAGGGTCTATTTGTTTACTTTCTTCACTAGATCAGTTTAATTGGCATTGTTCAGTTCTGAGATTGAGGAGGATCTTCTTAAACTCATGAAGAATTGAAATAAGACAAGTTATGAATCCATGAAGAAGTAAAGAGTATGTATGTCTTTTTCTTTTAATGTTAAGCTTATGTTACCATCTCTAACTTTTCCTGCTTCCTTTTCTTACAAGACCAGTCAGAAAAAAAAAGTATATGCTGTTGCTATATGGAAGCATGTATTTATAATCCATTTTAATATTGGCTGAAGCTAATAATCCTCTAGGCTTGTGGCCTCTGGGAACAGAACAATTAAGTTTCTGCAAGTTTTCAGCAGTATATGAATGAGATAATATACTGGAAAGCACGCATAGGCATTATTCAAATACTGTGCAGGCAGTATCTCCTATGTTTCTAAGCAATTTTGTTTGCTTATGGAAGCAGAGATGAAGTGCATGCACAGTGGGATATTGAGGTGTTATTTTGGCAAGGAGCAACTTGTCAGGAACTCTGAAATAGCAATAAGGAAATAAGCTTATTGAAACTTTACGTAACATTCTGATACTGCTGCCTAAGTCAAAACACATAATTGAAAAAATGAATTTATAATATTAATATTTGGCATTACAAATTAGTGACCCTTTCTACAAACATTTGTAGAGGAATGCAGCATTTTACAGGTCTGGCATTTCTTAAAGTCTTCAACTTTGTAAACTTGATTTTAGTAAAGAAATGTGTTTATAATTAACAGTGTATGGATTCATAGACTACTTCAGGTATCTGTCAAGATGACTGTGTTGCATTACAGTAATGAATTCTTGTTACGTGTCTGAGGGATGTTGTTTTATAAGTTAGATTGTGACATTACAGGATTTTAGCCTTAGCAGGTCACTTTACATCTTTATTGCCTACATCTTTATTTGAATAACTGTGTTTACATTTAGATGATGTATGTTGAGAAAGGTGAGGCTGTCTTTACTGCTGCTGACGCATATTCAAATTTAATGTTGCATTTACCAAGGTAAATGATTGGCTATTAATTAGTTCTGTTTACAGAAACATGGAAATACTCATTAGGTTCAGTGGCAGTGTCAGGTGTATGTGGATTGCTACTCTGCAGTTAGGGAAAGATGCTGCACTTAACTTTAATTGTATGCGATTGTAATGGGATCTTGTGCACTGCTAGCCTGTGTCAGCAGACACCAAGCAACTCTTCATGGAAGAATGCTAAATGAAAGCTGGTTTAGTAATTATGCTGGGGATCTCTAGACTCATTAGGCAATGGGTCAACAACACAGGTCCCCCCCCACTCCTCCTGTCTTGCTGTGCAAATGTTGGAGCCTGTTAGTGAGCATTTTGCAGACCGAGGCTAGGAGATCTGTGCCGTAGGGAGTTCAAATTTTCTCCATTAAAACTTTTCTTTCTCCAGACTACATTTATGACACCTGCCCCGATGGAGCAGGGGCTGGGAGGAACCCAGGCAGTTGTCCTGCTTTACTCAGTATTGCCTTTAGCTCTCTTATTTGAAAGCTAAACTCTGAATTAGAATACTATATTTCTTATTAAAACAGATTTTTTTTAGGGCTTGAGCAGTTTGGTGGTGTCTTATTCTTGGTTTCTCCCAAATGTTTAGAATTTCTTCAGAATTCTTCCGGTGGGAGAGAGAAGAGAGATTAAAAATATTGGGCTCCAATTAAAAAGTAGTGATTCTGACCTTTTTTTCTCATGCCACAGGAAGAACAGGTATCACACTGGAGCTTTTTTTTTTTTTTTTTTTTTTTTTTTCATAGAGGTGCTTGTAGGAGCAATCCTGATGCTTTACAGCAGAACAGTATAAATTTCATAGTTAAATAATTTCCTTTCCCCTAAGCCAATAGCTTCCTTGATGCCCATTCCATATACTGGTGTCCAGCATTTCTGCTTTGGGGGAGCATTCAGCAGAGAGATGTTCACTCACTCCAGGATGTGCAACAATAACCAACTCCTTTTTCCAGCTTGTATCTCTAGTTTGAACTTTTTCAGCCCTGCCACAAGATGCTGGCCTCTTAAAGGGCTCTACTGTAGTAAGAATTGGCTGGCATATGGTTATTAAGATACAAATGTGTGTGCTGAAAAATAACAATCTCTTCTATTTAAAAGATATTGTAAGAATCTGTTTCTGAAGAAAATACAAGACTGGAATGCACTACATTTAGAGAAAAAATGTGACCAATTTTTCACAACAGTTGTCTCAGATGATGTCAAAAGAAATCACAAAATATTGTTATGGTTTTATTGACTGCTTGGAGTAATAAGCAGGCATTTACTTCAGAAAAAGAGGTGAGTATTTCTGGTTTATTTCTGGTTTTTCTCCCTTTTTAACTCTGAGAAACGTCAAGACACTTAGAAGCACTACTATAAATATGGGATTAGAAAAGCTGTAGTAATGGAATGATATTGCAGTTTCAGCATGCATGATAAAATGCTCTGTTCTGCCTGAAAAGTTGTGCTTATGTTACTCTGGGTTTAGTCTAGAATGGAATTTAATTCTCTGTAAGTAGTCTGTGTTTAAAAGAGGGGGTAGCCAGATGAGCTTTCCTTAAAATCTAGTGTGCGAAGGGAAGGGGATATTGGCCTTTTTCCCAGTGCCTTTTCTGAAAACATGTGTAGTCATAAAGTAGGAGACCTTGCATTCTGAAAGTTGTTAGAGACTTTTTCCCTCCAGCCTTGGCATAAGGGGATAGGCAGTACAAGGCACTTTAAAAATCAGAGAAATTATTTTTGGGTCCTTAAATTGTCTAAAGCAATAGGCAATCCCTACAGTGTATCTGGAGGAACTGTAAAAGTAAAAGGTAGTTAATTATAAATATATTTGGTTACTCTTTACTCTGTTTCTCTTTTCCTTTATAATAATTACTTTGCAAATATCAGTAGGGAGTTGAAGACAAAACCACCCCCATGCTTTGCTGTTGAAATCTAAAAAAATTCTCTGCAAGCAAGAAAAATCCTTGATTGAGGATTTAGTCCTTCCCTTCAGTGAGATTAGCAGTGTATGTTCGAAGCTCAGAAATAAACTGTGGGAGTTCCTTGATAGCAATAACAATATGCTAAACATGAAGTTTCTTTAGAAGGAGGTGAAAGGGGGCTTTTTGTGTACAGCATTTGAACACTTACCATATCATATATCAACAATTTGCTTATCATATAGGGAAGACAAAGTGCTGTATACTCAAATACTCTTGGGTTTTTCATGTCTGTGTAAGGAAAACAGGAAGCAAACCCAGAAATCTTTATGTATTGATGCAACTCTCTCTTGAAAAAGCATGTTTTTTGACTTAAGTATAAAACAGTAGTTCACTGTTTTTCTTCTGTCCTTTGGTTTGTCTACTGGAAACAGTAGAAAAACAATGGGGTCCATTATTATTTGTGGTCTCTAAAATTTAAGCAGACAAGGGACTGGCTGGGATCATGGATAATCCTGAGATACATAATGTTAAAAGTGTGATAGGCCTCACCCTTATGGTTTTTTTTTTTTGTTGTTTTTTTTTTTTTTTTTTTTTTTTTTTTAATTATCTGTGTGGTAAGAGTACTTGCTAAAGATCTGAACTGTGCTGTGGATTCCCTTTTGACCTCAGTGTAATTTTTGGTTTATTCTGTATGGTGAAATGGGAGTGTGGCTTAATTGGTTTTCCTACAGAACTGAAGCCTGGGGGTTTTTTGATGTAAAAATGGGTGATGAACAACTTGTGCGGGGACTACTTAAAAATAGTTTGTTACTTGCTCTAGCTTTTTTTTTTTGGGTAGTGGTCAGTTTCTGCAAATGTGATAGTAGGGCCAGCCTGATCTTCTGTTCATAAAAAATGTTTACTTGGTGTAACCTTGGCCTCTGCTTTGATAATATAGACACAAGAATGCCACTTATTCCAAGTGACAAAACTGTCCACTGTTTGCTTTCTGAATGTTTTACAAAATATGGGTAAGTTTTTGAAAATTTAAGGAAAACCTTTGCAAGTTACAATATAATTTAAATATCACAAATATTCTTTTGTTGTCCAAATGCTATTTGATGCTCTTTGTCTCTTTTGACAAGCAATTTTAGCATTACCCTGCAAAACATGTAAACTTAATTAGTATATACTCGTATTTGTTTCACTGCTTCTCATTTTCTTTTCCCTCAGGAGTCATCTTGCTTGATATCAGGACTAGATATGTATAAGTGTCTTCACAAATTAAAACAAAATAAGACCCAGTTTGTTGGAAGCTTTTATCCAAAGATGATTTTAACTGGAAAGGCTTAAATTTAAAAGCCTTGAATATCAAAGTCAACTTGTGGTACCACTTGTCATGATACTCTTGAATGCAGAATAAAACAAAATAATCAAAAGTTAAATAAAGCAGTAGCTATGGCCTTTACAACAAATGCAGTAACATTTTATAGCAATAACCTCTACTTTATTTCCAAATATCTCTAAGCAGTGGATAAACAGTTAAAGAAATGTCTACCCTTTTGGGGGAGAGCAGCAGATTCCTGCCTGGCAGGTGTGGGAAGAATCACAAAGGGGAGAACTGACTTGTCTGATTCTATGACAGGTCTTCAGCAGATAATTTAGGGTAATATTGGGTTTTTTTGAACTTTGTGTTTCTCTATTCTGTATGTTACCATGTGTTTGTTCTTGTTTTTGAGGGCCTAATATAATGATCCCTATTTTAATTAACTTCTTATCATCTCTCACTATTCTTTTGAGGAAGTGGGCAGTATATTATGTAATTTCTGTTTATTGCTGTGTTACTTTGTATATCTACTTAAAATAAAATAGTACTCCTATATACTTTAATACATTATTCATTAAATTTCATTTGTATTTAAAAAAATTAAATGAATATTCTCAAATTACTTGCTTTAACAAAATCATAATTATGAAAAGCATAATTTATTAAAGGTTTCTCCTCTAGTTGATATGTTTTCATTTTGAATACAACATTAAATTGGAATTTTTACATGTGTCATCAAAACAAATACAACCTTCAAACCATTCTTTTAAGTGGTCATTTCAGAAAAGGTCTCCAAATAAACTTCCTTGTCCGAAGCATCACGTGCTTAAAATATATATAATTTCCTGGATTTAATAAACATACCAGGAAAAAAAAAAGTGAATACTAGTTATATAGTGGTGTTTCTCTAAGAAGTGGTATTCTGCACTTCATCAAAGAACATTTAAAATTTATTATGTCCCTGCTGCATTACCTAAAATTTCTGACTGAACACTGAGGTGTTTTTGTATCATAATGAAAATTCTCAGCTAAAATAAGAAAATGTCCTTATAGTGAGTTTTTCAGATTTAAATATTATAGTTATGGCCATAAGTTGTAAAAATAGAATAAATCTGAGTCAGATCTACAAATAGTCAGTTGAGTAATATGCTTCATGTAGGAGATGTTTACTGGGGGCATTGGCTGTTCATGGTATGGGAGAGAAAGAAAGGGGAGGAGTGATCCGCACATAAATTACCTGGTGCTTTCAGTCGTTTGATCTATTTTTTGCAGCATACTTATTGTGTTCTTTAGTCAGCTCTGAGCTTGAAGGTGTTAGTGTAGGACACTGCAAATTTTCTGTCCAGTATCAACCTTACATGTAGATCTTTTCAGAGGGTCTCTTCAAACCTACTGTAGTACAAGGAGACCCGACATTTTTCCTCTGGTTAAAGCTTGCTGCCTTGGGGTCTATGACTTACTGGTACTAAAAAATTTCTTGGATGTTTTTGATTTGATTGGAAAATTGAAAAGAAATTAGTTGGCTACTCTAGACAAATATAGTTAACTTTTAGAGATATGCTAGGTGAAAACTGTGACGTGTTCGAAACACCCAGTGTCTATTGTTCTCAAGTTTAAGGAGTTTTTAAGAGACAGACAATTTGTGTGTTTGCTGTGCTTGAGGAATGTTTTTTTGAAAAGTGTATTGGATGTTACTTTGTCTTTAGCAGGTGTCTTAGTGCCGGATTCAGGATTTTGTGTTAACTGGATGTATAGCACAGAAAGCTGTAAGATATGAGTTGTTTGTACTGGTAAAAGGGTGGATTGGAGGGTAAAGGTGGACAACAAACTGATACAGACTTCAGGCATCCTCTCAAGCCAGAAATCTTGCTTGATTTTTTTATACATAAAGAAACATTTTACAGAGATTGACACTTAATAAATGTTTCAAAATAATCTGGAGGCCACAGATACTTCACAGTTCGGAGTTTATTTATTATGTAGCTGTGTCTTCCCAAGTTGTTTTTTTGGGTTTTTTTTGTAATTGTAATAAAACATACTATACTGGCCATCAGTACTGATTTCACAGAAATCCTTTGACAAACTTCTCCAAACTGGATTTGTAGTGCTTGGCATTCTACAGACATATGCCCAGTGTATAACTATATGTTTTATTTTTTTGTTTTAGTTTCTTCAGCAGTGGATTCTCAAAATTTTAAATGATGAATAAAGAATATAGTAATTTAAATTGTGGATTATGTTAATGTGGGAGCAGTTGAAGGCACTTTAGGACTAGAATTTACTGCTGACAAGATGGAAGAATGACCTGAAATAAATCTCTTAACACCTGGAAAGTGCTACCTCAAATGCAATAAATTATTCAAATAAATATAAGATGAAATAGTTGGCTTGAACAATATGAGCTGGTGGTCTATCGCAGATCATAAATGGAAGATAATTTTTTACTAATTAAGGGAAGGCACTAAAGTTCAGCTGATTTTTAATACTTTTTTTAAAAGTATCCCTTGTGAAAACCAGGAAGTCTTTAATCTTCTCTGTTCAGTGCTATTGAGGCTCCAAGTGAAGCCATGTATCCCATTTTGGCACAGTGAGTCATGGTAGAGGTAACCAGCTGGAGAGTGTCCAGAGAAGATAATGATTAGCTGTCAAGGAAGTATGAAAAGTGAAATTGGTGAAAATTGACATTTTTTGTTGCGAGCATGTCTCTCTCTCTCTAGATGAATCAAAGAATATTTTAGGTTGGGAGGGACCCAGAAGGCTCATGGAGTCCAACTTGTACATTAATGGCCCCCAGGGGGATTGAACCCACGACCTCGATGTTATTGGCATCATGCTCAAACTTGCAATGCTTTGTGGAGAACAGAATAACCTCTCTGTGAGGATCAATCAAAGTAATTAATCTAGAGAGGGAGATTCAAGAACTAGGAAAAAATACTATTTGTGAGAATAGTGAAGTTCTATGGTAATTTGCATATGAAAGCCAGGGCATCCCGATTGTCAGAAGCTTTTAAGAACAGGTTAGACAAGTGTCAGGGGTTGGTTGATTCCTCCATCAGATAAATGGATTTAAATTCTTGAGGACTTTTCCAGCACTTTGATTATCTTGAAAACGGCTGTAATAGAAGTGACTTTTGTAATAGTTAGTATTGATTAGAAAGAGTTGTTGAATTTTTATTTGAGACAAGTGAAGATTATTTTTTTTCTTTAAAGCACCACTTAATGTATTTGTTGGGTAAGTCCTGAGCAGAAAAGGCTTACCTGGCCTTGATGAGAGGGAACTACCTCTTCTAAATTTAAATACAAAAAATACATTTCCTAACACATTGTTTATTTTAAATGTATTTGTTTTTATAAATGCTTTTGTCTTGCACAGTGACTAGGTTAATATTACTTGAGTGCCTTTCTTCACTGTACCTTAGTTTCTGTGGTCATTCTGAAAAAGTGTAGACATAGTCATGTAAAACTGATATAGAAAGACACTCTGTATTTTCTATGGTAGATTGCCATAATGTCTTTAAAATCAAAATGGCTTTTAAAAATTGCTGCTTCTGGATTTATAATTATTAAGGAGGAGTAATTTTTATTTATATATTAGTGTCTGTTTTAGGGGACCATGCCTTCACTTCCTATGTTTCTTCTCCTGACTGAAGGGGCTTAACCTGGACTATGTTTTAGCTATTAATATTATATGACATTAGTTTTTAATGCCTTGTTTGAATTTTTTTTTTTTTTTTTTTGCCTCCCAAGGTCTCTGTCTTGAGAAGCTGCCAATGTCTTCCTCAGCCAGCAATCTCCATGTGGACCGTGAACAAGAAATTGTTACATGCTATGAGAAGGCTGGGGATATTGCTCTCCTGTATCTTCAGGACATAGAAAGGGTAACCTGGGGCCATTTTCTGAACTGAAGATTGATATAAATGCCTTTTCAAAAGAAATTTGTGTTGCCATTTATTTCTAGGAGTTATACACTATTGCTCTTTATTTAGACTTTGAGGTACATTTGGGCAAAATGCAATACACTTGGGGCTCTGCTCTTTGGCTTGTGAAGGCTGTTAGAGTGAAGTGAGCTGGTGATATCCACCTGATCCTCTTTTTTCAGACCCATTGCATGCAAGCCTCAAGCCTGTCACTTGACAGCTGTCTTTGGAGGAGTTATAAGACAGAGTTAGGGCCATGAAAAACAGAAGAAAGGGGAAAGTAAACCGATGTGATGGGAGAAGAAAACTAATTCACACTGTTTTTAAAATACATACAGGTTTTTATTTTCTGAGAGTTTTTGCTGTTTTATCATACTCTATCAGCCACTACAAGACAATGTGCACTGAAAGCTGATTACATTTGAACAGCATTTTTAATGCTGATGTAATACAATTATTTCTAAATTTTTTTGGAAGTCACTCTGGAGATAGCTTTTAATCTTCTTACTGCTCTCTGCAGCAGTCTTTTCTAACCTAATGGGAGTTTTGGATTTTCGAATACCATTGCCTCCTGCTACTGAATAAGGTTGCAAATATGCTTTTTCTTATTATCCTCTTTCATATACCATTCTTCACAAAAAATTCTAAAAAAGTATTATAAAATCTTGTTTAGCAGTATTTCTACTTAGTAAATAAATTTTCTTTAAGGGTATAGCCAATAGCAAAAATGTTTATATTTAGGTGGCAATAGAGGTAAAACTAGAAATGGTCTATTAGCCACCACCTAAAAATGGCAAAGATTTCTCCAACATTCAATGTTACCTTGGATGTAAAATTACAGAAACCTTGATTTTAAGTTGCTGGTTTTTTCCTAAATACACTTTTTTTCACTGCTTTTCTTTTGTTCTCTTAGGTAATTAATGCCAACTTACAAAACAGAAGCCCTAAGCCAGGGCCCACTGCACATGAACAAGAACTTGGTTTTTTCCTGGAAACAGGACTTCAAAGAGCACATGTTTTATATTTCAAGAATGGGTAAGATTTGAGTCTTCTTTTATTGTGTTTACTTTTTTGTTTAGACTTTGTATTTGTGATTTAGCTGGGCATCATTTTTAGCATTTGTGGATTCTGTAATTGTGAGGTCTCTTATTAATAAAGTAGTAACATTTTGATTAAAATAGTAAGGCTGCCATATTGTATTTATTTACTTATTGGAAAATTGTTTAGTCAAAGTATATTAAGCAGAAAGCATTTTATAGTTTTGCTTACTAAATGTAAGAACTTAAAGTAACTTAAGCTTTAACTATTTGAAATCTACTTTATTATCAAACACTGTTAGAAAGTGATTCTCAACATATTGAAAGTCTTGATTTTTATAATTTTGATTTTGTAATTTTTTTCCAAATCTCTTCAGTTATCACTTATTTTAACATTATGCTGCAGGATAAATGTGCATGAAGATCAACAGTATGTATACAAGTATACAATCTTTATTGTACCTGCTCTGTAGATCCCTTTAGATTCTGCATGGGACTTACTTTATAATTTATTTTAAATAAGGCTTTGCTTAAAAGCCTGAAAATAAATTCAGTTACCACACAGAACGAGAAGAAGAGTACAGCTCTCCACTTTTAACAACTTCAAAACTCTGCACAAATGGGTTTAAAGTACATTTCTGACATTTGTTGAAACCACATAGTTTAATAACTTGTTTCTGGGGCTTCTTATTTCATTAGGAAAATGTGATTTTATTGAAAAAATGGAACTCTTCATAGGACTACTGTTTTGTACCAAAAATGTTTCTTATTCTTTCAAATGCATAAATCAGAGATGAAGGAAATCATACAGTGTCTGTAAAGAGCTCGAGACTTTACTGTTCTGAAGGTAGGGTAAAAAAAGGCTGAGCTTTAAGCTGTTTAGGAATTTCAACATGGAAACGATCACTACACTTTTGAAATCTCTTTCTTAAAGTATTGACGGACTGGTGCAATAACATGATCTGAGAGTTACATTGTTGTTCTGTTTTCATAATTTAATTGCAGGAGGAATGGAATGTTCTGAGAGCTAATTTTTTTTCATTTACCAGGGCTAAAAATAAGCTCTGTTTTCATGTCTGCACAAAAAATAAATAAAATACAGTTACTGAAAAAATCCCAGTGGCAGTCATGGTTAAGAGTCAGCTAAGAATTCCACATTTTGAAGGCTGCTTGTGATGGAAGTGGTGCATTTAATGTGACATGTTTTGTGTAAAAGCAACCAGAAGTAGACATAGCAGATGCAATTAATGAAGAAAACAAAAAACAACTGCACAAAAGAAGTCATGCAGTGGAATGTTAAGGAATCCACTCAGGAGCTGTTTTTTTTTTCCTAGACAATATCAGCTGTTGTGGTTTGAGCTTTAAAAGGTGATTTTATTCCCTGTGCATTTTAATTCTTTGCAGTGATGTTGTTGGTGATCTTGTTAACTCCTACACAGGCATGTGTTTTATTTGCAGTCTTTAGAACAGTGATCGCTTGCAGTTTATAAGCTAATTACATTATATAGAGAATTTTTAATTTCTTCTTATAGTTCCCTTGGCCAGTGGTACTTTTTTTGTGATATGATATGAAGCCAGGTGTCAGGAAAAATAGCTCTGTGACAATCAGTATTTTACATAGTCCTGCTCTTACATCCTTTAGTTTCCTTCCTTAATTCAGAGTCAATCACGATTCTCTCAATATTTCCTAATAGGGTCATTGTTCCAGGCTGCTTGTTATGTGGCTGCTTTTAGGGAATGCTTTTTTTTTTTCTTTTTTTAACTTGGGTTTACCAGAACTGTAGAAAATTTTATATATATACTTTTACTAATAAGGATACATTTAATTTATAGCTGGCTTTTTAATAAATCTATTTTAAGTGTGTTTTCTTTCATTTTTGAATATGTCATCCCTCCTGATTTTAGGTATAGAAAGTAGATTTGAGATCTTTCCAGTAAGCTTTGCAACATACTTCATGTTTGAATGTAATCTGAAATCATTTTTTTAGAATGTGTCAGTTTCAATCCAGAAAAGAAAATAAGATAACTTTTATATGAGCTGGAAGACCATAATTTCAGCAGTAACATAGGGAATATTGCTGCCTACCCATAAAGTTGGTTGATCTACTTCAAATTTCCCTTTCATTTGTTAACCATACAGAGATTTTCTTTTAAGTTGAGTAATCAAGATTTTGTAGAGGTTTTAAGTGATTATCTTTGAGGTATGCACTATCTTGTATAAAATACTAGGAAGTGTTTGAAACTTAACTTAGTCTTTCTGCGAAGTGATGGTATTTTGAAAATACATGGAAATGCAATTAGCTAAAAAAAAAGTTGAAGTGGAAATAGTCTGTACAAAAAAGCATTAGTTTAGTGCCATTAAGACACAAAACTGAAGTTGATGGTTTCTTCTGAAGCATACAGAATTTTATTAAACAAACTACATACCCATTTTTCACTTGGCAGATGAGGAACATTTCAGCTTGGAAATGTGTAACAAAGAAGTTGATGAAGTTGTTCTAAAACTTAGCGTAGGGTTTGTGTGGTTTTTTAAAAAAATCTTACGTTTTTTAAATATGTAACTGCACATGCCTTCGGGCCGATTACATAACTTGTATAGTGGTTGTTCTGTAATTTCATATTGAAGGAGTTCAAGGTCCTGATGTTTTTCCAAGAAAAGCTGTGAGCACGGGAACTTTGACATTGGTATTTCACATAGCTTTTTTCAAGTAGAATGCCCTGAGGAAGAAAGGACAGATGTTTAGGTATCCAGTGTTTCTTCTGTCCTAGTATTTGTTTTGTTATGAGATTTACAAGTTAATTTTCTCTTGTTTATGCTTTTTATTTTTCACCTAGCAATGTTCACAAATATACTGGAAATGTATGCTCTTGAAGCAAGGTGCCATTCTGGTTGAAGTCTAAAATCAGGAGCCATCATGTGAAAACCAGACTTAGCTAGCTTGCAGAGCTATTTTGTTGGCTTCTCCTTTTTGTTACACCCCCTGTAAGGATATTGCTCTGGATCCAGACTGCAGTTTGGTCTAGTCTCCATCATGGTTTACATACTCAGTCAAAACCTGAGGAAACCCAGAGATGATCTGTACTCCTAATGAAGCCGTTACCTGTGTTGGCACAGTCACTGTCAAGCAAGTCATTCCTAGTCTCCTCCAGCAAGCTGTTTCTTGCAGTCTGGCTTCTTATCCATAGAAAATTAGCCCTGAAAAACAAGGAATAAAAAAAATCAACCCATTTTTCTCATTTTTTTCATAGAATTGAGATAATTGATTTATATTGACTTTAAATGTTTGACTAGCACAACAAAAGCCCTCCTTAGAGTACAGGACTTATCTAAGTAGAATTTCTTTGATCTGTTTTTCTCTTTTCACTATAGCATATAACAGAAATAGCATAAGAATATTGCTTTCTTTCTGGTAAGAGAGGAACAGTGGATGGGAGGCTGTCTGTAGGTGCTTCTGTTCCACATGTGTATCCATACAGTCTCACAGCTCGGGATTTAACAGTTATGAATCCAGGAGAGAAGGATTTATGTAAATACTTGACATAAATGTAAGGATGAGGAAAGATGCTGTAAGGTCAGCTCTCCACTGTGTTAGAATATTGTGCTAGATACCCATCACTCTGCATCTCTTGAGATCCTCTTGCACATCCTACATCAGTCTCAAAACGAGTTGGTGTTTAAGTAAAGAATAGAAAGTAAGATGAAAACATTGAAATCCTATGAAGTATCACATTCCTTATGTGTAAAATATCACTGCTGTTTATTGGAAAGCAAACAAAATCACTTCTGTTGCAGTTTTCAACACAGCTTTGTTCTCTATATGCCTGCTTTCATGTTTGTGTGGTTAGGAAGCTAAGGCAAGAATATATCCAAGATAGGAACAAAAATAATTTCTCTGTGATTCCTAGCAGAAATAAGTTTTCGAAGGATACTTTTTTGTCTGCCATATCAGATGCTTTCCTCATCCTTGTTTCCAATACTGTTCTTACCTGTTAGTTTTCATTGAAAAAACTTCATCTGAGCATGAGAGGAAATTATTATTCCCTCAGATATTCAAGATAAAATCATCCATTATGAATGCTTTCTCTTTCAAACCTTACTGTATGTTTATTGTTCAGAATTATGTCTTAACTTCAAGAGGTTAAAATAAGATTTCATTGTGAAGTTACAGGTAGAAAACCTGTCAGGTGTGAAACAGGTGTTACATGGAAGACTAAGGTGGCTATAAAGATAAAAGAATCACCTTTATTAAGAATCTTACTAAATTTTGTAAGAACTAGTTATAGAAAGAACAGTGAAAGAGTTATGTTAGTATCTGAATGTTCAAGACTGATACTCTTAATAATTTGTAGTTAGAATTCTGATTCCAGCTCACTTTTTCCAAGAAGTTACTTAGCATTTTTTAGCCTACCTACCACATGTCTTGCTGACAGTGGCTTTTGGTTGAATTTCCAAGCATCAGATTGAAGGTTTTGGTTTTATGTTGAGTTGTGATGTCTGGCAAACAAAATGGTCTTGGATCCTTAAATAGGGGAGTTAATATTTCTTACACTTCCCCTGCTTCCCTCAAAATGCTCGTTTTAGAGTACAGAGGAGTTACTATTGTCATTTTCCCC
The DNA here is from genome assembly GCF_009819655.1 of Sylvia atricapilla. Taxonomy (NCBI): domain Eukaryota; kingdom Metazoa; phylum Chordata; class Aves; order Passeriformes; family Sylviidae; genus Sylvia; species Sylvia atricapilla. The sequence continues at coordinate 50,790,586 of NC_089145.1, forward strand.
AGACCCCCTCCTCCTACCCTCCTAGTGTGTGTTTTCCTCGTTTGTCTTTTGCTTCAGGTGCTTGTTTGGTTCTTCTGTGGAGTTGTTTTGTTGTCAAAGAAATCATAGCTTTCTGTCAGGAAAGAGATAGGACCATGCAATTCCTCCAAGAAGGAGGAATGGTGGGAAAAGGGAGCAGACACTAAGAGATGAAAATCGGGAGGATGAGATCTTATTCTTCAGGTCATGAACCATTAGGTGGACCAATTAACAGTGGAACTGCAGTGTAGGCAGCAAGTGTTTTCATTTTGAATGCATGAATGCCAGAATTGCTGCTTGATTGGACTCTTTCAAATACTTAGGCTTGTGTAGCTATAATGGCACACTGAAGTTGTTTTATTTATAAGCCCAAACATCTGTTAAGAACTTTCAGGCATCAAGCAAGCATGATCTTCTGTAGCAAATTTGAGATACCTGGGATTTTTCTTTCTGCGTGAGGTTACAATGGATAAAATGAGAAGTATGCCATGATAATTTCTTTAAGTAGACTTTTAAAAAAAGGAAAAAAGAGTAGTTTAGATTCTGGCAGCAAATTAGGGATTTTCTACATTTTATTCAAAAAATAATGACCAGTGTTAATTAATGTTTTATGAAAATTGTACAGTATTGTGGGTGTATTGAAAGTCTAAGTATGAAAGGAAGGAAGGAGAAACAGAGCTATCAAAAGTTGCAACCATGCTGCGTCTTGTAGGTAAATATCCAAATGGTTACAGGATGTTTTTCTAATTGTGAATTAAGTTTTGCTTCTCCACCCTCTTAAACCTGATGGAAAACAGACACAGACATTAGACACAGTCATCCAAAGCACCTTCCATTCTGCAGAGAATGTAGTTCTATCCATTTGGTCAGGCCTTCAATAAAGTTATGGAAGCGAGCCATAGGATTGTAGTCCTTTTATTTATTTTGTTTTAAATTTCATCTTTGTAGGACTATACTAAGCAGTATGGTAGATGGCATACCTTGGTATAAGGATGTTCTTTTACTGCTTAAGAATTAATCTCTTGTTTTGTCACATTTCTTACTTTTTGCTTGTGTAGTAACTTCTTTTAATGTGAATTTTTTTCTGGCCTTAATAAGTAAGTGACTCTTAATTGACTAGAAGTAATTAGAATGTATGGATTGTAATAGTTACATTTTTCTTGTAAACATGTCACTTATACTGAAGTTACTGAAATGTCACTGTTCTGACTGGCATGCGTATTAAGAGTTTCACTTGCCCTTACTCCTTACCTTTAAGATAATTCCTTTCTTTCCTTTCATATTCGAATTTTTGGGAGAAAAAACCCAAACTTTAAAACTTGCAGTGTACCTATGAGTTTACAAACATTGCATTTCTTTTTCTGTTTATAAATTTAGACACAAAGAGAGAGAGAGAGACCAAGCACACAAGAGAAGGTGGAAGTGAGCTCAATTCCAAAAGCAACTTCTGTTTCATCACTTTGATCAAGCCCTGTAGATTTCATTGTTTTTGGTTTCTCCCCTTTTAAAAGATCAGTATTTTTAAAATGTGATATATTAAGTCTCAGCAATGAAGTAATAGGGTAGTATAAGTAGCTCAGCCAATTTGCCAGCATGGTTCTGGATGTGCTCTTCTCTCTAATGGGAGAAGTATGGGCAGTTTAGCCATCAAATTGCAGAGCAGGTGAGGTTTGGTATAGCTCAGTATACAAAAATTTATTCTGAATAAAATTTTAATCATTAAAAGGCAGTGGTAGAGTAAATATTTGGGGTTTTTGGTTGAGAGGCATAATGGAAATGCCTGACAAACAAAGTCCTTCTCACTAATGGAAAAGATATTAAAAGATGTTATAAGTACAGAGGAAATTATTGTTATCAACCTTTCTAAGGTTAATTTTAAAATAGTCCTTTTTTTAGTCTATTCTGAGCATATAATGATTAGCTCTCACTAATTTTGTTATCAGGAATAGTGTTTGGGGTTTTTATCCTAATATTCAAACATAGACTGCTTCTTGTTGAGCAGTTTCATTCATTCTTTTCTACTTCTTGAGTGTGTTTAAAACTACAAAAATAAGAATTATTGGTGGAGGTGAAGTTTATCTGGACCAGTAATGCCAAAGCACTGTGTTATCTGATGCCAAACATGCTTTTTGAAACACAGAGACTTCTTGATGATGATGGTGACAAATATGTTTGTGCCTAAAGTTTGCTACTTTCAAATGTTTGCTACTTTCAGAAGTTCATGCCTGTATACAGGTTTTCTGATCCTGCCTTGAAAGCTTATCCTTGGTGCCCCTTAATTTTCTTGATGCACTTTGCTTCTATCTACATATCTACGGTTATTAATTTCTGTCTCTGTTTAGGAGTGAGCACCTTTTTATAGGTGCAGTTAAGATATTTGCATTATTTTAAACAGAAATACTGTCTAAAATTTTTTAAGGAGCCTAAAAGTTATTTTTGTATCAGAATAATTAATTAGGTTCTAACATGAATAATTGGGGGTTAGGGTGCAAATATGTAGACACAGGGATGCAAACAGGCCCTAAGGGAATGTCTGAATAGACTTTCAGTAGATCTTGGTTCTCAGCCTAACGGGCAGATTGCTGCTTGAAGAGTCAGAGGAGGTGTTTGTTTTTTTTTTTTTTTTCTTTAAGATTTACATCAGCAACCATTCTAATTGTCTTTTGAAATGAGGAAGATACAATTCAAAGGAGTTGATTTGAGCATGTTCTGACAGGAGGCACTCATATAAACACACATATATGTAACTATCAGTGTCGGTCTGTGGGCTGTCTTTGTCTTGTCTGACATCACTGAAAACGTGTCAGTTCCAAGGGAGTGTTAATGTACCTGAAAATTCCTTGTCCTGTGAAAGGAAGGGATCTCAAAGTCGTTTACAGACACTGTGGGACATTACTGTCTAAGTTAATCACATCGTAGTGAAAAGCAGGTAAAAGCTGTGTGTGTCCCAGGCTAGGGAGGAAAACCATGTGCCAGAAGAGCCACCACTTTTCTCAATGTTGCAAACTGTTAACAAATACAGGAAATGTACTTTGCTAAAAGCAGTGTGGTGTGTAGATCAACCATATTATTCATGGTGTATTTTGCTTCATTTCTTGTCTCTAAAAGCATTTAACTCAATTTTAGGGTGATTTAGATTGTAGGTTTGAGGTCTGTTTTTTCGTAAATTTCACATAGAAGATGCTTGACAAATCTGTTTTGTGTTTGTGTTGACGTGTGCAGTGGATCACTGTTAAATGCTTTATGAAGCAAAAGCTAATTCTGTATTTTAACTGCTTTTTTGCTTGTACAATCTCACTGCTTTTTCCATGATACAGTAGAACTTCTATCACAAGTTTGCAGATGCTTAAAAGAGTGTAATGAGTAACTAAAAGCAACCTGTCATGAAGTATTCAAGTGCTAGTGAAAGTTTTCATGAAGTGTTTTGTTATTTTTCTTGTAATGCATCAAAGGACATAAACTTTATATGGAAAAAATGTCAATTCCTGAAATTTAATGAAGTTGTTGTGATTCGAAGTTCTACTACGTAGTATGCATTTCATCTGCACTGGGAAAATAAAGTTTCAAGCTGACAAGTTCTTACTCATAACTCTTTTTCAACAATGTTACAGGGAGCATTTCAGTTTTTTGGCAAGTCTTGTTGGTTTTTGGTTTTTGTAGTTTTTAATCTTGTTATATGGACACATTTGTGACTTTTCAATACAGTCTTTGAGAGAGAACTCCATTAATGAGAAATACCCACTTAGACCAGAGGACTTAAAGCTGGGATTCCAGTGGACTGATTTTGGCTCTCTAATATATTTGGAATGTGGAATTACTGAATGATATGTATTTTGGCTTTCCAAAGGTGCTGAATGTATCCAGCTTCATGTGAGTTTGGAGGTTTTCTTGAAGTCTGGCCTAATGACTTTCTGTCCTTCCTTAGTGTGTGAAGTTGGTGTAATAGTCATCAGTTATTGGGGCTGCCCGTTTGAAATGTATAAATTAATATAATTTTTCACACAGTTATTTCCATGCAGATGCTTGCACAAGTTGAATTTTCTTTAGTATGTACTAGCTGGTCACTCTGTGTTCAAGCTCTGCTGTGGTACATGGACGTTTTACAAACAAATTTTATTTCTTGTGTGACTGGTGTTTTTTTTTTTTTTTTTTTTTTTTTTTTTTTTTTTTTTTTGTAACTGGTGGCATTCTTTGGCATAACTTTTAACAGTTCGTATGGGTTTTGTCACTTGGAAATGCTACTTTTTTTTAAAAATGAGGTTTTATATAAGACTATTTTAGAAGGTGAGCTTGTGCTGATGAAAGATGTTATCTGTGCTAATGAAAGATGTGTGGAAACTAGTTTCTGAAACATCTTGATAATCCTTTATTATGTAAAACAGAACAGAGCTGAGCGCTGTCATGTATTCTGAATAATAAAATAAATGAGTAGGTCTCTAGGTAAAGTGATACGAGTTCTACAGTCCTATAGCAAGATCTCTTGCATCAGACACTAGTTTCAGATATTCTGCAATTGAATTAAAAGAAAGTATCTTTATAAAAATTGCTGGCTTTTTAAAAATTTGTACAGAGTTGTGGTTCAAAAGACAGTATTTTAAACATTTTTAAAAATAAAGACAGCAGACTAAGGAAGGCAGTTTTAACATCTGATTTATAGTGTAGTGCAATAGTGCTTTTACTTACACCTATGCTTACACACTGTGTGATATTTCTTGTCTCTTTTGGCTCTGTCTTAGGTAAATCCTATGCAACATGCACATAACATCGCACCTTAAGACAACATACGAAGTAACAGCAATGATTTGACAAAAAATACATTTCTGATCAAGTAATTTTGTTTTGTAACTAAATTTGAAATAGTGAAATGGTTGTCCTATCTGTTGTGTTCACGTTGCAGAATTCAGTTGGTCAGGACAGCAGAAAGCTAACCTAGTCCTTCACCAGTTCAAATAAAAATCGTATTAATATAAAATAAAATATTCTCAACTGCTTTTATGTACAATAAAACCTCCAAACAACTGAAAAAGAGATGAGAAAAGGTAAAGCTACAAGACCATTCAATATAATCTATTATTTTAGAAGAAAGTTCAGCTCTGCTGAAATGGTTTGTATGAATGATGCCTCTGAGGGTCTTGAATCTCTGCAAAAGCTGTTTAGGCAGCAGATGTGGAAGATGGAGAAACTTGGGTTACAGCAGTCACATGAAAAACCAGTCAGAGTCAAGAACAGAACACTGATACCCCAGTCCTCTTTTGGCCACACAGTGGGCCTTAATGTGTTTGTGCACTTTCCCTTCTGAAAAGGAGTTCAAAATTTCATGTTTTGTATTGCTTTCAGGGATAATTATTTTTAATCTCCCTGTTTTAAGGTGTAAGGAGGCAGCTAAACTGGATTTTTTTCAAAGTTTATACTTGAAGCCTTATGTAATTGAAAACTAAAACTACTGTAGCAATGGGAACAACTTCATTTTGTCTTTTTTCTTTTTGAGGTGATTGCTTCTAATTTTTTTCCTTGCTTTCCCTTGAACGATCTACTCATCATGAAAATGTTTCTTTTTTCAATAAACTGTCAGGGAATGTTGTTATAGTAATCAGTGGTGAGACTTCCAGATGAATATATATCTATATCTCACAGAAAGGCAATGAGGCTTTGAAAGGAAAAAAAATGATAGCAGGGATTTTAACAACTTTATTGAGTAATATTTTAAAGTGTTACTTCATCCAAGTTGGAATACTGTCAAATTCTATGTTTATATACAGGAACTTGACGAGAGGAGTTGGTAGATTTAGAGAGTTACTAAGAGCTATCGAAACAAGAACTACACAAAACCTGCGAATGGTAAGTTATATTAAACCACTTTCCTATTTTAGCATCTGAATTTCAGTAGGCAGGGAAACATAAATATAGGGATGAGGTAGAGACAGATAGTTGGATACATAGCACATTGATAAGGACCTGTTATCCAGCACTTTATAAGGTTAGATTTTCTGGCTTAAGTAAATGATTAAATTAAGGAATGTTGGGTATCCAGTCTCCCCTCTATTCTTTTTTCTTGTTTGTAGTTATAATTAGAACCTGCCTGGTCTCTGATTGACCATACTTTCAACCTTGGTTATAATTCCCTATTTATGAGTCTATGTAGTTTCATGTTTTGGTAAAGATAGTGGGGGTAAGAACAGAGTATACAGTTTTTGTGTGGTTTCTGTTAAGTTGAAGGCTATCAAGTTATAAAGCCTCTTAAAAGAAAACCATAAAAGCAAAATCATGAAGATTTGTTACTTATATTGTCAGAAGCTTGAATCTTTTATGAAATAAAAAGTAGAGGCTTATATCTTTTACTGTCATGTAATTATTTTCAAAGTATCCTGATTAGTTTCCTAATACTGGGCCTTTAAAACTTTCAAACTGGTATTAAGAAAGGTAAGTGATTTCTTAATTCATTCAATAACTGATTTCTAGTAAATATATTAAAATTATTTTATAATAGACTTTCAATGGAAATGGATAATATTTCAAATTTTATTAAAAATTATGAAGGGCTTCTTATGGTGTAGAAGTTAAGGTGGAAGATGGAGATCATATGGTGGTGTTTGTGATTATACATGTGTTTTTGGGAAACCTTACTGGTAAATGCTGCCAATTCAGATCTGATAGAAAATCTTTGCATTTTCATCATTGTGATATGTAGCTATGCAGGGTCTGTGCATGTGTGTGAAACATTAATGATAGTTATGGATTATAGGATGACTTAAAAGCTTTAAATTAGTATATTTAATTAAATAATATTAATGTAACTATTTCTACAGTTAAATATATGGTGACAATAGTAGTTGGTCAAAATAAAACATTTCATGCTGATTTTCAACCTTGTTTCACTCTTGCTGAGCTTTAACAGTAGCTCAGCAAGAGTTAAGTAGCTGACACCAGCACCTTCAAGTAGGAGTTGTCAGAAGCCCCATTCCACTCACAGACCATAACTGTCTGTGGTGGGTTGACCTTGTCTGGCTTCCAGATGCTCACCCAGCTGCCCTCAAGCTCCCCTTCCTTTACACATGGGAGGAAATAAGCTAGAAAAGGTCTGAGATAGGTCCGAGATAAAGGCAAGGAGTTTGCTTACCAGTTACTGTCACTGGAAAAACAGGCTCTTCTTGGATGAAATTAACTTATTATCACTTAAAAGAGAGTGGGATGGTGAAAAACACCGAAGCTGAAACACCTTCCTTCCACCCCGTTTTCTCAGGCTCAACTTCAGTCAGGCTTCTGACTCTTTTACCTCCTCTCCCTACCCTCCCATTCCCTGAGTGGTGCGTAAGGAGTGGAGGGTTGTGGTGAGTTCCTCTCTGCTGCTCCCTACTGCTCACACTTCTCCCCTGCTCCAGCATGGGGTTCCTCCATTGAGCTGCAGTTCCTTCAGGGAATGTCATCCCGTTTTTCACCATGGTTCTCTGTGCAGGCTGCAGTTTGAACAACTGCTCCACTGTGGTCTCTCCTGCGCACACAACTGCTCCAGATCTGGAGAGACAGTACAGGTTATTGAGCATCTTAGGTTGTTGGTTATCTTAGGAGCAGCAGCTGGGCTGTTTGTACTTCAGAAGTATCTGGATTTAACTGATAGAATTGAAAAAATGTTTGTTATTGACATTGTTTTTATTTGTGTTTAGAGAACTGAACTTTTTAAACAGCATCATGCCTGGTTTTTTGGATGTTGTCGAATAAAAAATATATTCTATATAAGTAGTCCTCATTAGAAGAAATCTGAGCATTTTTTAAGCGTTTGTATTCAGCATTTCTAGGGAAAATATTTATCTTTTGCTTTTACAGACAATAGCAAGACAACTTGCAGAAATTTTGTTACGAGGTATGTGTGAACAGAGTTACTGGAATCCACTGGAAGATCCTCCTCACCAATCACCCCTTGATGATCCACTTCGAAAAGGTTCAAACACTAAGAATTATGTGCTCACTAGAAGACCACGGGTATACACTGGAGAAAAGTATGGCTGAGTTTATATCTCTTTTGTTTCTGTAATTGCAGTTGTTACCCAGTGCACTCTGTAATTTAGTTTATATTTTTGAAAATGTGGAAGGAATTTGGCAATGTATAGATAGATATATCTCTCCCTGAGGAGAACTATTGAGGAAGAAACATGCTTCTCCAAGTGGAAGTTTGCACTGTGTACTTTAGACCTTTTGTTCTCAACTGTAGCAATTTTTTTTTTTCTATCCTGGTGTATGTGATTGACTCAATCTCTCTTACGATATGTGAGATACAAAAGAAAACATGATCTGGGTAGCAAATCAGATATTGCACATTCTAAAAGTTGTGTGCTGCTTCTAGACATCTATTCTGCTTTATCACAGAAAGGAAAGATTCAACAATATGGAGATTCAAGTTGGTCCAGGAAGCACTATGAAAAAAACAAAACATATCTAGATATTTATCTAGCAGTTTCGAAGCTAGTTTATTTCCCAAGACAGCTACCTTTTAGCTAATCATCTTAGATTAGTTTTGACATTTCTTTATGATGCCACCTTTTGTTCACTTTTAATCTTCCATTGAATCAGGTGAGTGATACTTTTTGGTTTGGTTTTGTCTGGTATATCTCATAGTGAATTCTAGAGTAGCTAAGGGATGTTTCTTCCTTCTTGAAAACATAACTTTTTCTTCCTAAACTAATCACCATTTTCCAGACTTCACCATTAGATAGCCATTTCTTTGAATTTGAAATTTTTCTTAGAAGTTAATATTTTGATTATAGAAGTAGCCCTACTTATATAATAGAGGGATGTTTTGTTTTAGTGTTCACAGTATCTTTATATTGTAGCATAAATGCCTGCAATATGACACTATTTGAATAGTTTAACTGTATTTGTTGCAGTGTTCCATTAATGAATCTTTTACACAGCAGCAAGCCCACGTAATTATGGTGCCTTTACTGTTATTAAGTAGAATGGCCTTTATCTTCAAAGACTTCTAGCAATTCTCCTTCCTTCATCCAGAATAGTTACAGCAGGTTTCTCAGGCTCAGTCTTTCAAACTTATGCTCTCCATTCTCAGCTTATCCTTCATGGCAACATTCTTCCTGCTAAAGTGGGGCTTTGTTCAGTTTAGTTCTCTTGTTCTTGGCACGTGTGGGTGAGGAGTTCCACAAGTCCAACAGAGCATATAATTAAGTCCTTTCATCATGTCAGATGATGATGGTTAATACCATACCACATAAAATACATCCAGCTGAGTATCTCATCTTCAGCAGAGACTGAAAGTATCAAACACAATGATATGTAGGAAACTTCTTCCTAGGTCTTCTTCTGACAACCAGCTCTAAGTCTGCAATGTACTGGTTTTTTTCTAAGGCTGTTGCCTGACATTAGATAATTGCATTGTGCTCTTAGGAGGATTATGAGTGTAATTTGGCCAATAGCATTTATCATTTTTTAGATCCGTGTTATTGCATCTTCAGTTTTCTTTAACCAGTTTTTCAGCTGAGCATAACTTGCATGGTTTGCCTTTGGTTGATAACCGTTTCATGCTTTCAGTTGCCTCTTTTGCCCTGTTACACTGAAATTACTTTACTCATGTGCCTGCATCTATCAGGAGAAACAGAAAATGTCTGAGTTCAGTCAGCTTAACTGAGCTTTTTGCTTAGACAAGTTAAAGAAATTTCTCACTAATTTCTGCATGGAGAGGTTCTTGTTTGAGGCAAACATCCACATATCTACAAAAAAATGTTTAAAATAGCAAGAGAAAATAATGTTTGCTTTTGTTTCGATAAGTGACTTTTTAGTAGTTCTCTTTGGGGCAGCATCCCTTCTTTGTCTGAGAGAATAATTTCTCCAGCAGCTCTTTGCAGTCATTATTCTGCCTTCTGGGTGCCATTGTCAGTTGTTAAATCTTCTTCCAGGTTGTTAAATTCTGTATAGAGGAGTGGAATGTTAAATAAAGAGCACTCTGATGCTTCCTCATCACTCCTCATTCCTTATCGTGGGTGGTTCTTATTCATGACTAACTGTGTTTTGAAATTTCTTTGTTATGTAATAATAAAAATGTATTCTAAGATTGAGAATGCTCTCAAAAATCTGGTGAGCAGTTGCATTGATTAAAAAATAAAAATACAGCGACAGAACAGCTGCCCTGGGGTCTTAGCTGTTGTACAGTTGTACCACAATATGTTCACAATGTTGCTTTCAAACTGCCTGGAATTCAGATGTCTCTTAGTTTCTATTTTCTTTCAGGCATTTAAATACTGCTTATATTTCTAGTGCTTTAAAAACACCTGAAAAGAGGTTTTAATGTCACACAAGTTTTGTTTCCTGTCTATAATGTGTTGTCGTTTAAACACCCTTGGGACTATAGAAATTGATTATTAACAACAACTAATTATTTTCTACATTTAAATAGGTAATTGTGGAACTAATGGACTGAATTAACAGGAAGTAGTACTTGTGCTAATTCAGAAATAGTTCAGAGGAAGAAATCTGAAGAGATAAAACATAGTCACTGCTTTGGGGGATTTTTGTGTGTATAACAATGGATGAATGAATTCCTGCCAGTACCCAATGCAGATTACTGTTGTCTGTCCACCAGCATAAAAGAGTGTTCAGGATGCATCCAGTATTCAGAGAAAGCAGTAAAGTCTGGAAACTATTCCTATGTGAACCTTCAGCATGAAGTTAGAAGGAAGTGTAGTTCATTACAAGCTAATAATTCTACTATCTGGAACTTGGAGTGGTTTTGGCAAACGGATGGAGATTATCATGGATCTGCTTAAAAATATTCATAGCTACTGAGTTTATCAAGAAAAAAATTCTCAAGCATATCTCATGAGAGACTGATTTCTCCACATATTGCCTAAAATACAAAAGTTCTGTTCTTGTGTGAGTTTCCTCTTGCCAGCACTTGAATCAGTGATGTAGATTGAGCTTAGACAGGGTAAGAGGCCAGTTAAACTATGGGTTTGGTGTTTACAGTTGTCAAATTTTGTTCAATGTTAAGATGTTTGAATGATTTCAACTCTGACAGCTTTGTGGTAGTTTTGTTCTTTTATTGTGTTCAGCCAACTTTTCTGAAATGCAAATTCAGAGCATTGCAAAGAAATACATTTTAACCAATTGGTTTTTCTATGCAAGTTACTTTCTGTTTTCTTTTTTGGACATTTTCCAGCTTTTACTGTGCTTTTAATATATATGTGTGAACTGCTCATGAAATTAAAGTGTTCTGCTTAAATAATTAAATTCTCATTTTGAACAGCATCTTCTGTCCTCAAGAAAATACAGAAGAAGCCTTATTGTTGCTGCTTATTAGTGAATCTATGGTAGGTAAAATAGAGTGAATGTGCATTTGCTGTGTGTGTGCGCTTTCCTTGGTGGTTTTTGTTGTTGTTGTTGTTTTGCTTTGTTTTTAATTAAAATAGGACTTTTTTTTTTTTCTCCCCCAAGCCTTTGCTTTGTCTTTCATTTTCTGTTAGGAAAGCAGGCAGTTGTTTCTGAAACTCCAATTTTTGTTCCTCTGAGCCAGTGAGATGAGTTCTGCAAGTGTTACAGAGTTTTTCTGCTTTGGAGTGGCTGTACCTAGCCTTCTTCCAGCCACAGGCAGGTGAACAAACCAGGTCCTTGATTTGGCATCACTTACCAATATGAATCACTGTTGGACCAGTTGGTTGCTATTCAGACAGACACAAAATCTAAGTTATTTCTGTGGTAAAAACCAAATCAAAACTAGTAGAAGAGCATAATAAACATCACCGGAAAAGTACCTTCCGTTGTGCTTTAAACTACAGTCACCCAAATTTGTAAATTATTTTTGACGATACTGACATTCAGTCTTTGCTACTGGATTATTTTTTTAAATGTCCCCATTTCCTCAATAAATCATTCCTTTCAATGGTCTACCTGTGCCCTTTATCAGCCTTTCTTGTTTTCTGCAAGTCATCAATGAACTGCCACATACTGACATTCTCATACTACGTCAGTTTTATATTCTCCGATAACATTAAATGCTGGAGCTTTTGTTGTTTTTTCAACTGGAGGGGTGAAACCTCTGCAGTGTCAGGCACTATGCAGTCTGTCTCACTGCACATCAGTGAGATGCAGTCTTTTAAATTCTACAGGTGATTCAAATGCTTACATGTTTTGGCATAATTTCCTTTTTGCTATAGTTAAATAGGATCAGAACATTTTAGTAAATGTTGTCCCAGTTTAACTGTTTTAAAGTGGCACATATTTACGTTGTAGTGCTAACTGCTTTCCTCATTCTTACTGATCTGCCTTGCAATATTCATGACAGAATATAGAAATTCTGTCTCGTAGTACAGAAAAATTAGCTGAGCAAACATTTCCACATATCATATGTGGGTTTTGCTGCAGTGTATACTTGCCACAGAGAGGTGCTGCCTGTGTCTCTGTAATGTGCCTGAGTAGTAGTGAAGATGTAGAGAATTCTGGTGTGAACTATGGTCTTGGTGTGAAGTGAAAGCAGTCCCAGTTCTGCAAGATCTGACTCCTGATTGCTGTGTTTGCATGTGCAGTTCCTTACATATCATCATTAAGAAGCCAAAAACCAAATTAAAAATACTGCCTTGTTAAGTGTCATTTCAGGTTACTTATAGCTTTTCCTTTGTGAATAAGATTTGCCTTATTATATCAAATGCTGTCACTGTAGATCATACCTTTAGCAAGCTTTCAATTTTTTTTACAGTAATTATTGCTGATTATTTCAGGCAAAAGAGTTTGTTTCGGGGGAGTATAAAATCTTTGACATGATTGACTTACTTTGGCTAAGTCATTTGTTCAAATTAGTTTTGGAGGGGGCAAAAGGGAAGACTGAGCATAAAAATACTCATCATTACAAACTCACTTTTCTGAGAGTTGAGACCTGTTATTTCAGCTTCAGAGCATGCTAACTTTCTAGCTGCAGTAGTTGTGAAGTAGTATGTGATTTATGATTCTGAAACTAGTATTTGGGAAAGGAATAACACTTAGTGAAGACTGAGTAACAGTTGGTGTATTGATATCCTATTGTGTTGTTTAAGTAGTATAATCCCTTACTTTCACTGTCTGGTGAATTAGTAAGAAAACACCCAATCAAGGCCAGGTTGGAGGGCTTTGAGCAATCTGGTCTGATGGAAAGTGTTCCTGCCCATGGTAGGATGATCTTTAAAAGGTCCCTTCCAACCTTCCTGTGGTTCTATGATCTGACACCCTAATGTAAACAGTGCATGTATGTGTTGCAGCATGTCAGCTGAGTTGTGGTAACAGAATCACAGAATGATTATGCTTGGAAAGAACTTGTGGAGGTCATTTTGTCTGGCCCCCTTGCACATGCAGAACCATTTGGATCAGGCTGCACCTCTCTCAAGACATCTTTTGAGTGTCTCCAAAGAGAGGGATTCCACAGCCTCCCTGGGCAGCCTGTGCCACTGCTCATTACCCTCACTGGGAAAAAAAAAAAAAAAAAAAAAAAAAAAAAAAGTTCTGATTTTCAGAGGGGACTTCCAGTGTTTCAGTTAATGCCCATTGCCTCTAGCCGTGTCACTGGACACCATGGAAAGAGCTTGGCTCCCTCTTCCTTGTATCCTCCCTTCAGATATTTCTCACATTGATAAGGCTCTCCTGAGAATTGTCTTTTCCAGGCTGAGGAGTCACAACTCTCTCAGCTTTTCCTCATGAAAGAGATACTCTGTGTGTAATATATCCTAGTGAGCATTCATTGGACTCTGCAGTAGCTGCGTATCTCTTGTACAAGAGAGTCCAGAACTGGACCCAGTACTGCAGATGTGGCCTCACCAGTGCTGAACAGAGGGGAAGGACCACTCCTCTCAGCCTGCTGGCAACACTCCTGCTGATGCTGCCTGGGCTATCAATAGCCTTTTTTCCAGCTAGGGCAGCTGGCTGGCTCCTGGTCACCTTGGCTGTCCACCAGGACCCCCAAGTGTGTTCCTGTCAAGCTGCCTTTGAGCTGGGGAGTGCCCAGCTTTTATGGTGCCTGGGCTTGTTCCCTCTCAGGTGAAGGAGTGTGCTGAAGGCTTTGTTGAGGTTCCTGTCAGCTCGTTCCTCCAGCCTGTTGAGGTCCCTCTGGATGGCAGCACAGCCCTTTGGCATATCAACTCAGCAATCATGCTTGGGATCAGACCTAGTATCTGGGACACTGCTAGTTACTGGCCTCCAGCTAGACTTGGTGTCACTGATGGCCACCTCCTGGGCTCAGCTTTGTGAGATTGTTAGCCAGTGGAAAAATATCCTTTCTTCTGCTGAGGCTGCACTGAGTTACACTGCTTAGGTGTGTTGCAGGCTTAAAGTGTGTACGTATGGCCAGATGACACATTGCAGTTTCACTGTCACCTTAGAGTGTCTGAGACCATTGCAGTTCTGAAATACTGAGCACTTAGGTTCCTATGTACTTTCTGTTTTATAATTGTCAAGAAAATGAATGTTCAAATACACAAGATATCTGTAATTATGAAACATCCTTGTACTTTGGCATTGTCAACCACTGTTTCACAAGTGCTAGTTCACAGCTTGTTCAAAACTTGCAAAGAGCTGAGTCAAATAGTGATTAGAGGTGGAATTAAAAAGAAGTTCTTGAAGTTGACTAAATATTTATGCAGTGTAAAAAGTAAAAGCCAAAGACTTCTTGATCAAAAGAAAGCAAAATGTCTGAGGGGGGTGTGTGTGTGTGCACGTGTGAGGTTGTTTCAAACCGAGGTGTGGGTTATTCAGTTGATAATTCCTGAAATGTCTGTGCATTTTACAGTCCATGTATCTCTTTGAAAAATTTTCAATATTCAATTATTCTGATTTTAAAGATGTATTGAGTTTGTTCAGAGCTTAAAATGTTACCTTGTTAAAATGGAGAAAAAAATTATTATCTTTTATGTCATTTTTTGTGTCTGAAAGAGGGGGAAATAAGTTGCCTTTTAAAATCTAGTGTTTTTTAAGTAAATGTATTAAGGTGGGCATGCCCTGTGAAATTATAAATAAAGAGGGGGATGAGGAGAAAGAGAAGTTGATTCTGGTTGCAGACTACCAGATATACTAGCATATGTACCAATGGGAGTATTAAAGACAAAGAAAACTAGAAATAGCTAGGATAGCAAGATAATGTGTTTTCAGAGGCTTGATGGTAAAGTGGGAGAGGCACTGGGTAGTTCAGTGAAGTACTAACTACTCTGAGACCTGAATTTTGTTCTTTGCTCTTGAACATGATTTCTCTGTGAACACGGTCAATTCATTTAATCCGTTTCTAGCTCAGCTTTCTCCATCCCTAAAGGAACACTTTACTTAAGGAATTAGGTTTGCAATGTGCCTTTCCCAAAAGAGGTTTGAAGGTACAAACCCTTACTGCAAACATGGCTTGATTCCAAAGCTGTGCCCAGAACCAGGATCAGTTTTTACTTCTCAGTAGTGACTCCTGAAGGTGATTGTGGGTTATCCTGGGCATGTTACCATTCACAGGTTAGATGATAGTGTCATAATGTTGTGAAGAGAAAATAAGTTGATTGCCTTATTGTACAAAAGCTGAAACAGAGGATTTGAAGATCCTTTTAATATGTTTTACTTGCACAGAAAAAATAAAAAGAAATTTTTGTAGATGAACATCCATTATATTGAAAATATACCTTCTTTTTTTCTCTGAGAACTCCTCAATAGTTTTAAATACATTACTAGATTATGGAATTAGAATGAAGTAATTAAAAATAGGTCAATGTAGAAACATCAGTCTTGCCACTAATATATAAATCTGGTAATTCTTTCTATCAGATCTCTTTGTATCCCTTATAGCAACTACAGACTGTGAGGCTGAGTAAAATGGTAGTTACTTGAGTGAAAGTACAGCTCAAATTATAATAATTGACTTATTTCTTTCTTTATGGTGTGTTTCAGGCTAACCGTGATGCTGTACTGAGCAGAATACCTGAACACAAGAATGACCGTATCATCAGTTTGCAAAGTGCATCTGTAGTCTATGATTTACTCACAATAGCCTTGGGAAGAAGAGGCCAATATGAAATGCTTTCAGAGGTTTGTTGAGAGGGAATATTCCTCTGTGTCACTGTTGCTGTTTTGTGTTAATCTTGTTAATTGTAATAGTAAGAAAGGGCTGAAACAAATATGGGACACTGTTATTCTGACTGCTTTATAAATACAGGAGGTAGTTTCCACTCCAAAATCTACACTGTCTAAATTTATACAAGTGACTTGAGGTGGCCAAACAAGAAAAGTTGTGTGGAAGTTGTGGTAAATGTTTAACACCACAGAAATTCACATGATTTTTAGGTGAATATGCATGGATCTGCATTAAATGGAGAGAGCAAGAAGGAATGGCAAAAATTAAATTATGTTCTGGATATAGAAATTATAGATATAATTTTCTAGAAAAAATACTTGAATGAAAAAGGATTGCAGAAGAAAACTTTCTTTTACACTTCTTAATACTTGAGGTGATCCATAGTCCTTACAGTTTGTAGTAGTTTTGAAGTTCATAAAAAGGAAATAAAGTTAATAAAACAATTTTCAGGTCTTTGGGAAATGTGTTACTTACCTCAATGTCTGATGTTTCATTATGTAGCATGGTTGTGTTTTGTTCTTGAGGAAACTGCCAAGTATTGTTAACAGTTTTATACCTGTGAAAGAGCTACAGCTCTTTGGGCAGAGCGGATCTTTCTGCTGCTCAAACGGTGCTCACCCAGCAGTGGGGGACTGTTGCTGACCACAATTAATTGTTAGTCTCCAGAAAGAATATGAAGGCATACCCAGGAATTGATTTGCTGAGAAATGGTTCCTCTCTACCATAATAAGAGGACTTCTATTAAGAAAAAGATTTAAAAAAAGCCCTCTAGTTCCTCTCTGGTATATGTTGATGGTCATACGTTTTTCTGCATCTCACATGATGTTAAACTCTCAGTTTGTGTATTCTTTTTCTTGAAAGTACTTCATAGCTGCCAGCTGGGACAACAGGTCAGTTTAAATCAGTACAATGGAAGGTGTTTCACAGAACAAAGGAGTACAAAGCTCACACAGGACCAGCCCTACAACATAATCTAATCAGGAATATTTCCATTTACTTGCCACTACACACAGACACAATCACTTTTATGTAGTGTTAGGTGGTTGCACCAAATGTGCAGGAGGTGGCCATCCATAGGTTTCAGTCTAGAACTTCTGAAACAAGAGACATCAGCAAGCATTAAAGAAAAGAAAAAAAAAACAAAAAAAAAAAAAAAAAAGAAAAAAAACAAGAACAAACAAAAAAAAACCCCACCACAAACAACCATGAAGACTTTCATTTCTTTTTTTTTTGCTAAGTGACTGGCAACCTTTCAATTTTATATAGTAGACTAAAAACTAGGCAGGGATAGAGCAGCCTTGGGTACCAAATCTGATTCTTACTTCTTGTCTTGTGTCATGGTGGTTTTGCTGTGGGGGTTTTTGTTGTGGATTTTTTGTCTTTTTTAGAATGTTAGAGAACTACTATATTTATGGGAACATCACAGGTGCCTGGAATTCTCTAATGTCTCATTTGGGCCACTTTTTGGTAATATTTATATCACAATAGATGCAACTTCTTGCTTGTAGTATTTCTTACCTTTCTTAACACAGAGGGTTTTTGGTTTCATCAGAAAAGCTAGAGGCATCTCTTAGCCATGTTCTTAGCAAAGTGTCTTGAGTTACAGGACATTGTCCTGAAGGGCAGAAAGAAAGACTTATAGTCCCCTCACACAGAGAAAAGCATAGCACTTGTTTGCCACACTGTAGCTGATTCCTTCAGTGCCTTGAGCCCAATTGAATGTTCTCAGTAGTTCAAGATGTTTTAACTTGACTTAGACCTTTGTTTTCAGGGACTTTTAGGAGCTTCTTGTGCTGGTGGTGATCTTTGTTGCAGACAAAAGCAGGACCATAAATATCTGGAAAGTAAAAGAGACTCCATGTTTCACAAGCTGCTTAGTTGCGGGTTTTTAGTCATGGCTTTAGGCTTTGAAAGCTGAAGTCTACCTGAGGCTTGTTTTAAGGTCTTTTCTTCTTGCTTTTTGTTTTTGGTTTTTGTGGGCAGTCCTGTTTTTGGTTGGTTTGGTTTTTTGAGAGGGTGGGGTTTTTTTGTTGTTTGTTTGGTTTGGATTTTTAATCTAGCATCTCTTAGTCTAGCATCTTGGTAGTAATATTCCAACAAAATTGTATGTATATTCTTTTGAAATGTTCTTTTTGAAAAAAAAAAGAAAATTATTTCACTATGTTTGAAAAATGCTTTCACTACAGAATAATTAAAATGTATTTGTCATATGTACAGGAACCATCCTTTCTGAATATGAAAAAGTCATCTTATGAAGACCTGGTATAATAAACAATACTTATTTTAGCATACAGATATTCTAGATACACAGCAAGATCTTAGAAGGAAATTATTACATCTCATTTCTTCCTGTCCTTGATATCCAAAGCATATGTGGAAAACATAGCCTTTAAGAAGCTCTTACAGTTTAGTGAGTAGAAGATATCTGCCCTCAAATCCTACTGCTGATAATCTAACTTTTATAATTTGAAGTATTATAAACACATATTCAGAAGTGTTAAAACATTCTGTTCAGTTATATAATAGGCATTTAATTTTTTAGGGCTTCATTCTCTTTGAGCTGATTTTGATTGCTCTAGTGGAGCTGTTGTAGATTAAATCAGAAATGGGAAATTATTCTGACTGTGGAAATGGTATTCACCCACCAGTTCCAATATCTCATTGCTGCATTCTGGCTTAGATATAGCTGATTACTTACAGAAGTAGTTCGTTGTTATATAAGAATATTTAATGATCAAAAATCTGTCTCATCCTTGTTGAACTGTTCTAATGGCAAGTCACGTTCTTAACTAAAAAGGGCTGGTGTTTTTATCAAGTTTGTATATAATGGGTTTCCACTTCTTAGAGTAGTTTCAACTAGATGAAGGAACTTTTTACTGTCAGTTCTTTCCTAAACAAAAGTACTCTGGTTGTAATCAAGTTTGATTTTAAGCTTTGTAGGATGCACGATGTTGAGCCTGTAAGTGTCCTACTAGAAGAGATGTCTTCCAGACCAAATATTTTCCTACATTTTCATAATTTCATCTTTCAGCTCTCTAACTACAGGCATGTGCTTTCCAGGAGACCACAGTGATAAACAACCAAATTCAGTATGTGTTCGACATAGCCTGTTCATACAGTGATTTGTGATTATTTACAATGCAATATCAACAGTGACCTTTTCCACAGGAGAGGGATTGTGCCAAATGTGTTTTCAAGTAGTTAAGTCAGTTGCCATTATCCAGAAGGTTATCTTATCTTCCAGATTGCCTGGTGACTATTGCTTGTTGTGTATTTCTTGTTAGAGCCTGCAGGTCTTTGAAGTTCCTTGTTGTGGCTTTGTGCAGGAGAACCCAGTTTAGGAGGTGTCCATGTTGTCGTGTGGGTCACACACACATCCATCCATTCATCCCTTGCTCCCACATCTGCTGACAGCCACTTCTGTCATCTTAGGAAGAGAAGAAACATCACCTAACTCGTCACTTTTCTCACTGAGCAGGGCCAAGTAAATAGGAGTTTAAGTTAAGCAAAAGGAATGGTAGATATATTATTAGTATGTTGAAACGCAAGCCTTTTAGGATAATCTACAGTTGTGTCTTGTGCCCTTATAATTGCAAAATTATAAACCCCTGAAGTATCAGTTTCTTAGACCTCATTTTCTGCAGTTGAAAATGGTAATTCATTTTTAATTGAGCAAAGCCTAGAAAAGAAATTTTACATTTTTTACAGTACAGTGAGCCTTACGTATCTGTCTCTGTGAAGTATCTAAAATAATAGAAACAATCACACAAAACTTACTTGTTTTTTTCCTGTGCTCTTTTAGTTTCCACTTATGAAAAGTCCAATGGGAAAATAAATTGTCTTGTTTTTCTTAGCAGACATTTAATTAACTTACTACACATGCAATCTGATGATGAACCTTTGACAACAATATTAGGAAGTATTTCTAAAATCATGTAAAATTATAAAGAAAATAACTGCTTCAAAATAATATAATAAAAATTCTGTTATATAATAGTCTTTATAATGGACATTGTGTAGGAGCATTAATTCTAGCATATATTAGTTACATGTAGCAGATAATGCACTTCTCTTTTGTGTCGTCTTCAGTGCTGTTCTTTGCTTCAGATTCTGGTGTAGTGTGGAAACACACTGCACACCTGGTTGTGCTTTCTGTAATGTTAAGGTTGAATTTGTATGGGAAAAATAACTCATGTTTTTATGGTTTACCATATACACTGTACCTGTCAGAGCAGAAAGCTGCTTCATGTTATTGGACTCTGCAGACTAGAAAATTAATTCCTAAATCAGTTTATTTCAGAAAAGTCTTTCACCTTTCTACTATATACAACTGGCCTGTTTAGTTAAAATTAGCATAGCAAAATGAAGTAATTCTTATTGACAGTAGCAGATATGAAACATTCAAAATTAGTATATCATATTAATTTAATTATTTAATATCATTGTATTAGTAATGAATTTCATTTTGGCATTCAGTTAGCTCACTTAAAATCTCAACAGAATATGAAGTGTAAAGTTAAAATTTTTACAAATAGAAATAATACTTCAAGGTGAATCTTTATATACCACCCCTCCTTTTAAATTGTACTTGTAATGGCTTGTGGTACCGCTGTTTATTAAGTATTTGCAACTCAGGAAGAGAATGTGTACAATTTTCCTTTTCACGTAACACTTACCTCAAATGTTTACAGATGGTATCTTCAGTAAGCTGATATTCATAATTACTGCTTTCAGACTACATAATACAATACCAGCAGGAGTATTTAACAAACATAGTAAATGGGAAATCAATTTTCTTGTATATTCTTTTCCATAGAATCTGGCAGCTATTTTCATGTATTTGAATAATTTAATTTTTTTATTACATGTATGTTAGATGAGAGTCTATGAAAAAAATCTTAATACTAGTATATTGTCTCAATAATTGAAGAACACGACCTTAGATAACAATTTCTCCCTCATATTTAGTGTTTAGAAAGAGCCATGAAGTTCGTGTTTGAAGAGTTCCATCTCTGGTATCAGTTTGCATTGTCCTTGATGGCAGCAGGAAAAGTAAGTCTAAATATTTTCGTGTGATTCTTGTATTGATGGCATTTGATAAAAATGTTCACTTCCGAAATTTTCATCTGTAGTTGTAGTGTTTTTGAAAATAATTGTAATCCTTGAATCAACTAAGTATGCTGTACTCCTGAATTTATTCCCAGTGCTGTACAAAGAATGTTGTTATTTGAATAGTTTCTAACTTAGGTGATGATAACAACTATCTTGCCAATAATCTTAAAATAAGCTGATTTAATACAAGCAGTGAATTATACCAGATTCTATTATCCAGTAAAACTTGTTTAAGTGTGCTTTTGATGACTTAGTTTATTTTATACATAGGTACAAATTAATGCTGATTCATGGTGCTCTTCTTTTTTTTTTTTTCCCCTTTGGAAATTTCTGACTTTATCTTCTTTAATGTTGCTGCCTTTGAGACTGTGCATGTGCAACTGATGGATTTTCAAAAAAAATTATGTAAACTAGGAACTTAAGCTTTTAGATGCAATTTTCTTTTTTTAGTTCTTTTTGATTTTCGCTGTCATGTTATAGAAAATATGTTCATCATGTAATGCAAACAACGAATTTTCTAAAATATCATTCTCAATGGGGATATTTTGCTTATTTTCAGAATGAGGGAAAGGAATGTATTTTCCTTAGAAAATATTTTAGCAGCACATGGGCTCTGAAGAGACTTGGTTCTTCTTCCAACTCTATTTACTTTGAGTTATCTTCCAAACTGTGATTAGATGGAGGCAAATAAGTTAAAAATAAAGGAGGAGCAGTGCCATTCTATCTTATATCAGACCTATTCCTGTGTACTGTTTTAACTCCCAAAGAACACCAAAACACTGCTTGTTTGGAAAACTCTCTCCCATTCCTTCTCTTTGATTTGCCTGCCTCAAATGCTGTGAGTTTACAGGCTTAGCAAAGTTTTAAATGCATCTCAAAACTCTTTTCTTAATTGCGTACCATTGGAATTACATTCTTACAAGATGCAAGATTACATTCTTGCTCTGGGGGTGCTTAATGGAAGTTCTTAGGAGTTAAATAACAATAGCAGTGCCTGAAGCCTTGTCTTTCACTGGCTTGAGGAACCTTAACCAATTGTCAACAGAATGTGTAGTAATGTCTCCTTCACAAAGGAAAAATAAAGTAAATTGTGGAAATAGGAATCTTCTGTCTGTAAAACATATTTATGTTTTTAGTAATTTAAATGAAAAATGTTTTAAACAGTCTGCTCGAGCTGTTAAAGTCTTGAAGGAATGTATACGTTTGAAACCAGATGATGCAACTATTCCACTCCTTGCTGCAAAGCTCTGCATGGGATCTCTGCACTGGGTAAGCTTTGCCCTCTGTCTTCTCAGCAAGAGCTGTACTAAAATCTTGATTTAGAGATGTAGCAAATACTTTTGCACAGTGACTGCACGTACTTGAGCATATCTAAAAACGCAGCACAGATATGTATAGGCACATGTATATCTCTGTTTGAATGGCTAATTTGAAATACTTGACAGTGGTTATGTTTATCAGGGTAGCATGTTCTGATATTGGTCTAAGACATAGCTTAAAATATATGGAAATTGAAACATTGGAAGACAGATCATAAATGCAACCTAGATGTCTGTTATTTTCTGCAAGAGGAAAACAACTTTCTGGAAGATAATGAGGCAAAGCTCTTATGATCAAGGACTCTTCTGGTGGTACCATGTTTGCAGGCAGCTGTGGTTTATGAATTTGTAGTAGGGATAGTTGAGTATTTTAGATAAACTTGAAATGGGTGTATCTGTACAAAAATCATTAAAGTGATCAAAGATCATCATGTCATTTCCAAGATACTTGTGTAATTTTTAGAAGAATGAGTTTATCTTAAAAAGAAGGAGAAGAGAAGGGAAAGATCACATATAGAAATTGAGAAACTGGTGTAGTAGCACAAACATGACTTGTTGAGGCTGACAAAATACAGCCTTAATTAAGGTATATCCTAGTTCTGTAAATTGTTCCCTATGGATTGAGTCTGTATGGAGTAGCTTACTGTAGTTAGCGTTTACAGTTACTAGAATGGATTCAAAGGGGCTTTTTTCCTTTCTAGATTGTTAAATAATGTGGTAGCATGACAGTTACACCTTGATTTTTACGTATTTCTCTGTTTATGAGTTTGCATCTATTCAGCCATACAGTATTTGAAGCAGACTTCTGCATGGATTTACTGGTTTTTTTTACAGGGTTAGAGCCATAGTTCTTGTGATTAACTATCCTAAATAAATGGTTTATGGATCAAGAACTCTATTTATAAAGTGCAAAAATGGTAGATGGCATATATGGACCAGAAATGCCTTTTCTACTAAAAAGAAAAAAAGAAGAAAAAAGGCAAAAGTGCAGTAAGTGCGCTTTGTGCCAAATTTCTCTCAATCATAGGAATAGGCTTAAAATCTCCGGCTTTTATTTCATATTTAGCAAGAAAACTAGTTCTAATGAAAAATGAAATAGTCCTTCAAAGCAGTCATGGCTGAGATTTTAACAGGTTCAGTGTGCATAATATACATTCTGAGCATTCTGAGCATTCTTACCATTATAATGTAAGATTTAGCTAGTTTTAGACTTACATGGATGTTTTGTAATATTTTCAGTTGGAAGAAGCTGAAAGATTTGCCGAAGCAGTTGTTGATCTCGGGGACAAAACATCAGAGTTCAAAGCAAAAGGCTATTTGGCACTGGGATTGACTTACAGTCTGCAGGCTACTGATGGTAAGATAGGAATAAACATTCACATTTAGAAATTCGCATGCTGCCTAAAAAAGGATACCTGGCAGAATGGTAGACATTAAAGCTTCTGTGTACAACCATTTTTTCAGTCAATGTATTAAAGCTTCTTCAATTAGTGTGTGGAATGAAATCTCATCATCATTCGCATCACTGATTAAATATATCCTTTTTAGCATCTTTGCGAGGGATGCAAGAGGTCTTGCAGAGAAAGGCTCTTCTTGCATTTCAGAGGTGAGTGGGTGTTGATCTTTCCATTTTCTTCTGCTATATGTAGTTCAAAGCTTTTATTATGTGCTAAAAAGAGAGACTTGGAAAAGATTGTGTAATGACAGCTTCACCTCTGGGAGTCTCCTGTCATGAGAACAGAATGTATTTCTTTAGCATTTATTTCCATCATTTTCTGCCAGTATTACTTAAATTGATTTCCAAGGATTCCCCTTTATTTAAAGACATTTGTGTTGCTTTCTAGTGTAAAACATTTGCTCAATACTCTATTTCAAGGTTTCAAGTTGTGGTTCAATGAGATAGTGTCTCTAAGAGCTGTCCACTGATCAGATTGTATAGGAGGCCCTTTGCAATTATCTCTGTAGAAGTAGAGCAATAGTTGAGGCCATGCTACTGGGGCTGAGGGGTGAAGTGCAGGTTTTGAGGTAGTAAGCTAGGAGAAAATAAAAATTCTGTCTGGAAATGTAACCGTGTAGGCAATGACAGTGCAAATGTCATCTTCTAAGTGCATTATTTGGAAGTTGTGCCATTAGGGATGACAGTAGTTCATACTCATAGATTCTGCAAATGGAATAACAATAAACAGGTGAATGTGAACATTTCTACCCAAATTATAGAAGAAACAAATCTTGATGACAAAGCTGGAAAAAGTGCTGCAACATCTAAATATGTCTTTTATATTTATATACCCTTGAAAACCCTTCTTTGGTGACATAAACCTAAATGTAGGGAAACAGACTTGTGCATTAATGGGAAAAGAAGTCTTGGCTTTTTAGTGATGATTTTGTATCTGAAGGGATAGTGTTGAAAAAGTGTTTTGCAGGTAACTTTAGAGTCAGGCTGGTATGTGTTGTTCCTTTTTTTTTTTTCTGTCTTGTCCTAGCAATTCCTCTGCATGTAAATATGTTTTAGCATATCTTCGCTCTTCTGTTCCTTACTGGTTTTAATTAAGATTTTTACTACTTCAGCATTTTCTCATGTTGAAATGGAACTTTCTACCTCCTGGTTTATACCTCAGTTCCTCACACATCTCTCTTACCACTACTGACGTAATTATCACTGTTTCAAAAATAGTATGCTAACCATTTTTCGCCAATTCTGTGCATTCACTACTTTTGAGACCCTAACAGTGAATTGTTTTCATTTGAGGGCTCTTTGAAACAGCAAGGGATGAAATGGACCATAGTGTGAAGCTAACCCATTCCAGTTCAGTGTCTGCTGAACCTGTTCTCCAGTTCAGAATAGTGATTCTCAAAATTCTGAGAGTGAACTTTTTGGATGGCTCAAAGCCCCCTTCAGCCTGGCCTTGAACACTGCCAGGGATGGGACATTCACAACTTCTCTGGATGTGTTCCAGTGCCTCACCACCCTCATAGTGAAGAATTTCTTCCTAATTTCTAATCTAAACCTACTCTGTTCCAGTTTGAAGACACTACCCCTTTTCCTATCCATACATATCTTTATAGAACTCGCCATCTTTCCTGTAGGGCCCTTTTAGGTACTGGAAGGTGCTGTAACATCTTCTGAGCCTTCTGTTCTCCAGGCTGAAGAATCCAAACTCTCTCAGCTTGTCTCTAAAGGAGAGGTGCTTTAGCCCTCTGGTCATTTCTGTGGCCCTCCTCTGGACTTACTCCAACAGGTCCACATCCTCTCTATGCTGGGGACCTCACACCTGGACACAGTACTCCAGTCAGGGTCACATGAGTGTGGAGTAGAAGGGGACAATCACCTCCCTTGATCTGTGGTCAGACTTGTTTTGATGCCGCCCAACACATGGTTGGCTTTCTGGCCGGTAAAAGCACATTGCCAGGTCACATCAATATTCAGCTTCATATCACTGTGAAATTACTCTTTCTCAGTCTCTGTTCAAATATTGTTGCTTGGTTGTGTGTTGTGTTGTCTTTCACCCAGCATACCAGTCATGCCTGCTTTCTCTTAGCACATCTGAAAGTAGAAGTTTTCCAGGAGATGGAACTTAGATTCTCTGTCTTCTACCGGTTTATAAAGCAAACAGCCTGTACTGGACTCCGTATTTTGGCATGCCACTTTTTTTTTAATGATTTTTTGTGGATTTTTAAAATCACCTATCTAGAGGGCAAATTCCTGATGAAATAGAGGTCCTGAAAAAATATTGAAGCCTTGCCTGAGCCAGATTTCAAGGTTTACCAATTTGTGATCATGGCCATTCAAGAAGGTGGTTGTTCCTCTCTTCACACAGAGGTTTTTTTTTCTTTTTTTGTTTAGTTTTGTTTTGTTTTGTTTTGTGGGGTTTTGTTGTTGTTGTTGTTTGTTTTGGGGGGTTTTTGTGTGGTGGTGGTGGTTTTTGGTTTTTTTTGTTTGTTTGTTTGTTTTTTTTTTTTTCTTTTTTTTCTTTTTTTTTTGTTTTTATTTCAGAAGACTTTCAGTGCCTTTCCTGTGCTTGGTGTAAACTGATGTTTTACAAAACTCATCAAATGGTAGATAGATACTGCTAGATAGATACTAACAGCTTTATTCTTTCACTATCTGAAGCTTGGGTGACTGAAGAAGCACTCCCTAAGTAAAAATCTCTTGTTCTTGTTTAGTATTGCTTAATTTGTGAATTTAAATTTAGAAAAGGACTGGATCCTGTTAGACTTTGCTTATTCATCTAGTCTCCAATTTACAGGTGAAGTTAACAAAATATGGAGCTGTCTCTTAATAACTTAAAACTTCTTTGAAGCATGTTGGGCGTAGTTACTGAGCTAATGGACTTGTGCAGCTGTTTGGACTTGAGAAGACAGAAATGCACTGCTCAGAAGCAGAAGGTTCTCTGTGGTTTTAGTGGTTTAAAGGTCAATTTTGATGCTTCCTCCCAATGGAAGCAACTCTCTAGATGTTCCAAAGATGATTATTGCACATTATAGTTCTAAATGAGACTCCATTGAAAGAATGCAAAAAATGTAAATAAAAAAATAGTTCCAGGCTCCTGCTCAGTACTTACTACACATCATTGTGGGGTACAGCCATAATTTTTTTTGTCCTTATGCTTAAGCATCCTCCTGCTAAAAAGCTTTTATCCTGCAGCAGAAAGATTGTGTTACAGGGGGAAAGTAGAGTGTACTACAAGAATTTCTGTAGGATGATAAAATGACTAAGATTCAGAGTGTACATTTGACAAAAATATTAAAAAGAAGAGAACAAACATTTTTTAAAAAAAGTGGAAAGAAATTGATATAATTAATCTCTTTAAAGGCATGATGTTCTGGGGAATTCATGTTTGAATGTTTTTTCCTGTAAGAAAACTTCATTTTGTGATTTTTTTCTTATAAATATTCTAAGTAATGGCATATAAGGATTGTTTAGGAGTATAATTTATTTGAAGAATAATTTTTTATTAAAGATATATATTTTAAGATTTAAGCAGAAATGACATAATTATTTTCTATTAGAAATGATATTTCATGTCCCAAGGTGCTTCCTTTAAATCAAAGATGATTGAGAAGCATAAGACAAGTTGCTGAAATGAACACCACTTATATCAAAATATGAATGTACACGTTGTGAAGAGATCTGAATATGAATAAATTAATATATATGCATTTAGGGGTATGTCTAAACTGAACAGGGGGAAAATTCACTTTTAATTTTGTTTCTTTATTTTTAAGGGCTCACAGTTTGTCTCCAACGGATCATTTGGCAGCATTTTACTTGGCACTGCAGCTTGCCATATCCAGACAGGTTAGTTGTGTTTTTAAAGTGCAGCATCATACTGTCATCTGAAATTAGAATTTGTATCTGCTGATGAATAAATATGAAGATTTCTTCAGTAAAATCCAGGGTTTTTTTCCTTGTGCACATACTCGTATATATTAAAAAAAACCTGGAATACTCCCTCCAAACACCTTCAGTCTTACGCACTTCTCCAGAGTTCTGCCAATATTTCCAGCTCTAGGATCAGAAATAAGACAGAAGTAATTCCACTTACTTCATTATTTATGTTGCTAGACAGAGAGAAAAAAGTCAGTTTTTAAGGTATTTTTACCTATTATGTGTAATATCTGCTCAAGTCCTAGAGAGTGGAGCTCTTGAATCTAGTCTTTAACGATTTTTACAGTGATTAAATCTTGAGTACCTGCTAATACCTGTGCTCTTCCTGAATTCCTGTGTGAGGCTTGATTATTGTGGACGCAATTACAAAATGTGTTTAGGAAAACTGGAAAATATTTTATTGCTCTAAAAGAGATCAGAGCTTAGTCCAGCTTGTACAGCTGTTATGTTTAAGGCATTCTACCATACATCACATGAATTCGGGTAATGTGGAACTGCTTTCTATATGTCATGGTAAGCCTCTTCCTATGTCATGTTTTTTTCACAAAATAGCCCTGAGCACAGTTGTTTACATTCTCTAATGATTACTTTTCATTGCTAATGAGTAGCACAGAACTTGGACTATGTCACGTTTGAGTGGAATGGATTGTCAATTTACTAGCACAAAATATTTTTGAGAAGCAGGTTATGACCCTGTACATTCTGAATTCCAAAATAATTGTGTTGGTTAATTAAATGTCTTGGTTTTGACACTTACTGTACTTGCTTTGAGGAAAAACACGGGCAGCTGAGGATACAATGAAATTCTACATAAATTGTAGATGTCTTAACTGTACATTTCAGTTAAGCATTGCAATTAAAATACTTTCAAAATCATATAGAAATACGGCCAGGACTGGAAAGAGAATATTTTAAGGGACCGAAAGTAACTGTTTTATAAAAACATGTATTGTACTTTCCAGTGTTAGATATATTATTTAATTTTCAGTGTTCACTGTAGAGCATCAGGTCCACTTTAAACTTCTGAGTAGTGTCTTACAGGAGTGTACAGAATTCTATATGTTACCTGGGTGAGCATTTTGAAAATTTTATGGATGTCAATCAAGTAAAAGGCAATACTTCTAATAGTGGTGCTTTCTTTTTTTGCCTTTTTTTAATTTTCTTAAATCAGATACCAGAAGCTTTGGGTTATGTTCGTCAGGCTCTGCAACTACAAGGAGATGATGCCAACTCTCTTCATCTCCTTGCACTCTTGCTATCAGCCCAGAAACACTATCATGATGCTTTGAATATCATTGATATGGCCTTGAGTGAATATCCAGAAAATTTTATGTGAGTGAATGTCATATTTCCTTTCTACGCTTTATCTCATGTTTATTTTTCCTGGATTCTCATCTCATTCATTTCAAGATGGGATGGATTTGAAGATGGGTCTATTTTTTTTTTCGCAGCAGTCTTCTTCCCACCCCCCCTACCCCCTCCCATTTATTGCAAATCTGCTTATTAAAGGCTTTTTTAAAAGTGAAAAAGGATTTCTTTTGGAAGAGAAGGTATAACTATACAGTTTGATCTTACTTTGTTTTTTCCTACACCATCTGTGAAGATAAATTCTCTCTGTTGCATGCTTTGTAGTATGTATGTGTCTTCTATTTTTATGCAATATTGCAAGAAGGATAAACAGGACTTTACTATTACCTAGGACAGCTTTATCCCATCCTACAGATAACTCTATGGATATTGTATGGAATTTATTTCATAAAATACATCGTGAAACAGAGAATCTCCTCATTTGCTTAGATAACAGTCATCTGAAGTTGGCTGATGGACAACTAAATGAGTGAACAGGGAAGAAGCATGTTTGCTAAATGTTCTCTTGTTTAAGAAGGAAATAATTCATTCTGTTTATTTTTCATGTTAAGTACATCTTAACATACATTTAGATTTTGTACTTTTGTAAGAGGTTTGGTTTTTTAATGTGTGTATGTGCTTTTTTTATTTTTGATTGGTTGGAGTTTTTTAAAATTTATTTTCTTACGAAAATCTAATAAAATTCTTTATAGGAAAATATCTCAGGGGCAGCTTCCATTAACTTCCAGTCTTTCACTTTGATGCTTTACCAGCTGTCATGAAGGTTGTAATCCATAATATTACACATATCTTACATACTTATTTGGACAATTTTTTTAATTACTTTATTCTTAACTTCTAAAAGACCAGCCTATATCATAAATTGGTATCATATCAGCCTAACAGAAAAAGATGATTTCTTTAAGTATTATTTGTTAGAAAATAGAAACTATAGTGGTTTGCTTCCTGTTCCTTGACATTTCATGTCTCCATTTGACTGTCTCTCTAAGGTATTGTTGCCTTTTTCCTCACAGATCTGACCAAGACCTCTGTTGAAATCACTCCTTGTCAGAACTTCTGTGGCTTGCAGCCAGTTCTGTGCAATGGCTTTTGTTGCCTTTTACTATATCTCACTTCCTTTATCTACACACCTATGACTTGTCTCAGTTCTTATCAGGGGCTTCTATCCATGTTTCAAAATTTCAGAGCTACGTAGTAGTTTCTCTTTCAAATCTGTTCATGTTTTCCTCAAGACCGAGGGACTTGTCAGTAAGTCAAGGTTTGAGAGGCAATTGAAGTATCAGCTTCCTAATTTTATACCTTCCTAATTTTACATTTTTATGACTTTGATTGTCATCTGCTGCCTGTTCTCGTTTCATCTTTTGCCACTTAGAAGCATTGTAAATAACGTAGCTGCAACTGCTATGTGTCTCAGAGTAGTAATAGTCCAGAAGTATTTCTGAAACTGTAATTTCAGAACTCTCTATTGTTATAAGAGAACTCCCTATTATATTAATCTCTGTTGTAATGAGAGAACAAGGGTTCCATTCAGTAAAACATTTAAAATACTCTTATGAGCATTCAGAAGGTATTTATGGGTTTTTCAAATGTGATTCATGGCTTTTCCAGAGTAGTTTACACTGCAACTCTGGTTAAACGTGTTGTCTGAGTTGTTTTCATTTCATTATTGATCTTTGTATTAATGTATGTATATATATTAATCATATAGGTCATAATAGTGGTTCTAAATTGTTGGTGCTGTTGTATAATACAGATTCAGTGGTGAAAGAGTGTACTGTGTTACAGTATGCTGGTAAAGATCAGGGAATTTCAGAGGAATTGGAAGTAGGAATCACTATCTGATGCTGAAGGATCCAAGGTGAAACAGTTAAATGCATCTCTAGAAAGTCTTTCAGAGTCTCATTTTTAGTGCTGTCAAGTTCCAAGAGAAATCGAAAATATGATTGAGATTTCTTGTCTGCTTTCTGCAATAGATACTGACAGCCAGACAGGCACATCTGGTCAATAATATAAATTTGGATTGATTCTATCATGTAACTGGGTTATTTTTGCAAGGATTTATCAGCTTTTGAAAACTATATGTGGTGCTCTTGAAATGGTTGACAACATGTATCTGCCTATATATAAAATACAAAACAAAACTGCCTTGTGTATTGCTGAGTCCATGTTCTTGTTTTGCAACTTCTATAAACAGTATAATTTCATAGTATTTCTTAGTAGATTGGAAAGAGATCCTCTTGTGTTCCTCTACACCTTGCTAGTTTTCAGATGCACTGAAACATTTCATTATTCATCTGTGGTGCTTTATTGGGTTTAGTAAACACTTCAGATATCGTTATGCTTTAATTATGCCTGCATTCCAGTAAGCTAAATACTTCAAGAGTTCTTTAGTATTATCTGTATTTTTGTTAGCACCCTTTACCCCACCTTTATACAAACTGATACTATGATGGCTTTGCAGCATCAAAGCCATCTCTATACTTGGAAATATTAAAGCATAGTGCTTGTAATTTATGTTATTCCTTATTTTTTTATTTGCTCTGCATTATTCCTATACCTCTATATGCTGCACTCAGTGCTGCTCTTGCTCTCTTCACAGCTGTATTTTTTAAAAAGAATCTACATTTTCACAAGCTTAATACTGCATCTTTTTTAAATGCCAGAGGTTGCAAAGAACTCATAGGATACACCATGAATCATGTTAGAGAAGTGGCTACTTTCCAGCACTCGTCTGTTGTAATCAATTAGTAAATATTATGTCTGTCAGTTTTTGACATTTGAAAACCTGGTGCATTTCTGGAGTTCATGTTCAGTCTTTGAGGCATACAGCAAGCATATCTTTGGATCTGCAATTAATATTTACCTTCCTACGCTATAAAGCTAGAGAGTTGGCCAATGAGATCATGATTTTACCCTAGGCATCTTAGGTCAGTAAGCAGAAAGAAATTCCTCAGAGCCAAAGAATTCAGTCCCATCATTATCTAAAGGAGTGGAAGGAATGAGCAAACACCCTGGGCTGTTAGCAGCAAGGTGTAGCTTTTTCTTGAATAGAGAGTTGATTGTTCCCCCTGTATTCATTATATTTACAGCAAAAATGTGCAGTTTGCTCTGAGATCTGAGTAGGTATTGGAAAAACTATTGGCAAAAATCTAAGAAACCTCTAAAAGAGAAGTAAATATGTAGTAATGTTTTTTCAGAGATTATAAAAAGAAAATTATTTGTTGAATATTTACAGCACCATTTTTTCAAACCTTTTGTAGGCTTAAATTGCTATGTTGTAGCCACTCCACTTATAAAGAAATCAGCTGTGTGAATACAATCAATCTCCTTTTAAATGCTGGCTAATCTTTGAAGCCTCCTGCAATCTGAGCATGCTTTAATCTAGGGACAAAAAGATCTCTAGACAAAAAATTACTGAGCAATTAAGATACTGAAAACACCATGAATACTGTCCTCGGTATCAATACTGAGATGGGTGGAATAAGGTGCCAGCACTAATTAACCTGAATAGGTAATCCCAATCAGGTGCTGCTGTTTGAATTCATTGAAAGTTAAGATTTTTCTCCGTTCATTAGAGATCTTGTCCCAGTAGTAGAAATGTGAAGTCCAGTTCTTCTCCAGCTTGACAGGATTTTAACCCACAAATGATGCAGCTCAGAGTCCTAAACATCAAACTATGTGGAAAGCTGAGCAAGATGATCCCTTTCTCCTCCTGACACAGAAGCAGCGACATGCTGTCCTGAATGCAAAGAGACTAGTAAGGAAGGAGCCACGATATATCCTAAGTTACTAAAGTACTTAGCCATGAAGGAGGCTTCAGGTCTCAGTTGCTGGGGTTTCCTTGAGTTTTATTTCTATTAATCCAGTGATTTCCCACTCTGAATGTGTAAGCAGCCCCAGAGGTGTGCATTACAGTCTGAGGGTGTGTTCAGGTTGATACAAGATAGTGGTGGTTGCGTTGCATTGGTTCATGTTGGGCTTGTACCTTGAGCAATATTTATCATACATGTGCAATTCTCTGAGCACCCTTATTTACAATATTCCCTCTTTTTTTAATCTGCTTGTCACAAGGAATTTATATCTTAGTAGAGTTCTGAATGATGTGAAATCTTGAAACAACACTTCTGTCTGTTTTGAATTCATGATTAGTCAAAAGTGGATTCTTAGTCAAGGAAGACAGGGTCAGGTTTCTTACAGAGTACTTGGGATACTGTTTTCTTAACTGTTTGGGGGTCCCTTATTATTTCAAATGCTGGGGCACTTAAAGATGAATATAATGCCTACAATTAGTGTAATTAGGCAAAATAAATAGTAAATTGCTAATTTTATGCTGAAAGTTGGAACTGCAATGGATAGCAGCTGACAAGCTTTTAAAGTAGCAGAAGTAGGGAACAGCAGATGGGTTATTTGAGGAGTGCAACCATGTTATTTTAATGTTAAGTACACTCAAAAAGGAAAGGCATATGGTAACAAGTTTGAAGACAACTGAAGACTTAGTTCACAGTTTAAACATTTACATTTCTTGAAGTGTGATGGAAATTTTTTTTCTTCCAAGAATATTTCACAGAAGTATCAGGCCAATATGTCATTCCTCTGAAAACTATTAAATCTTTTCCTTCCTGACCCTCAAGGGCTCTTTTGAGCTACATTAGGTTTCCCAGAATCACAGGAACTTTTAACATTCCTCTCAGTTCAGTAACAAAATTGTTTCCTTCTTGGAGATGTCCAGGTGGGCATAAAAAAAATAACAGGTTGGTACAGGCAGTGTAGGATGATACATATAGAGTGGTATTTTGTGGGACAGGAAGATATTGATCAACTGAAGGAAACAGACTACCCTATCCTGCTTTTTCAAGGTCAGTTGTAGTTGCACTGCAGTGTGGTGCTGGTAAAACTTGAGCTTTTCTGTTTTTTTTTTCCTTGATAAATAGAGCACTGGGAATTATTTAAGGAAAGGATGATAATATAAGATTGGACAAGAAGTAGTGGTGTGCTATGCTTGCCAAAATAATGTATTTAAAGTTTGTGTATGCATTCTTGTCAATATTTGACAACATGAATTTTCAAATCCATTTGATGTTGATCCTGTTTATATTGGGAGTTAAATGAATTAGTTCTCAGGAATGGTTTTTCTGTAAGTCATGAAACACAGTATTGTTTGCTTGTAGGTTTTTTTTTTTTTCCCTGTGCTCTTCTACCTCACTCCCCCATCCCTCTTCCCCTTTGGTTGTTGTTATATGCTTTTACTGAATGGTCCATTAGAAAAGACATTGTTGATAGGTAGATATTACTTTATATAACAAATTGGTCATTGGCCTCGGGGTCTTATCCCTGAGTTATGTTTGCTAGGCTGTAGATTCTTTGAAACTTGATTGAAAGAGTCCCAGTTTGGGTCATGAGCTGGCTGCTGCAGGGAATTCAAGGCAGGCAAACAAAAAGTTTTCAAGTATAACTAATTTGTTCTGGCTTTAGTCAGAAACTATCTTCATTATAGTTTAGAGATCTACATTTTCTTAAGGACACTGAGTTAATAATATGAATACAGTATACATACACTGCACCAAGAATCACAGGTCTGACTGTTTTGGAAATAAATATATGGGGAATAACAGGGTGCAAGGAAAACCATCCAGTGGATACCAAATATACCAGCCCATGGTTTTCGCAAAATTGTGTTGTTTTGGGGCTGGTTTTGGTGCTTCTTTCGCATTTTTGAGAGTCATGCTTCAAATAACAATCTGAACAGCCTATTTTTATTTCATCCATGTTTCTGTGTGTATATGGGCTTCCCAGCACTTGGCATCTGTGTGGCCAGTGTTGGAGAAGGTTTGGTGACTGACTGAGAAACAGTTTAGGGCATCTATTTTTTATTAAGTTTATATTTTATTAAGCTTTTCTGAAGTTTTTCAAAAACTAGATTTGTTTGCTTGGCTTCCTGTTGCCAGTGTTGGGCATTTAGTGTTTCCAAGGTACTTACAAATGATAATTTTTCATATTTTATAATGAACTCTTTATATCTTTCCTGATAATGGAACTCTCCTTGAATACTCAAAATGGAGTAGACTGACTGTGCAGCAGTTCACTTTGCAATTGCAGCAGACACTTCTATAAATTTTTCTGTACTTTGATTATCATGGTTGCATCTAAGATCCCTGAATGTGTCAATACAGCCTTTATAAAACTATATGTTTTATAGTCTGTCCAGTTTTATGTTGTCATTCTCCCTGTAGGTTAATGTTTTACAATTGTGCAATTTTGCGTTTTGGTGATGAGGCAGTTATTTGAGTTGAGTAATGTGAAGCTAGCTACAGAGAGTGTTAAAGGGACAGCTGTCCAAACTGGATGCTTGAATTAATAGTTTGAAGCCAGGAGGATGAAATATTAAACCCCCTGACTGTCTGTATATTAGAAGTTCCTAAATTTACTTTACTTTTTATATTAATACAGGTTTAGCTAAAGCATACCTTCCAGAGAACTTCCAATCTTGATTAGAACACATCAAAACCTGGAGAAACCACTGTTGCACGTGGTAGCTTGTTTCAGTGTTGGAGTTGCACTTTTCATTAAGACTGCATTTTTGTTTTTAATTTAAATTGATCTCTTATTGGTTTCTTTCCAGCCACTGTTTTTTATATCATAATTTGCTAAGCCCTCTGCAATCCTGGTGACTTCATTCTCTTGATGGTAGCTTCTGCAGTAAGACCACTTCCCAAAGTCCTTTCTGATAAGAACATCATGGTACTTGCTGGCAGTAAGGGCATGTTCTCCAGCCTTTCAGTCATTCCTTGCACTGTAGCCAGTTTTCATCACACGTGAGCCAGAACTGCACAAAATATTTCAGTAACATTTATTACTGTAAAATTCGGTAACATTATACAGAGAAGCACCTGCATCACATCTCTTGGAAAGGGTTTTGTTAATTATTTTGAGCATAATTGCTTCACTGGAGACTTTGATTCGACTACCTGTTTGCTGGCATTTTTACTTGCCTCTTGATTAGTTATTTTTATTGCAAAGGCTGTATTTGTTCCAGTAGCTATACATTTCATTTTTGAAAAGAAATTTGGCCTGACAGCTATTAAGCTGTGCTGCTGAACAGTTTCTAGACAAAGTTTCCTACTGTGTTTTATAAGGATCTTTTCATTAGGGAGGTATATTACATGTAAATTAGAATCTTGTTGGATTCAATTGAAATTCTCAAGGGAAGGATTTTAAGGCAGTCAGCCCTACCTTCTCCTTGTAAAAGAAGCTACCAACTTTCAGACAGTAAACTATGGTCAAAATCTGGATTGTGAATGAGATAAACACTGGGAACTTCAGGATTTTTTTCTAATTTTAGCCTTTTTCTTCTAAACTATTTATGAGTAATTACAAGATTTTTAGAAGGGCACTTGCTCACAGCATGTACTGGCATAGAGAAAACTCGCCATGCCAAGGTTTGGCTTCCCACCTACTTCCTGATTTATGTTTCCTGTCAATCATCAGAAGTTTTCCTATGCATGTAATTGTTGAGTGCAAGGAGCAGCTTGCTAACACTTTATCTAGAAAGGTCAATAGATTAGATCCTTGCAGATAATCAGTTTTGAATAATATTTATGCATTCTGTGTACTGCTCTCCCACTTCAATTATTCTGCAAGATCTCATAATTAACCTGCTTTAATTTACACAAGTAGTAGACACTGTCACAGTTTGTTACAGAAATTATATCAAACCGTATGAAGTATGCATGTGAATGTAAGCTCTACATCACCATATTTATTTTTTCCTTTAAATTCAGATCATTTGAAAAGAAGTCTACATTGTCTGTTAAAATAATTTATTTTCAGGGTTCAATATTTTTAGCATTACATTCTGCAGCATCCTTTTTGTGTGTGTGGTTTTTTTAGTGCAGAATTATTGTCAAACTACTTAGTCTAAGATTTTACAAGTCATGTGATTAGACTTGGTGAGGGCTTTTTTGGGAGCTGGGGGTGTTGTTGCTTTGATAGTTTTTTGGGGGGTTCTTTGATTTTTTTAATATAGTGCTTGGTTTTAAAATCAGAACAAGTTCTTTTGAATTCTAGCATTTGCAGATTTGAAGTTGTGGGCTATATCAAATAAACACTTGAAAGTGAAAAATGAAATATTATATAACTTCACACAGAACTGTCACCTTTCTTTTATGCCCCCATAAGTAACAAGCTGTGTATCAGAATTAATTATATATAAAGTTTATTATTCTAGTTAAGCTATTGTAGAAATTGATGTGGTTTTCAGGGAGATCAGGCTGCTGTTTGATAATTTGTGTGGCTTGTTTGTTGCTTGTATCCATATTTATGGGACTCCCAGTATATTAATTATTTTCTAACATTTTAAATAATTGATTGTCATGTAAAAAATACTGTTAGCTGAAGTTACTCATTGCAAACTCTTATATTATTTAAAAAGCTTCTCTTAAAACTTAGTAAGTTTACTCCAAGTAGGTTAAACATAAACCAAAGTAGTTGCATTTTTAATCCTGTATTCTAAGCAAGCAGATTTGATGCATCCTTTTATATTTTATTTTCCTAGGGTGATTCTTAGGTTTCTCAGCAAGGCTTTTGGTACTTTACACTCTAATTTTCAATGCAGTATAATTTTCGATTTTCTTTTAAGTGTTATGTACAGCTCTTTTTTATTTCCTTCAAGCTCTGAAAAATGTAAATAATTTGTATAATAAGAAAATAATAATGAAGTTTGATTCCAATACTAACTGAAAATAGAACATTCTGATCAGTGTTGATCAGGATATGGGGATATGGACCCTTTAGAAGAAGTCTAGAGGAACTATAAGTTTCCTGTAGGATTTTGCTTCGTCTGAGTGTACTTCAGGGAGATTCCTGATTACTGCTGCATTGAGTGACAGTGCTGTAGCAGGCAGATCTGGGGGAACCATCAAAGTGTGTCATGTTCCTTGATTTGAAGAAAGGATCACAGAATGTAAGGCAGGTCTCATCCATGCAGTAGTGTATGAAATACAGATAATCCACCTATTGCTGATCCAAGCCATTGTGCTCTTACAGTGCACAACAACTTGTGGAACAACAACAGTTGTGGAAACTGCTGACTTGTTCCCAAAAGCAAAACGGCTGGTTTTAAAATGATGCTGGAGGAGAGCAATACCTGTTCACTGAAAGGGCTGAGAGTTCTCAGTATTAGTAGTGTTACCTGTCACATAGCAGGGCTTCATTCAACAGATTAGAAATACCTTCAACAGTTTAAGCCAGTATTGGAAAAATTAACTCCTCTTGATCTTCTGACATTTTAAGAGAGTTGCTATGAAAGAAAATTGGTGGTTGTAGCATCTTCAAAAACTGAAACAAGCTGGATGAGAATTAGGACAATTGTATTTTGGAGATTCATAAGTTCTTTACTACAAATTACACTGGTTGGCTGGTAAAGAAAGCTTCAGATCATGGATTAATAGATTAGTTTGTACTGATAAGGAAATAAAGCAGTAGCAAGAACCTTGGATGTCACAAGGCTCTATAATATAGTTGTAATACTTTTCATGAACTTAGCAATTGTATTTTAAGAAGTTAGGTTATGTGCACCGCCTCTTCTATGGTCTGTGCAAAACAAATTGTGGGGAAGCAGTCTTTTCTACAACCTAATTATGATTTTGGAGACCTAACTCCCACCCTTAGTGTTTTAATAGTCTGAATAGCCTTTAGTTAACTTGTTTTTGTGGAAACAATTTCCTCTAGATAAATTGTTCTTTTCCCATCCTGATGCTTGTCTCATCTGTATTCATAGAAAGAATCTGTATCTTTTCTTGGCTCTTTTTTTTCTGCTAGACTGACTAAATGAAGTAATTTTTGTATTTTGTAGTTTCCAGTGAATGGATCACCCTTACAGCCTTTCTGTGAAGCTGCTCCAATTTGAAATTCCTCAAGTGTGTGGGTTTTTTAACTGTTACAAAGAGAATTGCCTAGAACATTCCAGGTGTGGTCTCACTGGCACATTGCACAATGCCACTGTGTCTTTCTCCTTCTGTTCCAACAAGTAGTCCCTGAATTGCATCTGGCCTCTTCACAGCTGTCTTACCTTGATGAGCCCAGCTGTTAGGCAGCTCTGGTTTGGAATAATGGTTACACAGGTAGTTTGGTGCAATCTCTTTATTAATCTTGAGCAGTAAACTCCTTTATTCATCAATGGTGTTATCTAATGCTCCTTCCCTCCTGATAAAATCATTGCCAATATAGATGCTGTTCCCCAGGTGTTCCAGAAGTGACATTTTCTTTCAAGTTTTTACTTTAGAAAGGACAATCCTATGTGTCACTGTTACCATAATTCTGAGAAATGGATAGTAATTGACTGCCTTAACTTTAGTCATTCTTAAAGTGTTCCTATTCTTCATTTGTCATAGTTTTCATATCTCAGACAACATAGGAAAAGACTATGGTGAAGATTGAGGGTTCATTCCTGAGTATTCTTAATTTTCATCCCTGTTTAGTAAACACATTTTCTCTTTTTTCCTACTTTAATACAAAAAAGCCTTTAAAGACTATAATTTAAGTGTATAATAATCTGTTCAGGTGTAGTTTAGCTTCTTACTAATGTACAAAAGATGCAGCTTTTTGTGTTGCTCTTTTTTCCCCTGCCTGTCCCCTGCTGTTCTTGATAAGATCTCTGCACATTTCTGATGTCTTACTTGCACAGTCTTATCAATTATTGGCTTGTCACACGTGGAGTTTTACCCATTCAACTTGAGACGCAGATCCTTAAATGTTTGAGCATCCTTGTGTTAAACTCCAGCCTTCTGCTGCATCTTGGATGTCTTTGCTGACCTTCACTA
Source organism: Sylvia atricapilla (assembly GCF_009819655.1). Taxonomy (NCBI): domain Eukaryota; kingdom Metazoa; phylum Chordata; class Aves; order Passeriformes; family Sylviidae; genus Sylvia; species Sylvia atricapilla. The sequence goes on from NC_089145.1 coordinate 50,830,672, forward strand.
TCAAGTTATTTGTCACTGACATTCAGAGACCTAGTTATAAACCCGTTTGGAATTTTTCATTCCTTATTTAAATAAAAATCCAGTAATATATGGATTAGGTTATGAGCAGTTGTTTTATAATGTCCTCATTAGTTAGTGAGAACAGTCTTCAAGTAATGGAGTCATTTGCTGCTTCAGTAGCTATTTCATAAATTTATCAGCTATTAGCTCCAAGAATAACTAAGTCTTTCCACTTAAGAGTTTGATATATTCTTCATTTTGTGTCTGGGCAATTAGTCTCCTAAAATGATACAATTCACTTTATTTTTAGCAATGTTAAAGATCTGCATCCATACAAAACACTGATGCTTGAACAAATGCCCTATTAGTCTGTCTTTGAAAGAACCTGTTTTTCCTACTTCCCTTCCCCAAAGGATTTGACCCAAAGAGATTTCTGCTCTTATCTGTTGTATTTATTCCACATCTCTGACACACATTGTTCTACTCTTCATTTATTTTTTGAATATTTTCTTTTCCTCAGTACTTCTATTCTTAATAGAGTGCTGTTCCACCATGTCAAAGTTACTCTGGGACCATGTGCTAGTAATTTAAACTTCTGACTGTCAGACACAAACAGATAATTAATGATGTTCATAAAATATAGAGCTTAATCTTCATCATCCTATCACTTGGTAGTTTCTATCTATTCTTCATCATCTTAGTAGTGTATCAAATCTTCTTGTAAAGTTTAAAGTTCTCTGTGTCTGTAATGCAGGCTCTGCAAAGTATTCCAGAAGAGCTGGATGCTTCAGGTTGACCTTTCAGAAAGTCTTTTTTCAGATAACCTACCTCTTGACTTCTAAAACCTTCCTGGTAATACTTGTCCCCGAGCTGCTTGTACCTCCAGCCATGTTTCAAGGGAACTTGGTAAAATTAAAGTAATATGGGAGACCTATTTGTCACAATGTTGTTTTTCCTTTCTGTTGCCTCCTTCCTCTTCCAATCCTTCCCCCATTTATCAAGTATCTGTAGTTGGCAGGTTTTCATTTTATTATTAACATCTCATTTCAGTTTTCTGAGGTGTCTTAGTTCTTTTAAGATTTATAGTCCAAATATTTCTTGGATCTGGGGAAGCTGCTCTGTGTGGCTTTATAAATACAATCTTTCCTACTTACAAGATTATTTTTGCTTTCGCTTGGGTAATCCCACACCAGTGTACTTTATTTATTAGATACAATTTCCTAGCCTTTCTTTATTAGAATCATGAATATTTTTCCATCATATACTTTGTTTGTTGTTTGTATTTTGGAAAATGTGTGAACACCCATTCTTGTTGACTGCCAAAATGCACAAGAAACGGGAATGATGTTGTAACATGTACTAAGTGCATCCAAAAGCACCAAACTGATGTGTTGCTCTCATTCTTACACGTATATTTGTCTTCTGCTGTATTGATGTTGAATCCTACATCCCAGCCCAGGTTCCAACATTTTTGTTGCACAGACTCCTGTTATGTTGTACATGTGGTTTTAAGCAGTTTCTTAATTCTTAATAACCAAATAACCAAATACCCTCCCTTTCTATCTCCTGCTTCATTTTTCCTTTTAAATTTTGCTTGCTGAATCGTAGAATTTTGCTGACCCTGTTCCTTTCCCTCTGCTATAAAATCCCTAAAACTCTTAAATGCTTGAATACCGTTAAAGGAAATTCAGTCTATCTGTAAACTGTACATAATAAGGTATATATTATAATGACTGACTCTAGAATGACATGCAGATTCAGTGCTTCTGAATTGATTATGTTCCATAAATTTTGTAAAATGCTTTATAGTCACAAATTTTAATAAATTGAACTTCTGTAAGCACATTTGACAGTTTGAAGTGCCATTTTACTCACAGAGAAGCAGGGAAGGGATTGTGTGAGATAGATTCCTGTGATTTTGGTTTCAGGTTTTGATGCCTATATCTTGCTCTGTGGGTGAAGCATGCGTGTGCACGCGTTAAGGGTACACTAGATGAGGGGAGTATGAAGGAAGGAGAATGTTATTTGTTGTATTTTCTTCTTTCTTCAATAAAGTGATGGACAGACCTGGACATGTTTTTCTATCAGTGATATAGTCACTGTTAAACAACTCTTTAGAGAGGACATCTCTGCCAAATGTTCTTAAGTTAAGTTATCCATATAGTTCCTTGTATACTCAAATCAAATTTACTGATAGGAAGAAAGCTAAACTCGTGTAACTGCTCTATGTTACAGAGTGATTTCTCTGCTCTGTAGCCTTACCAACATATCAAGTGAGACTTCCTATGACCTTATGTAGCTGGCAGATGCTCATTTTCTTAAACTAACACAGCAAATTGCCTTTTGTTTCTTCCTCAGTCCCACAATGCACATTTTGTACACTTAAAGCTGTGTGATTCATTTTTAGAATTACGTGCTGAGTAGTTTTTGCCAAGGATGTTCAGCGCAATGCTGAAGATTTAACCACTGTAACTTGGTTTAATTTCTTATTCTTGAGAAAACTCTCTGCACTTTTCAGTTACTATTAGCAGCCTCCAAGTTTGTATTTGGGATAAGAAACTTCTGAGCTTTCACACATACCCCCCCTCTACACTCTTCTCAGTCTTCCCACGCAAACCATATGAGCAATCATAAATTTTTCACTTAGTATGATTAAGGTTGCAGTGGAATAAAATGCCAAAGTACACCTGGGTTTTAAAACAGAAAAGTAGGCTAACAGTTTTATATGCATGCTCTCCTCCCGCTTTGTGCTCTTTAATCTGTGATTTAACTAAAAATTGCTTTTAAATTATTATTTTTGTAGTGTATTATCTGTTCCTAGGTGCTGTCACTCCTATAAATGTGCCTACCAATGGACTAGCTGCTTTATTGTCACACTGTATTTATATTCTTTAAATAACTAGGAAACTGTCTAAGTTAATCTTGGTGGAGAACCTACAACTTGATGCATCCTGTGGAATCCTGTGGTACTGTTAATTTCAATAAGCTACATGGTCCTTTTTTTTTTTAATTAAAAAAAATCCTGTCAACTATTGCTTCTGTCTAGTTGAAAAAGGCATCTTGTAAAAAGCACTGTTACTTTGATGGCATTAGATATTTTTTGCAATTGTTTAATTAAATTTAAATTATTACTGTATTTGAAGTTCTCCAGTTTGGTGCGATGCTGTCTTTAAAAATGTTTTTCTTAAATTGGAATATCTTTTAACTTCTTTTTCCTTTTCACTAGACTACTGTTTACAAAAGTCAAATTGGAGTCCCTGTGCAGAGGCCCAGATGAAGCACTCCTTACCTGCAAACACATGCTCCAGATCTGGAAATCTTGCTACAATCTAACTAACCCAAGGTACGATGTTGAGGGTGCTGAGCTGCTCACTACCTTGCTCAGTAGCTTTTTGGGGTAATATTAGGTCAGCAGTCCTGCGTTTACTTCTTTTGGTATTTCATATAAACAAACTAATCCTCTGGCAATCTGACAAGACACCAGTTGATGGTCGTGTGGAACTGCCCCTGGTTCTATGAAGTAAGGTAGGCCAAAGCTGCTAAGTTCTGCGATGATGAAGACTGGTTACACAGATTGAGTAACTCGACTGAAGACTAAACTCAAGGTTTTAGTCTTTTATATTGGCTAGTGGAGAGATTGCTGTAGTAGGAATTTAGTTCAAGGGCTTTCTCTAAATGCTATGAAAGAGTAAAAGATGTTAATTAGAACAGTGGAGCATCAGGGATCAATCGGATGGAAATGATGTGCACAGTCAGCATCCCTTTTTAAAGGGAGATCTTGCTTATGAACCTATTTAGGTTCTTCAAAGGCATCAACAAATATTTAAATATAAGTTGTTATAGTCCTGTTTGGGTTTCCAAATGCTTTGCCGTATCTATTTATATAAGCTGTGAAACAAATGAGAAGGGTATGTACCATAGTACTGGTACTATTCAACATGTTTATCAAATACCTGGAGAAGGAGACAAGCAGAATTTCCTGCTGTCTGGTTGTTTGAAGCATTGACAGCTTCTGGAGGAGAGATGGTACAGCAGAAGGGCTTTGTACCAGGTGGCATCAGATACCTGTGCAGCAGTATGATGGACATTCAGTTTTTGTTGTACCTTGATTCCAGTCCTGTACACACATGCATTCTCTTTAAGAAGGTTGAGAGAATTGACCTAATGGCAGAAGAGGGAAAACTGCTTCTCTCCTTAGGGAGCTAGTGAGCATTCAGAGCAGCAGAAGTTTGGAGGGTGTGGCAGGAGAGGCCTGGGAGTGCACCTGAGTCAGTCACAGCATATTGAGGGACCCTGACACTGCGTTGTGGAGCAGGGAGCATCACTCAGGTTACAGAAAGCAAGTATGTCAGCAACCAGAAAGGTTTGAGCTGAATCTTTTCAATTCAAAGTCACTGAATGAGTAGTAGGGGCCAGGGAGAAAATTTCTCTTCTAACCTAGTGGGTGGTGCTTTATTTTACTTGGCTGGTTGTGTGTGTGGGCAGGCAGGGTTAAGAGTTTAGTATCAAATTGCTACACTTTGCAGAATAGCTGCAGTTTCTGTGCAGGCCTAATTTCAGGCTGGCTTTGCATGTACTCCAACACAATTTTTCACCTTCCATCTCTGCTGTTATATCCTTTACACATATCAGGGCTCTAATCATAGCTTGTCATTACTGCGTTGTTGTTCTTGTGCTAAGAGCTACTGTGCTGTGTTAAACACACATTAAGTAATGCCTCCTTCAGACATCAGCAGTGACTGTGAAAACTTACTCTTGGCTGTGTCAGCTTCAAACAGCAGTGGTTGATAACTCTCCTTGGCACCACTCTCCTTCAAGAACATCTAAGTGGAAAATAGTGAGGACTACTTTTCATCTGATTTTTTTTTTCATACTGATTTTTTTTATCTTGCCATCTAAGTCTTTTCTTGAAGTTATGGAAGTGCATTAAGATCAAATTCAGAATGAACAGGAACTATGGATAAGTGTCACGATGGAAGGAGACAGGTTTCCCAAGTCACACACAGTTACATCAAGCAGTGAATAAATATACCGAGTTGTAGTCTTTCTTTGGCTGCTCTGTGTGAAATGTAAGGACTGAGTAGGTACATATTCTATCACAATAATCCAGATCCATCCAACTCTTATCCAGGGGTAACAGACCTGAAATGTGACTGGGAAGTTCTATTCACCCAGCTGCTGTCCTCTTGTACTGAAGAATGATGATGTAGGATTGTTGTGAAAGCTTTAATTTTTCAACCTTTGTAGTTTTAACATAGACTTCATTTTGTTGCAAAGCAGCATTTGAAAATTATGTCTCCCACTGGAAATAATTGAAGGCTTTTTAAAAAAAGTTCTTTAAGCCAGTATTAAAAGATCTTTTAATCATTTTAAACCTTTTTATAATGTTGTTTTTCAAAGATTTAAATATCTTTTGTGCTTATTTGAAGTATCTTTTTCTGTCATGACTTAGACTGGAAGCTAATTTAGTGTATCATTCTTCCAATGAGATAAGAATTTACTTTTTTGATAAGCTGTGGTTTATATTAAATATTTCATCTGCAATGAATCAGATTTTGTGGGAACATAGGTTCACTATCTGCAATACTCTTTTAATAATAAAAATAAATCACAAATACCTAGATATACCTTAAAAAGGTACCAAATACAATACTGTGAACTATATTTGTTCAGTCAATATAGAACTTTTGTCTCTTTTGACAAACTTTTTTCTCATGAGACGGTTAATATGAATTTTAAAATTATTTTGTGCTGCAAGGCTTGTTTGCCTTTAGCCTACTGCTTAAAATGCATTAGAAAATAGTTGAATTCGTTTCCACTTCATGGTTTGCATTTGAAAAAGGAAAAAGCCACAGTGCCAGTGCTGTGCTTAGAAGATATTGATGGCAGGTCTGGCTCTACTTGTCAGCAACATTTGGCATGTGGTTGCACGTGGATTGAGGAAATAAATACCACACAAAATTTGCACCAAGTGGTGTAGCAACTGTAGTTGATAGTGCATGGCCCAGATAGTTCCCTTCTCTTTCCTGTGGATTTCTATAATTATGTCATTTTGTAAGGAAATAATGCAACAATGTGAGGGTAACGCAAAATTTTAATTCTACATTTTAGTAGCAGCTCTGAAAAGAGGGAATGTTTCACTGACTTTTGCAACTATTAAGAACTGTTGTGAGACTTCTTGCTCTTCATGCAATCCAGATTTAGGAGGCAGTTGTAAAATTAAGGCAAATGGAGAGATGTGCTGAATTCCAGGCTTGCAGTTTAGACTAAGGTTTCTCAGGCTTTACTTTAAACTAGGAATTTCACAGATCTCTTTCTCTTCAGGGAAAATCAGACAAAATATTGCACTTTGCTAAGTTGGGCTAACAGTTCAACTGCTTTAAAGCTAATTACTTTTAAGTTTGTGGGGTGTTTTGTCTTTTTTTTTTTAATGAGGTTTTAAAGAAAATATTTATTGATAGTGGATAGTACCAGATTTAACAATCTTAAAGATGAAATTACAGTATTAACCATAGAATGTTAAAGAAGGAATGCCCATATGTGCTTCCTTACACTTTGCTGACAATGTGTCTCAAAGCTTGCCTCATCTTAAGGAGAAAAAAACACTTAGTTCTTCAGTCCCTGTTCTTCTGCTGAATCTTTAATGGTCGTTCTAGAAGCAGTTAGTTTTCAGCAAGCATATCAACAAGAAGCCTGAGGGGCAGATACTGATTTACTGCTGAAGTAGAAGTTAAGTGCATTTGCCCACAGGTGCAGTCAGTAAAAATCACTGCTACTGCTTAGGCTCCTGAGATGTTAGGAGTGTTCAAAATGTTTCTGCTATGCTGTTAGAATAAAGTTCAACATTAAGTAGTTAATATTTATATGTACATATATTAGAAAAACAAAACACAAAACCAAAATAGCCCTTTATAACATCTTTACCTAAAATGAGATGTCCTGGCTTTAGTTTTTCTATTCAGTCTGGAGAAATTGTGTATTTTCAAACTTACACCTGCCTTCTCGGCTTTCTGTGAAACCTGTACCCTATATCATACAAGTATTCAAGGTACATTAGATTATTTCTGTAGAGGTGTTAGTTATGAATTAAATTAAAAGTCACTATTCCCTTTTTGGTTGTATTAATTATGGAAACAGAATTGCTGAAGTAAATAAGGATTTAATTTTGCTCAGCTTAGTTCTGTTTTAGTGGAACTGGCTTAATGCGTTGTGAGTGGTTAGTAGTGCTTGGTACTAAATTTGGTCATAGCAGTAACTTTTATAGCAAGAACCTTTGTGGGAGTAGGGCAGTGTGCAACTTGTATATCAGTATATAATTTTGTCCTTTAATAGCTTACAATTTCTGTACTTCATTACAGTGATTCTGGACGTGGGAGCAGCTTGTTAGACAGAGCTATTGCTGATAGACGACAGCTTAATACAATTACATTACCAGATTTCAGTGATCCTGAAACAGGTAAGAACTGCATATGAACAAGATAGATTTTGTATTAGTTTTTTTTTTTTTTTTTTTTTTTTTTTTCAAAATGAAGTTATATTTTCGTTATTGTCATGGAAGTGGAAATAGACATTGTGTGATATAAGGTTTCTTTTTCTTCTTTTTAATTTATGAAGTACTTGCTGATCACGTTCTCCGTAAATTAAAATATCTATGGTATGGATCTTGCTGAGTTTAGTAGTATTTCCTTATGCAAGGGCTAAAAATTAGTATGCTGAACTAGCCTCCTTGCCAAATTCTAGTTCTTTTTAATTTGTTCAGTATTTGCACATTTTTGTTAAAAAGATTTTAAAAAATCAGAGAACTTTTAATCTTAAAAAAATAGAAGGCATTGTTTTTAAATAATTAAAATCTCAAATAAATGTTAAAATATAATTACATGGCTGGCCAGACTTACTGTGGACATACTTTGACATTATAAGCAAGATTTATTTGTTGTAAATCATGTATACTGTGATATCTTTATATACATACAAAAAATCGTGGTGCACAGGTATGCCACGTAAGAGCTAAAATAGTTACATGTCAGTAAATGCTGACAATATATAATTCACCTGTATTATTATATTCAGTTATCCCCATGCAAATTAATATACTTTAGAAGTTATGCAGTCAAAAAAGGACATGAGCCATGCATTCTGCAGAGATTGCAGAAGGAATTTTCATGATGCTGCTAATTCCAAAAACTTTTGCTGTATCTTCCTTGTGTTTTAAATATTGAAAGTTTTCTTTTTTTCTGAGTCTTGGGAATGCTTTTCCTGGGACCTTTCAGGGGTATATTTCTGCTCAATCACCATTGACCCAAACAGCTTATGGGAAGATTTGCCAGCCTATGAATTTGAGTACACTTGACCCATAAATTAAGACACATTGAAATGTGTACTGTATGTCTAATATCAGAATAGTGCAATAGAGAAAAATCCAATTTAGCTATTAAGCTTCTGAAAGTGAAACTTGTATTGAATTTTCTCTCAATTTTGAACTTAAAGTAGTGTTCTGTGCTTGCTTGCTATAGTGCAAGCAGTTTTGATTGCAAAGATCACGGTCACTTGATTTCAAAGAACAGCAATATGATATGGCGTAATTAACATGGAATCTAATGTCTTCTTGTATTCGTATAATTAAAAGGGATAAGATAATATTATATCATGCTGTAGTGATCATTCTATATTCTAGTCTAGCTGATTGTTTCATTTTTAAGAACATAAGTACATTATAGATTTCATATATAGATAGATGTAGCTCTGGATAAAATTTTATGCCTTCAAAAATTGTTTGTTGGGGATGGGTGTTGAGAAAGGATTTTTGTGGTTAGTAGTGGTTTTTTCTTTGTTTCTTTTCCAGTGGGGCATACAGCTCTTGAGTTACACCTTCAGGGTGTCCTATTTTATATCTGCCACTCTTGAGAGCACAGTGAATTGGTGCACTTAAAAGACTGCACATTCCTCAATGCTTTTAAGAAAAGATGAACCCTCATTCAAAGCAGTGATCTTTTCAAGAAGCTGCCCCACATAGAAATCCTGCAGCCAATATCCTGATCCAAATAGGATCTCTGCATACATTCTGATTTTTCTAGCAGGTCCAAATCGTGGTTTTTTCTGTATCTCAGAATATCATATATCGTATTTATTTCGTATCTCAGCTGTATTGCTAGAACATAACTCTATTGTCAAGGAGAACAAGATGGAAAACTAAAAATATGGGATCCATTTTTGATTATTTATCTTGTAAAAGGTAATTGTGGAGGGTCAGTGGTAGATGTCCCTTATGTTTTCCTTTTTTTAGTTGGGAGTTGGAGTTGATTTTGTTTGTGTTTGGGTTCTTTTTAATTGGTAATTTTAGCAGAAGAAACCTTGTTGCAATACCAGTACTCAATTTCTGGCAAGGACTAGAACTTCCTTATCTACTGAGGCTATGTAATAATTTATATTAAAAAGCTCCACATCCAGTATTTGTCCAGAATTCGTCATCAGAGTATTCTATAAACATTTTGTAGGAATTAAAAGATAATGATACTACAAAAATGAAAGCAGTCAAGCTTATCAGTGTTTGAGAAAGCTTAAGCAGGCTGTCAATAAAATATTATTCACAACAGGTAGATGATAGAAACAATAGATGGTCAGCGTGTTAGACTTCGGTAGGGCTGAAAGGGCTCACCTGCAAAACTCTGTGGATCCACAGTGTTTAGAAATGCAGAAGGAATTTGGCACATAAGTAAACAAATGATAAAATGCAAGAAAGCTCTGGTTGAAATTCCTCTCAGGATAGAAATGTTTGCTCCCCTCCTTGTTAAACTACCTGGTGTAACGCTGAATACATTTGTGAATACATTTATATGTCTGGATACATATGAACTTACGAAATTTTCCCCATCATAACTTTGTCATCTATGATGATGATGATGAACCCCTTTGCCTGTCTATTCTGAATTCAGTCATCTAACTACCAAGAAATGAGAGCTAAAATTCAAATTTGAAGTTATAATCCTTAAAAAAATCTAGATGCAATGGGTGTAAATACTTATTTTTAAATGTATCAATTAAGCAGAAGATGACCTTTTTTAAAAAAAAAGGATTGGAAACTTGCTTTGTATGGAGCTCTTACCAATACTGTATTGATTAAGTGATTCAAGTTTAGATTTGTGCAGCCTTTAAAATATCAAAAGAATGTATTGTGCGTTTCTTCCAAGGCTAGACTGTTGATTCTAATGTCCTGATCAATAACTATGTCAAATTTACTTAAAGTTTGTCTCTGTTTCAGTTGGCTTGCTATGAGTGACATGCAGTCATACTTGTTTATATCAATGAAGGAAATACATATAGAGGGGAAAAAAAATAGCTTTGATGAATCAATCAGTCTCACAGGGAGACAGACATATTTCATATCCAAAGATGAAAACGTGCAAATCTCTACAACTCATTGGCTATTTGCTTAGGATAAATTACAATCAGTCTTTTTAAAAACTTTCTGTTCAGTTTCATTGCAGTCCACTGAATTTATCATAGGAAGAAACAATATTACATGAGTTTTAGATTTTGGCGTTTATTTTTACTTAAATATATTTTTTAATTTATGCATTGGAACATAGGGAAAAATATTTTATTTGCTTTCAAAATCTAATTTGGTATGAAAGTTGAGCACATAAAAAGAAAGGGGTATTTTTATTGTTGTTGCTTTTAGAAGTGATACTTTTTTTTTTTATGTAGGAGCCATTTCAATCTTACTGAATAGTGAAACAAATGCTTTGCATTTTTGGCATCCATGAGTCCATTAAACCCTGTTGGATCTTTTTTCTTTCCTCTCCCTCCCTCCACATCCCCTTACCATTCTCTTTGTTTCGCTTTTTAGCCTCTGATACTTCCTCATCTTCTCTCTCAAGAACAGAGTCTCCTCTCCAACTGTTTGTATCTTCTCATCTTCCTCATCCTCATCCTAAACCAGATACCTTTGTCTGGCCCCATGCAGCCTCTCCATACTGTGACCAAGTTCCTGAGCCCTGTTCACCTACTCGCTGTAAATTGGCTTTCTATTCCTGATGAGCGTGTTTGTGCTGTATTTTTCTGATAATCTTCATATCTGATAAACCATGGTTGAATAGATTATGTTTCAACCGTGTCAGTGAAATCTGGCCTTTCAACTGCCTTTCATTAAATACTGAATGGGTTTCAGGAGTTTCAACAGAGAAGACTGTTTTATTCATCCCAAAAGATGTAAAGCTACAGATATATTTAATACTCTGTTCTCATGAGTGTTACAGAGAATTATAGGTGTTCAGTGAAAGAGATTATTGGTCAAGGCTGCTTTGTAGCATTTACTGATGTAAATTATTTCCAGTGCTGGCATCTTTTGCCTAACAAGACTGTCCCTCCCACAGAATCTCCTCTTATCTGGACAGTTTTTAATAAATTTATTGCAGAAAGCATTTAGCTAGTTACATCCAAAACATTCCCTGAATATTGATATGAAGGAAACCATTTTGCAGGTTTTGCCCTGCCTAAATAAATATCAGTGTGTATCATGATGCAGGTAGAGCATGTTGGAATGATTTGGAGGAGGCATTAGAGCACTGAAAATCAGCATTCTGCTGTTTCAAGCCTTTCTGTTAATTGAAATGATGCCAGTTCAATCCAGCTGTAAGATCAATCTCCATGCTGTTTGAGTACAAAATGTACACTAATGCTGCTAGAGTAGTTCAGGTGACAGGGTAAAATCTACATTGTTTTGCAGCCATTTTGTTTTAACTCCTTTTAATTTCTCTTAAATTGTCCTTCACTCATACCTTTATACATAGTACTCGTTTTGTCTCTGAATTTACTATAATCTGATGTTAAGAAATTAATTTTGACACCTAGCCTTTAGCCTGATATCACATCAAATATATTAATTCCAAGCAAAACATAGCAAATAAATCTTTGCATATTAGCAAAATTCTCTTGTTAAGTCACTGACATAAGACCAGGCTTTTGAAAACACTAGCTCATATGTAAGCCTGTAACTGGAAGTGCCAGGAGATCTGTGTCCTAGAGAAGTTGAAGTCTGACTTTCTTGGAGCATTTGAATTGCTGATTGGCTGCTATTACAGGTTTGGGTGTCATTGACTTGAACTTCTTCAGACCTGTACTGTAAACAGTGCATCCCAGTTAACATTAAACTTCTCGTTCTTGACAAAGCTGTAAGTTAGTCAGAACCTACTCAAGAATGAAGGCAAACTGAAAGAATGATGGAGCTAAAGCACAGATTCCATAACATGAAGCCCAAGTTTTCCATTTCCAAGCTACTGTGCTACTGTATCCTCAGGGAAAGGAGTTTCTACCATATGCATGAGAAGTAGCAGAACCATCAAAAAGAACAAAAAAGATATTGAAGTCCTTTGTATGGTGTCAATAATTAATGAAAGTTAAAGCTGTCTGAATAAGGAGCAGTTCTCCTAGATGCCTATGGTACGTTTATATAATTTCTGGGGCTGAAAAGCTCATGTTCTATATATCGCTCAATTCAATTCTTTTTTTCTAGTGAAAGAACCCAAGGGCATTTTGTATTATTGACTTGACTTCCAATTTCTGTTGAACAGGAACATGATTTTAGAGGTGTAACATCTTATTTAATTTTTTTATCTTTTGAAATTCTATCAACCTGATTTACAGTTTGAAGGTTATCAGAAATCTTTTGGCTTTCTTAGAATTTTTAGCTTATATTTATCGATATAACATTTTTTTCGTCTTACTTTGGGTTTTAATTTGTGGTTTGATCTATCCAAAGGCAGTCCATCAGATGCTTACTTTCATGGGGTTTACTCCCTATTTTCAGTTTGTAAGTAGTATTCACTGTGAAGTTCTATTAATTTCTGAAGGACTAAAATCACCTTTACCACAAGACATACATGTTTTGTCCATCACTGGTTGAAGCTTGGTAGTGTGTAAAGCAAGGCTGGTGCTCTTTGCCCATTCAGTCACCCTAAGGCCTGTAATCTTACGAGACCTGAATGCACTCAACTAACACTTGCATTTAATAATTAAAGAGGCAGTATTCATTTCTAGAGGACTGCAAATAAAGATATATTAGGCAGGTCTTGTGTAACACAATGGCCTACTGCCAGTATGTTGTGTTATACCAATGCTATTCCTAAAGAAGTATGCTGATCCAGAATACAATATTGCAACTATCGTGACTCATAATAAGCTATTACTTTCTTTTGTGGTATAAGTTTTGCTTGTATAATCAATGAAGAGTACACTTTGAAATAATGAAATTATGAAAGCAAGCTAAATAGGAAACAATGAAGAATATAGATCAATAAAAATAACTGCTGTTTTAATCAGGACATGAAATAATATTCTTTTTCTCTAGCCAGTTACCTTATAAAGCTGTGTTCATAGCATTCAATTATATATTTTTAAATTGATTAGTTTATCTTTCCATAGATTTTTTTGGGTAGTACAGGAGGTCAGTTTGGTGAAGGAGATAAAAGTAAGAAGATGCATAAGCCAAAATGTTTGACAGTGACTAAGCACATAAAATCTTTTTCAAAGACCTGAGAGGATGCTTTGTGAATGATGCTGTCCTTACCTGACTACTATCATCTCTGTGCACAACTTTGTAGTAAAAGTTAAGATAGCTTTGTAATTTGTGATTATAAAAAGTATCTCAGATTTTTAATGAATTTTAAATTAAAAGAAATTGTGATTTTTGGCTAAATCTGCCAATCTGTCTTATCCAATGCATTGGTTAAGGGATGTATTAGTCCTGCAGAAGGTGCTGCCTCTTTGTACTATGTAATTGCTTTTCTTAGTTCTCTGAGTGCCCCACCACTAATGTTCTTACTTCCAGCGCTTTGTGTGCATGTAAAGTTGAGTCATGGGGGGTTTTTCCTCTTTTCTCCTGCATGAGCACTGCAGTTAAAGCATTTTTTTCTTTATGTAGATATTGAAATGTTTAAAATGGGGTGAATGTAAAACCATTGAATAGCATTCTCTTTTATGGTATAAAAAGAAATCCTGCCATAGTGGTTTTGTGAGTTAATATGAACATGTTCCATGAAAGATGGCAGTCCATTCTATTACTCATTTTCAGAAGAGAAATTGATGTACATACCAAAGTGATTTTGTTTTTTCAAAGCTGTTATGCCATCTAGGTCCTGATAGAGTCAACATATTAGTTTATGTCCATTACACTGCATTGTGAAGATTTATGTGGAAATGACCAAGGAAAGAATGAAGAAGTCATAACATGCTCATTTACATATGGTGTATGGTATTTATAAATTATATTTAATAGATGAGTTCATGTGGACTCTCCTGTAACATTTAAGAAAAGCCTGAAGAGAATAAACCAAATACATTTTTCAGAAAAGTTTAACTATAGGTGGGACTTGGAAAAGAAAGGTTTCTGTGAGATGACTTAACTTCTTGGGTAAATTGTCTTTGTTCAAAGCTCTTAGTAGGTTTTGTATTTGAGATTGAATTGAAACACTGAATCTGCAATGTGGTTGTTGCAAATAGGATGTTAGCATGATGAGCAGGAACTAGAATCTGGGCAAGTGCCATTATGGGAAACTTGAGCGGGAGGTTATACCTTTTTGGTTTAGGAACATTTTGTCATGGCTAAGACCTGTCACACTTTTCAGTGTGCAGTTTGACTGTGATTCCGGATGTTAATCAATTTAAGTAGTGAATTCTAGGTCTTGCAAAGACAGTCCCTGTTTCACATTTGGCCTTTTTAGTATAAACAAGCTTCAGAACAAAACTAAACAAATGAAAGTGAGTAGCCAGGATCTATTTTGGTGATATATTAATTTTCCAGGCCTCGTGATTTCCATTTCAAAATAAATACTCTGCTGCTTGTGGTATTTGGAGGGAATTTTTTCTTGACTCTTAAGTGTTATGCTATGACAGCAGGTATAGAAATTGTCTGGGAAGAGCAAAGATATTTTTGTGCATGAAAGATGCAGTAGAATTTTAAATGAGAAATTGCTGCAACTCTCTGGGCATTTGACGGAAGCTACAGCACAGTGAATTTTAAGTGAAAGTGAGGATATGTTTGTGTTTGGTTGTGGGTCCTGACCTTAGACCAAAGAAAGCCAAATGCAGATTAGACTGAGATGAGAGAGCAGAGCTGGTGACAAAACCAACAGGGAACCTCCAAATAAACTGGCTACTCAGGACCTATAAACCCTCAAGGAGACTCTAAGATCTATTCATTACCCTCAGTTTCTCACAAGCCACTTTGTATTTTTGTTAGCTGTAGCTGAAATTACTGTATGTTTTAGAATTGTCATGTGAATATAAAGATCTGAACCTGTTGGGACATCCTGGGTTAGGGCAAGGATACAGATAAGTTAGTTATAATATGACAATACGTGAGTAAAATTTGAAGGAAGGTAGGAAAAAACTTTTTAGTACACAAGATCTTTAAATTATTTTTAGTGAAATGGAAAGTTTACTAAATGTGTTTTAACAGAAAGAGCCAGAAATGAGTCAGATGACAGCTAACTGTGGCGGTACTAAAGAAGTTTTTATAAGTTTATGAGTTAGAGTATTAGCATGAGTGCAATGTCACTGAAAGATGCCTGACTGGCCATTGCTTTGTATATGTGTATGTTTTCTTCAGAGAATAATTGCTGCAATATGTTAAGGGATACCTTTTTCCTAAACAGGAAACATAAACAATTTGAATAATACCACTTCAAAGAAAAATTTTAGAAATACTTTAATTTTTTTCTTCTTTTTGTGCCAGTCTGTATACAAAGTCCAGGGTAGGAAGCACTCAGTATTCACTCTGTTTAATTTTAATAGAGATGGCACAGAAACTCATAAGAATCTTATCCCACTATAGTTCTTTTTTATAGATAAATTCATGTAAAAAAAGTTTTAATAATATATTATCATATGTGCTTTATGGTTAAGTACTGGAGGCTTAAAATCTAACAGCATGCTTTCTGTATGAAATTACTTGTGGACTGGCTAGCAGCCAGAGTCCTTGCTTTAAATAATAGAAAATATAAACCCTTTTTAATACTAAATTGCATACTTGCTTTTCTGAAGGAGGAGGTGAGATGATCTTCTTTATGGCACTGAATTGCACCTTTTCTTTACAAATTGTTCTGGAAGAGGAAGCAGTGCTTTTCCTATTAGTCCCTGGAAGGCTGAAGAGTGCCAGGCTGCAGTGATGTGCTTTACAGAAATGGCTGTCAGACAAGAAGAGGGTTACTCGTGACTAGTTCTTACTTTTGGTGCACTTGCTAATATTTTTCTTATAATACGCTCCATGTGCTTCTTGCTTAGACTTTCCTTTTAAATTTCTTCAGAATTCAAGCTTTAAAATAAGAGAAACAAAATCTGTAGTGAATGTTCAGCTGTGCAGGCTGGACTTGGAGTTGTTTCATCAGCCAGTAAAAAGGAAAGCAAACTCTAGTGCCAGACACTGTTTCAGATCTTCAGGGCAATCCCTTGTTCATAAAGATATTAATTGCTAATTATGTCCTGTGCTGCTTTTCCTTTGTTTCTTTCAGTTAAGGGAACTATGATGCATAACTTCAGACTAACTTCCTCTTCCTACTGATCTCTGTACTAGGAATTTCTGGTGCTTTCTGGTTTGCTGATTTATCTTGTCCCACTTAAAAATGTATATTTCATGTGACAAATTTCTTCTCATTAAAATTTTTAGAAAACCTCCAATATTGAGAGTGAAGGTTTTGTTTATTTCTTATCTTGTAATGATGAGGATGAGCTTTTGGGGTGCAGTTCAACTTGTACAAGATTCAGTACTTTCTTTTGGAGTATCTGCCATTGTTGATGATTATGGATATGGTGATGGAATTAGACAATTTCTCATCTTATCCAGTATGGAATATTTTACTGCCTTTATTTTTTAATCAGGCCTAATCAGTATGAGATTTTGTAATTTGTAATTATAAAACAACTAGAGATATGCTGAGGCTTAGATGACAAGAAGGAGTGTAGTTTAAAATATTCATGGTCTTGATTTTAAAAAAAAGTCATGACTAAATATGCTGGCAGTAATTGACTATCCAAAGTACAGTTGCCATTAGATATTCTCTAGTCATAGAGGCTTTTTCTAATTTCAGTACTTTGAAAAGGGTATTATTTGCCAATGAGATTCTAATCTGACTTGGAAATGATACATTTTATGAGAATTATCCTTAGTATGCTCTGGGAAAGTTTTTTATGCAGATAAACTTTGTGGAGTTTTTTTGCCACAAGGTACTTTAGGTCAGCCTTCTTGATAAGGGAAGTTTTACATTCAGTGCAGTTTAACAGTGCATTTGTGATAGTGAATGTCGTGATCGCTGTGTGTATTTTAGTTCTCTTTTTTTGTTCTTAGTTGTAAAATAATCCTCTAATTGCACTCTGTGGAAAGACATAGCTAATACTAACATCAAAGTCAATGCAGCAACCTGAAGAATAGTGTATAATGCCATCACAAACGTTTTTTGGATTGCACATTCCCAGAAAAGATGTGTCAAGTTTAATAGAGAGTATTCATAGTAACAACCCAAAAAATGTCAGGTACAGTTACCAAAGTTTAGTGAGTTTTTTATATAGACTTTCAAACCAATATGAAAGCTTTCATAAGAAAATTAATCTGGCATTTAAAAAAAATTCTCCAAAATGGTAAATGTACATTAAATATTGAGTTTGGAATAAAGCCTCTTATAAAATGGATTGCAAATTTTTTTTTTTTTTTATGCAAAGTATAGGGCCTTCATTATTTCTGTGCTGGTAAATTCTTTTTATTTCTTTTACAGGTTCAGTCCATGCCACATCAATAGCAGCTTCCAGAGTGGAGCAAGCATTGTCCGAGGTTGCTTCTTCTCTGCAAAGCAGTGCCCCTAAACAAGGTCCCCTGCATCCCTGGATGACTCTGGCTCAAATATGGCTTCATGCAGGTATTGTGATAGTAAAATTTATTTTTCTATGCTCTCTCCTTTATTGCTAGCCTGAGGACTTACCAAAATCTGTTTGTTTCGTTCAGAATCTCTTACCACTTATCAGATTGTATTTTTCCATGTGTGTGGCGCTGAAAGAAGTCAAGAAATAAAAAGCACACTAGAGTTGCTCTGTGTGTAAGATAATTTATGAAAGATAAGGCAGTAGTTTTAGAATGTAGCTGTTAAAAGTGGAGTCATTTCTTCTGTAGAACAAATGCAACACTCTCTCTCTTATCCCTGAAGAATTTAGTTTCTGAAGTACCTAGAGTATCCTAGTGCTTGGAAATCTAGATGGCCTTGCAGAATCACAGAATATTGTGATTTGCAAGGCACTCACAGGATCACCAAGTCCAGCTCTTAAATGAATGATGCATGAGGGGATGGAACCTGTGACTTTAGCATTACTAGCACCATGCTCCAACCAACTGAGCTAATCCCAGGTCATTGATTCCACTGAATGATTTTTGAATAGAGTTCCTGTAACTACAAAATTTTATAATAGAAAATAAGCAATTCTTCATGTGCAGGGAAAGGAACAGTAATAGTACTATTGAGCAACCTGTCCATTGCAACTTTGATAATGAGCCTGAATTCTGTTATTTTCCTTCTGGTTTCATTAGTGTAAAAGACTCAGGATTGTTTGTCTAAATGAGGAGTCATTTTCAGTGGATTTAGTATTGCTATGATGATTCAAGCCTTAAGCTAACTGCAATATCACAAGTGGCTGTTACATAAAATTTTAACCAGAAAATGATGATCCAGTGTATTTTTATACAGTTAAAAATGTATAACATGCAATTGTATTTATTGATAGCTGGATCAGAAAGATGTAATTTAGAAATCAACCAGCAATGGTTAAGCTTTGTTCTGCTCAGAGCATTTTTCAGTGACATAGTTTTTTTTCTTTCATGTTTTCAATGAAACAGTGCTTTATTTGATAGCATTTTAATTTGCCTATTTACATCTATAGCTTTATGGTGTGAAAGTCATTGCAGGGTAATGGCTCCCAGTTATAAATGGTTTAGTGGATTAGAGAAAAAGCCCAGAAGATTGGAAAGAAAGCAATTACAGTGATTAATAATAGTGATCTCATTTGGGCTACTCAAAAGCAACACAGCTTAGAACAGGGCGATGTCCAACAGGGTGTGGTGTAGTTGCCTGCTCTGCATTGTGGCATCATTGACTTTAAATATTTATAAACTGTCACAGATGACCATCTACAGTAACTCTTAGTATCTATAATGTTGATAATTTCTCAGCCTTCTGTGGCAGTTTGTTCCACTGCTTATTTTCTGTTTTGTGGGGAGTTTTTTTGTATTTAAACAAATTTTTGTGGGTCATATGCTGTTGTTGGTTATTCAGTTCATGCAAGTGACTGCTAGTGTTTTGCCCACAAAGGAGGAGTCTGGACACACTTTGATGACTCCTTTTTAGTTCACAACTGAGTCAGATTTCCATGCATGTTGGTGGTCTTCTGCTACAATCTGCTACACAGGCCACTTTCTTCTCTTAAAAATGTCTTTAAAATATTCTGACTTTGGAAGAACACAAAGACAGAGCTGTTGAATGCAATTTTTTCGTAAGCAAGGCCTTTTAAAGGCACTCAAATAGCAGTCAGATTCGGAGTTTTAGGCATAATCCAAAATTCACTGCTGTAGTGGGAATTCCTGATCTGAGAGCCTTTAAACCCAAAGGTAGGTGGCATGTACAGTACAGTGAGAAGCATGCCTTGAGCAGTGACAGATCACTTTGCTGTTTCGATGGAGCAGCTTGATTTAAACCTTAATCTATAAACCTCTTGTACAGTGTGACACGAGAGAATGCAGTGATACGATTACTTTGAGACTCTATTTTTATTTGGCCTGTATCAAAGTAAAGGAAAAAACATCACCCAACCCAGGACCTTAATAGCTTTTTCTTGCATTCAGTATCTCTTTATTCCTCTCTTCTCCCACTCCTTCAGCAAGAGATTAGTATGGTAGTGAAATAGCAGTAGTGAAGAATGTAAGAGTGTCGTAAGAGCTACTGAAGGCAAATGCTTCTATTGTTAGTTGTTAATTACTCACTGAATGAAAAATTTTCCCCCTATATTCGATCTGATTTATATAAGTGTGTGTCAGGCTACTTAACTGATTTAAAGAGTCCTAGAATACTCACATGCTCACATCTTAAAAATAAAACTAAAACGAAAAAATCCAAGACTTAAGATAAAAATGGTGAAGTAGAAAGAGTATTCTGGGATTTCAAGTTGTAACTCCTGATACGCTTAGAAAAGCAACTTTCCTGAAAGAATAATTAATTTAAAATAATTTAGGTAATAATTTGTCTTTTAAGATGCAAAAAATTTTTAGGAAAATAGTCTTTATCTAAAGTGAAATTATTTTATATGACAACATCTAGTCATGGTATGATGAAGCAAGAATCATTAATTGGGCCTGACATTCCTTCCACAGCTGAAGTCTACATAGGAATTGGGAAGCCTGCTGAGGCCACAGCATGTACCCAGGAAGCAGCTAATCTCTTTCCAGTGTCACATTATGTTCTCTACATGAGGGGTCAGGTGGCTGAACTTCGTGGAAATATTGATGAAGCCAAACGTTGGTATGAAGAGGCCTTATCCATTAGTCCTACCCATGTGAAAAGCATGCAGAGGCTGGTAAGTCTTGAGCCCGTGTTCATAAGCAGTGTCATCTCAACTGGTGACTGTACTGTGAAGTCCTGACTTGGTGTAGGTAACCTGTAACTTGTCAGTTTGGAATCTATATTCTTATTACAAAATGTTTTGGAAACAGTCTTTCCTGGAATTTATTCTGTCTTTTGTGTGTTGGGACATAAAAGGGATTTGCAGGCCATAAGACTATTTCAATCCTGATAGAAACTATTGAAGAAGAAGCAATTTGTATCTGCCTAATATTCTTGCCATTGGGGGAGAAGGTGGCTTAGGGTAAGAGAAGAGTTGGATACTGTAGAGGAAAGACTAGTCATTTTGGTATTCTGAAGTAAAAGTTAAATTCATAAAATCATAGAATATTTTAAGTAGGAAAAGACCTACAAGGATCATCAAGTTCAACTCCTGGCCCTGCACAGGACACTCCAAGAGTCACATCATGTGTCCAAGAGCATTGTCCAAATGCTTCTTTGACTCTCAGGCTGGTGCTGTGACCACTTCCCTGGGGAGGCAGTTTCAGTGCCCAACCACCCTCTGGGTTTTCCTGATATCCAACCTAAACCTCTCCTGGCACAACTTCAGGCCATTTCTTCATTCCTGTCACTGGTCACAAGAGACAGGAGATCAGTGCCTGCCCCTCCTCTTCCTCTCATGAGGAAACTGTAACTGCATTGGGTCTCCCCTCAGTCTCCTCCAGGCTGAACAGACCAAGTGACCTCAGCCACTCCTCATTCAGCTTCCCCTCAAGGCACTTCACCCTCCTCATTGCCTCCTTTGGATGCCTTCCAGTACCTTTATATCCTTTTTACATTGTGATGCCTAAAACTGCACACAGGACTCAAGGCCACACTGGTGCAGAGTACAGGTATTTTCTGCATTCTGCACATTTGTCAATTACCTTTGTGCTATGTGATTTCTTGGGTTTTTGAAAGGTAAAGAATCAGTCTTGCCCTCAAATGAATGTGTAACTTTAAGTACAAAGGTACCTTCCCCAGTACAAACGTGTTTGTTTATATACTTCATAGATACATACATGTATGCATTGTGTGCATACTATGTTAGGAGAATTACTTTCTTTTAGTCCAGTTTTCTTCCACGTAGAGCAGAATAGAACAGCTGAAATCAGCTTCTTACCCAATCTTTTTGTTCAGAAGTAGAAGCTGGTTTCTGCCTAGATACTTGTGAATTATTCAGAGAAATTTCTTGTGCATCCCTGAGGGAAACATATGAGACAAAAGATCAGATAGGAAGGCAGCACAGGGAAAGATTTTGTTTCACCTTTTCAGCATTTCAGGATATTTGAGCCTGCTGACAAATGCCAAAAGGTTCCCTTTCCTGAAGAAGCAGGCAGTCAATCTAAAGCAGTGCAAGTCAGTGAAAAAGAAAGCTCCTGTTTTGCCAGGTGTCTTTTTGCCCCTTCTCTGAATGCACCTTTCAATAAATAGTTTGTAAACACACAGTGCTCTTCAGAATGACTGAGAAATTAGCTGTCTAAGAGGCATGTGAAATGAAAATTACTGAGCTTCCAATCCAGGTTTCTTTTTTATGAGATTTTCTGAGTCTTAGCTTGAAGGTAACTGTTCATTTAATTGGATTGGACAGTCCTTTTTAAGGATTCTTACAATTTATGATTTTTTTTTCTAAGTGCTTTTTCTACTGTTCCACAACTTTTCTGCACTAGGATGTTGTTGTGAGTAGATTGTGAGAGATTTATGCTGCTTGAATACAAATATTCAAGACATACGCTATAAAAATACTTGTCTATGTAATTTCATGTAGGAGAAAGTACAAGGTTCTGTGTCCTTCTTGACCTTTTGTCTATTGTGAAAAGTATTTTAATGAGGAAGCTCGCAGTGTTTACTCTTGCCTGTGTCTACAGATGAATATCTGTACATCCCAACACTTAGTTTGTCTATATTTACCTATTTATCATAAAGAGATTTGATCTCAGTGGCAGGGGAGCTATAGCAACAGCAATCTGGAGGTACCAGCCTTTGTGACAACAGTTGAAACATTAACTTCTAATATTTGTATTAACAATTCTAAGCTGACAGCTGTTTTATGAATGAAAGTTCTGTGCAAAAAGCCCTTATATTCTGTGATTAATTTGATATTTTAAAAATATTTGATATGGCTTTCTAGCACTGCTTAGAAATTAATGTAAAATGCAACTGTTTCCACATAAAAGTTACCTTACAGCCTATATTTATTAAATAAACTTTTGGTGAATTTCCTTTTGAGGGGCAAATACTGAGTATAGATAGTAATAACTTAATGTGTAAAATACAGCAAAAAGCAAGTAGAATTTAAGGATGGTATGAGTTCTAGTATGTAGCATCTGTATCCAGGCCTGCTACTTCAAGTAAAATTACTTGAAATAGTTGAAATTACCTGAAATCAGTTTGGAATGGCTTTTGTTTGTTTTTATTAAAATTTTAGAGTGAGTCATATGTGGCACTCAATAATAATTTCCTGATGCTAATGGTTTGGAAATCTGAATCTTTGATTTGAGAGAGTCTTTGTAGTTGTCCAGAGGATAAAATAAGCTAAGTAAAATACTTGTTTCAGTTTGTATTAACAACAATAGCATATTGGAAAAAGTTTTCTGCTTTTATAATCCATCTTTTTAATGATGTTATAGGGCTCTGGTTAGAAGAATGAAAAGCTCAGCTTTGAAAAATTTACTATTTTTCATATAACATTTCATACAAAATTGTTGTATGCTAATACTTGTTAATTTAGACTACTGGAGAAATGTGTGAATAACCAGAAAGGTTATTTTTGTGGCTTCAGAATTATTCTACTTCTTCCTGTGAGTTACAGCATGTGCTATGCTTTGGAGTTTCTTCAAAAAGACTCTTGCATTTGTCTCTCATGCAAACTCAACATTCTATTAGTGTAACCATGAAAACTCTGCAGAAGTCTAGTGCATTATCTGAATGAAATTACGTTTTATTGGCTGCCATAATAATTTCTGCAAAATTACAATTTTTTAAAGAAACATTTTGTTACTCATTTTGCTTCTGTCTCTAAGGTTTTCACGTATTTACTCCTGTTCCAAGAGATTTACTAAAATGAAAATCAGGAGATCTTGATGATGGTGTAAAAATTGGAGCAGTTAAGAGTGATAAAAAAGATCTGTTTGCCAACCAAATGATAATCATAAAGGGGAGGGTTTGATGGGGAAGATTTTTACCTTACTAACAAAATGCCTAAGACAATGTAACACCAAATGTTGGGGACTTGATCCATGAGTAAATGAAAAATGGTTTCGTGAATGAAAAATATATTCTGCTCCACTAAACTTGGGAAGTGGAACTGCTGAGGTCATACTGTTGAATTACCTAAGATGGGAGCTATTTCAGCAGAGAGCTGGCTGCAGGGACAACGTGTTCATCTTTCTGCTCACTGCTATTTCCGCCCATTTTAAGATGTTGAGGGGCTTATTAATTAAATCAGCTGAACAACAAAACTAGTTTTTTCAAAGAGAAATGCTGTTTAAATTCTCTGCAGTTCCTTGTGGAACTAAATGATTATTCCCTGAACAGTTAGTATTTTAATCCATACATTTGTTCACTTTATTTTGTTAGGCAATGCTCATTTTAAGCTCTGCCTTGTTTTGAGGTGCTATTTTTTACTGTTTGTCACTAACTGAAATTTTCTCCAAGCCAGAGGAATAGCAGCTTGCTATTTGGCTAGCTCTGACTGTTCACAAGATGTCAAGAGGGAAGCAATAACATGTCAGTATTAATTAGGTGTACTTTACAGAATCCAGCAGCAATTCTTTTGAACAAATGCAGTGTCCTTTCTTCTTTTTAAGGTTTGTGTAGTGCACTCAGAAAAAAACACTTGAACTTCTGTTCTAAAGGTTAGGTTTGAAGTGCTTTGTTTTGTTTTCTGTATTTCAAATATTTTTTCTCACACCTAATGAAATTTAAAGTTTTCTTTAATTACTTAATTTTAAAAAGATGATATACACTTCAGTGTTATATACCTATGGTTATCACCTGCCTGATTTTGGCCAGAATAGATTTATTTATACAACTTTCTCCATTCTCCCTACCCTTTATCACCGCCTCCAGATTTCTGCATTACTGCTGCCTTCCTGCTTTTGTCATTGTTTTCCTCCCTTGTGAAAAAAAGAATAAACATTCTTTTATCTTCTGCAGTCAGAGTGCTGTTGTGGAAAGTAGCCCTTACTGCTGACGTCTGAAAAGTCCTGAAACAGGCCATCATTCAGTAATGCCTGAAATGGCAATGAATATTTCAATCCATTGTCCAGGAAACAAATAATTTTGTTCTCTCTCAGGCTGAAAAATTTCTACTTAAATGTAGCTTTGAGATGAAATAGGTATCCAGCATTTGTATGCTGTTACAATCTCAGAAGACTAGTGTTTTCTGAATATCAAGTAATTCATCATAGCACGTGCCAGTTAATCCTATTAATAACTCAGGTTCTAAGAGCAGAAAACTAAAACCAAAAGGGAGAAATTACTTAAACAATTTACTCATGTAGAAATTAGTTTTCAAAAAGCAGTATCTTAGGGAGTTACACTGTTAGATACCTGTTAGTTTCCTATAATTATGCATAGCTAAACCAGGTCACTTAAGACTTAGATTAACTATGTATGCTTTATCTCTCAGTTATAGATATACTATTATTTATTTCTTACCATACTATACTGACTTCTTGTATTTTTTTTCAACCCCAAGACACTGCCAGAAAGAAGTCTGGCAGTATATATGGATAGCATGTGCTTATGAGCCTGTCACAGATGTTGATTTGACTGAAAGAAAGGAAAAACAAGGACTTTAAAACATGAATTCAAAACATGTTTGAAGGGGGTTAAGGAAGAGAAACTCTAAACACAGTCACCCAAGTAACTTTTTTCCTTTCAGTAATTCAGTTTTCTCATCTGGAGAATATTCAGTAATTCATTTGATTTTTATCCTCAGGCCCCTGCACAGTAAAATTGTTGGTTTAGGCCACATAGGGTTGTCCAAAGCACATTGTGCTGGTTCTTATGGGTGGTTTGGGTTGTAGCTGATCACCACAGAGCTAAATGCTGATCCCAAATCTCAGTGCTCATTTGACTCACTCTCTAAGTGCATCCTTACACACAGGGTGGTTGAAGATGGATGGAGAAATAAAGGTCGTGGTTTTGTTAGACTTGTTAGTAAAATGTTGTGGGTTTGCCCTTCAGAAACTTCAAGATCATTTCACAAAAAGTAGAGAAAGCAAAATAGATGTTTGGCCAAAAACTCACCGCTCCTTACAAAGGTATTTTACTGTAATTTGACCACATCTAAACTTTGAAATATTTGAAGTTATTGCATTCTGTACCCTAAAAAAACTATGGCCATTGTGCTTGCATTTTAACCTGGAAACCATGGAGTTTAAGTGACTCAAGGACCATTTTGATACATTTTAAATACTTCATCTGCTGGGAGGCACTCACAGGCTATATTCTTTTCTGTCATGAAAATATTATTTCCCCTTTTAGCCTTACAAGAGAAAACCATTAGTGCTTGGTGCAGTAAAAAATTGCATAAAATCGACTTGCATGGTCATTAGCACTTGAAGTGTAATACAGTAGAAATCAAGGGGAAAAATTAGGGAGGATTTTTTCCCTGTTTGTTTCAAAGTTACCGTATGTTATTTTTC
The DNA here is from genome assembly GCF_009819655.1 of Sylvia atricapilla. NCBI lineage: Eukaryota > Metazoa > Chordata > Aves > Passeriformes > Sylviidae > Sylvia > Sylvia atricapilla. The sequence continues at coordinate 50,856,950 of NC_089145.1, forward strand.
ATGTTGTTGAGATCAAATATAGCAGTTAACCACTTCTTACTGACTTAGAAAAAGATTAGTAGAATTGCCTAATTCCTAAATGCTTTATCTGAATTTTACAGTACTCTTTTAAAGCAGATCTATATATGTTCAGTGTTTGACAACAATAACTGCTTTAAATTTGAGTTTAACTAGAACCTAGTTTCCCTTTTGGAAACAGAAAGTGACTTTAGGAATTCAAAGCACTAATTTTATTTATAGCTTGAAGCAGTGAGCTCCTATTTACTCAGGCAAGTCTGTGTTGATTTTCTGAGAACTGTTGTTCTGTAAGTGGAATTATGGGGCTGATGGTATTAGGGCTCCTGCTTCATAACAGACTTTCTTTTCACATTACTCTGTATTTATTCCAAATGGCTTACAGAAGCTGTGACAGGAGCAGATCTTTCAACAAGAAAATACTTCCATTCTTGGATGGTTTTTACCCTGTGAGAGCAAGCTTCAACTCATTGGTGCTATCCTCTGCTGTCAGCCATAACAAGAGGAATTCTACAGCTATCTTAAAGGGTTGTTTGGTTTAGGCAATCTGAGTAGCTGAGGATGCAAAAGGCAATCTGATTTTGTGCAGCATACCCAGTGGCTGCACTGAATGGAACTGGACTCATATGGAGAAATGAAGCTGTTGAGCTGTACTATTTATGGAGAATCCAGTTGCAATGATTAAGGCAGCTTTCTAAATACAGAGAGAAACTCTTTCAAATAGAAATCCCAGGAAAGTTAATTTAAAAGTAGACACACACAATCAGAAAAAAAAAAAAAAAAAAAAAAAAAAAAAAAAAAAAAAAAAAAGCCCAAACACTTACAAGCTAAGAAAGCTGCGGTGGGTTGTGGGTTTTTTAACTTTGGGAGGTGTTCGTTTGGGGTTTTTTGGGGTTTTTTGATTGTTGGGGTTTTTTTAGCATAAGGATTTTTGCCCACAATCTCAGCTTTAAATTTATTTTTTCATGTTATCTGTGTGATAGGTTTTTCCACAGTTTATCTATTCAGGCACAGCTTGCCAGAAACCATTTTATCACTTCTGTTTGTTCCCATTTAAAAAGTGGAAAATTAATTAGTGGCAGATGCTGGCAGAAGGAAGGGATGCTTTGGCTAGAGTTACTGCTCTTTATTTGGCAGGTCACGAATCATTCCACTGTTTTTATTGTATTGTGTGGAACTGATAAAATTTCACCCATCAGATAATTCATGACAATTTGCTGTTGAAGCAGGGTAGTCTGCAACATGCACTATTACTCCAAAGTTCCTTCTCTTTGCTTGGAAGACTTATTTAAGACTTTGTTTTCAGATTTTGAACTGCAAGTAATGTTTGTCTCAAGCTTTGATTCACATTTTTTAGGATAAAGTCTTCAAACTGGATTCTGTTATCAAAACTGAGCTATTAGTTCACTTCATATACAGCAAGTATGGATCAAATATCATCTGGGAAGTAACAATGAGATATAGTTTCAAGTTCAAGGGAAAAGTCCAAGGATCACAATGGCCCAGTCTGGAACAAGGCTTTGCTTTTGTAGACATCATAACAAAGCATTTGAGGTGAGATTCCCTGCCCTGCACTGTTTCAAGTAATTGACAGGAACAGGAGCATGATGAGATAACATTTGTGTAATGGTAACAGTGTTTGAGATGCACTTGTCAGATGTATCCACTTGCCAAGAGTTCGTGGGGGTCTCACATCCTTGGAGATACTCAAAATCGGACAGCCCTTGACAAACCACTGTAGGTAACTCTGCTTCAAGATTGGCTGTAGAGAATCTGAAGTTCCCATCCTACTTCTGTCAGCCTGTGATTCTAGGAATGCAAGCAAGGCAGGCTTTATAGGCAGATGTAAGGATTTGTGTTAGGAACCATGATGGGAACACTTTTCTGTGGACAAAGCCTTGTTACATTTTCCTGCTATGACAGACATACTTTATTTTTACCAGTGGTAAAAATCAATATGCACAGATTTTGTTCTTTCTTCTCTTGTTTCCATGGTACATTACCCATAGCAATCATGGAAGGAAGGTGCAAATGATTAATACCTTTCTCAACTGTTGTCACTCATCTCAACTATGTGCATATAAAATATACACATGTATGTATTTATACATATACTCTGACCTACAAATCTGCTTTAAAACTTTGGATACATCTTACTGTCTTTGCATACAGAAGTGTCAGCAGTGAAACAGTGCAACTGAAAAGCTTCAGTTGGGATCTCCAGAAATTAGGTTTTTAGACTTCTGTCTCTCTCAATTGTTTTCTTAAAGGTTCAAGTATACCTTAATGATTTGAAGAAAACAAAATATTTCTGACTGTTTACTGTTGTTTACATGGGAAGTATCTCTTTCATAGTACTAAGTAGAGATGATGAATAGCCAGCAAGACTGTAAAAGCATCTAATCACACCATAATGAAAAAAATTCCTTTTTGAGGCTTTTTTTTGTTTGTTTGTTTTGTAGGTTTTAGAAAGGGTAAGTCTTATTAAAAATCTATCCAGAGTCTTTCCATCATCTTATGCCTTTTACCCTCTAAAGGGCTGACTACATTAAAGTCATTGACAGATGGGGTTTGTTGACATCCCTTTTCCTCTGTGCCTTTTTCTGGGTAACTGGCTGCCTAAAATAGAATGTAAAACGTACACATTTATACTAATCAAAAAAATATTAACAAGAATGACTAATTTAACAGAAGGAAAATGTCAGTAGTCTTAGAGGTCTTAGTAGTTCAGGAAATGGCCAGGAGGCCTCATGTCAGTAAAGTGCTAATAGTTGTTCTTGATATTTAAATTCTCCGTATTTACAAAAAAAGAACAAAAAGAAAAGGAGAGCAGGCATGGAAAAAAATTGAAAATGTGTGCTCTTCCCTGCTGTCCTCTGTAGTCTCTTACATCCCTTTTCATGGATACTTGCTGGTGCTTTTTTGCATGGATCTCAAAAGTTCTATTTTTATTTTGCTCTGTGTAATTGCCTTTCAATATGAGAATTGCTTTGCAAAACACTTTTTAAATTAGGTCATTCTGCTGAAATATGCACTGAGCTAATTATGATTATTTTGCTTCCCTGGGCATTTTTGTGCTCATTCAATTTATTAAAGTATTTCTATATAGCTGGGGCCGAGAACTTACACAGCAATAAAAGCTATGTAGCACCTGGTATGCTTTGCTTGTAGGTAACATCTGGCATCTAATCACTTATAATTGAATTTCATATAACTAATGAAGAAATATTTATAAGGATGTGAGGGTAAATGTAAAGAATGTGAAAAAGGCTTTGAGAGAGTAGCCATCCCTAACTTAAAATGGACAAGAGAGATTTTATTTTCCTTCCCCTGAGAAAGGTTCTTTTATAGAATTCTGTAGTGAGAACTCTTTAACTACAGGACATTTGACGCCTGCAATCATCTACACATGTTGTGTTTTTTTTGGTTTTTTTTTTGGTTGTTTTTTTTCTTTTTTTTTTTTTTTTTTTAATGCTACATAACTTTGGAAATATAACTAAGTGCTTCCATCAACAGCAATCTGAATGAGATAAACCATTCCATGTGGCTTAGTTGAGGGGGTGAGTAAATGTGTGTGAGAAACTTACAGCACCATTGCCAGGTGTCAGCCCTGACTATTTCTCGTCTGTCTTAGAATAACGTATTATTATAAAATGGTGCAGGAGTTATCAGTGCATGTATTTTTCTATGTCTCATGCAGTTTTCAGGTGCATCTCTGCCCTGGTTAAATGATCTTTTTCTTTTTGCTTTATATTCCTCACAGGGGAGCTTTACTTGCTTTGGCAGAAGCTATTTCCTGAGAAAGCAGACTGCTCTTGAGAGGACCAGAAGTTAACTAATCAATTATAATTCTTTTTTTCTGACTAGGAACCATAAACAACTTTTTCTTGAAAACTGTGCTTTATCTTATCCTTATCAAGCAGAAAGTAGCCTACCTTAATGCAAAACTAGAGATCTGGAAACAGCTGTCCCCAGGTAATAATTTTAATGCTCACTTTTGCTAGGTTATGTCAAGCAGCTGTATTTCCCAGATAAGTTGTCTGCTTTGGTTCAGGGTTTTTTCTGCAAATCTCTAGTCTGGAGCAGTCTCCTTATGTCTCTCTCTTGCTCTTCAGCTCATCTAATTTTAAATTTTATTTGAAGACCTCTTTTCCATTTGCTGAAGCTTAGCTTCTCTGCTAGCCAGTTTTGTACTTAGCAGTAATTCCCCTGCTCATGAGTCTACTGTTAAAAGATGAGCTGTGCTTTGAAAGAATTCAACCAACTTACTATATGTGAATAGCATAATGTATTTTCTCCAAGATTAGATTTCTTTAAAAATAGGCTGTGTTTTCTGGTAGCAAACTTGTGTTAGATGGAGTTGAAAAATTCGCCTTTAACGTTAATGCTGGGTTATTTTTTGTGTGAAGTTATTTTTTTAATCTAGATGAACAAATTGCAGAGATAGCATTTATTTCAGTGAGCTTTAATTTATGGGAAAATTTGAAGTGGGTTTTGTGCATCTCTGAAAGCTGTTTGTTTTGAAGGTGTGATGGTTATTTTTCCATTATTATTCCTATTAGAGTATATTCTCTTCAACAAGTAGCAGCAAATGGCATGAAGAAAATTATGTGGTGGTACTATTCAAAAAGCTGCCACCTCTTGATTTCTCAGTAGGAGAGAGGAGATGTCTCTCCTCTCTGGCCACTTTGTGTACTTCGTCTCAATGGAAAAGGGCCAGTGTCTTCTCTGAATAAAACTGACTGCATATTTAGAGTTGTTAATGCTTTTAATGCTACTTCTACCATGGTAAACAACCTGGTTCAGCTGAGATAGGTGGAAAAATACATCATAAATGGGACAAGTAATGATAAACTTGAAGACAAAAGGCTGTTTTGGGCTTTCATCACTTTTTCAGTCAGCAGTACAGTGTTGATCTGCACCTTTTAAATTTTGATACTAATAATATTTGGACTTGATAGAGAGCAAAGAGGTAAGAACTATTTAGTTTCACCAGTTAATTATGACTCTAGTCTGTATGTTTTGTTAAAACACTAGCTTTGCAAACGACTCTTGGCATTTGAAAAAAATACCATTAGTTACCATTACTATATTTTTCAGACATGAATATTAAGCATTTGAGGAAATTTGGAAGAACAAAAAGTAACTGGCTAAGCTGAGTATGTGCACTGAGTTATGGCAACTAGGAGTTGGTATATCAGAGAGTAAGACAATAACTAATCTTTTTTACTCTTTTTCTAAATCAAAAATTTAGATATTTTTTTAAAGGTTTTAATATTTTTTTCATAATAATTTTGAGTGCTCAACATGTTTGTGGCCCTGAAGCATGTATTCCCAATAAGAAATAGGGAAACTGAAGCATAGGTGCTGTGACATACCTGGCTTTAAATACAGTACAAGCCTCTTGTTTTCTCATCCTGAGCATCACATTCGTGGGACTCATATTTAATTCCTGTGATTATTCTTTCCAGTAAAGAAAATAATTTTCCCCATAGGCATCTGCAATGTCAATCTTGTTAGGGCAGCAGTATCAGTATTCCCACTGCCTGCTGAAGAGAGCCTGTGGAGTGTCTTTTGTGGGTTTTGACTTGCAAATGATTGGCAGATTTTAGAAAGACTTTCCCCTATGATATTTAAATTTAGTACTGTCACTGATGGACCTCCTATTAAAATGTAGATTATTAAATCAGCTCTATCATTTATCAGTGAAAATATTTGATAGTTCTTGCTTGTGCATGCAGTTTAAGTGAAGGGATCTGTGGCAGCTCCTTGATAGCCATTCAGCTCAGCCATGTAAAATGAGGTCCTTGTATCATTCGCTTTCAATACTCTTAAATAATATATCACTTCACTTACTTACATCTCACTTTCTCACCGTTCCCTTCCTTTATGGAAGATTTGTCAGTGCTGCCTTGGATTTGCTCAATGAATATATTATTTCCCAAGTCATTGTAGCTGAGATGCTTGATGAAGGAGATGTCTTTTTGGATAGCAGACTGGTTCAGAAGTACCTGAGGCATCAGTAAAGTTGTTTTTGTGATTCCTTTTTGCTCTGGTTTTGAGTGCTCACTTAAACATTGCACTGGTTTTTAGTACTTTTATAGGTGATAAAGGTAAACTACTTCTATGAATCTTTGTTTCTTATCTTACATTTTTACTTGATAGTAAGATAAATTCAAGAGAAGCTAACTTAAACCAGAATTAAATATGAAGTATATGGATATAGAAATCTAAAGGAAAAAGGATTGTTGCTTTTATTATGCAAAGAGTGGTTAGCTTTTCTTAGGTCTTCTGTTCACCTATGCTTTGGTGCATCTTCCTACAAATGAGAATCATACCTGATTTTGAGCAAAAAAGTATTTAGTCTTGTTTCATGTCCTTGGGGAAATTTAAGACTGTTACAGTCCCTAACTTCAACTGGAGCAAAAATGTAACTCTGGAATGTTTATTTGTGTGTAACCAGGGTCAGTTTTGGAGAACTAATGTCCTAAATCTTCTTTTGCTCTTATGTTGTTTGTGTGCTTATGTAATTACCATTATATGCAATAAATACAGTTTTGAGTAAGACTCCTCAGGCCAGCTTTTCCCTGAAGAGGGATAATACCCTCTGGGGAAGATCAGTTTGGTAAGAAATGGCAAACCATAACTTTGTGTTCCTGTTCTGTGATTAGTGGGAGGTAAACAAAAGGGGGCTGCTTAATACCTTGAAGTGTGTCACAATGGTTCTAAGTATACATTACTGTCCAGATGTAGTTTTGTACTAAGATGCACTTAATCAGAGTCTTGGGAAATTGAGAAAACTTTTTGCATCACCCTGAATTACGGCTTCTTTCTGCTATCTATCCCTCATGTGTAGTTTATACAGCCGTGGCTTTTCCGCCCTAATCTGAGAAATCTCATGTTGTGGTAGATGCTTCAAGGAAGCTGGCTTTCAAGAAATAGCCCTTGTTAGACTCTTGTTAGAAATAGCCCTAGCCTAAATAAGATTAGAAGTTGATTTTAGGAACACCTTTTCTTTCTTAAGAGCTGGTATAGAATTGAATGGGAAAGAAATATTAGAAAAACGCTGAGTTAAAATGGAGCCACGTATCTATACATAAAGCTTTTGACCTGGAAGAAATCTTCAGTCTTTTAGTACTGCTCAGATGAACAAAGCAAAGCAATTCATTAGCAAAGCACTTACTTGGCAGAAATACGAAAACATGAACATTGTTCACACCATTAAAAGCTAAGCCCTGCAAGGAAAGACACTACCCAAAACCACTTGAGCAATACAGAGTGCTTTAGTAGGCCCATTAGAATTCAGAAATTTGATTATTTCTATTTTTTTTTTCTAAATACTTTGAAGAAAAATTCCAAAGTTTTTTAATGCTTTCCTGTTATCCCAGGAACCAAACTTGGTAAGTGAATTTAGAAAAGCTTCTTTTATGGATGTATCTAAAATTAACATGTGAGTTCCATTTCTTTCCAAGCTTCCTCAGCCACTACTAATACACTGCTTACATGTCACACACTGAACTTACTAGTTAAGACCAATATCCTTAGGAAATTGGGCAACAAAATCATTCTTTACTACCTTTGTTTCATCTCAACTGATGAAAAAAAAAGACTTCTGCAAATATTACAAAAAAATAGAGGCAGGAGGAAAGACTACCAAGGCTTTTTCATTATTTCAGATATTTATTAGGTATCAGCAAACACACAAGAGTGAGCATTTGTAAATTCTCCTCTGCAGTGATGTAAGACACAGTCATTAGAAAACCAAGCCAGGCTTCACTGTGGTCAGTGCTGTTAAAAGTTGACTTTTTAAAATTATTACAGAACATAACATAATGTATTGTGTTACATAAGCTTAGTTAGCTGTATTCCTGCATAGTATAATATGTTTAGGTGAAATAGTGAATTATGAGTGATATAAAGATCTTATCTTTAAAGGGCTATAGAAGTAACAAAAAAAGTCATGTGGATTCAACATTTCTTCTGTACAATATGCAGTGTGAAAATTATTTCAAAGCTCTAAATCTACATGGACAAAGTTGGTGTTAGGTAGCACTTTGGAAGAGTACTTGCCCTCTAAGAGTACTTGTCATCTATCAGAAATGATCTGACCTACTGAAAGAAAGGATTTTGCCCTGGCTTCTGAATTAAAATGTCCCTGATAGTAAGTGGGTTTTGCTACCTTAAAATAAGTATTTTAAAATAAAGACACCGTTTTAAAAGTATGTTCTCTCATTTAAAAACAACCCTCTTATTTTCTAAATGGGTGCAAGTAATGAATTAAGGCAGATATTGTCTTGTGTTTACAAATGTTCAAAAGATGAGCAGGTGAACCTCTATCAGCTGCAAAGCCATTTCAATTTCCATTTTCCATGGTCGTTCTTACAGATTGTCCTGACAGCTGACAATAGCTTCTTTGGGATTCTGTCTGGTTTTTAATTTATGACCATTTGAAAAAGTGATAGCCACACTAGCATTGGAACAGATGGTATTGTGAGGGTCACAGACCCAAAGATTTACCAGAGGGCTGTGAAATGCTATGACACAAATGCAGTCTGTGACGATGCTTTGTCATATTAGTTGAATGCTTAGCCACAAGTTGGTAGGTTACAGTTGCCAGAAATAACTGGTTCTTATGTAGAGAGTACAACAGTATGAAATGCTGTCAGATCTATTAAAGTGATTGACACGTCAAACTTAATTTCCTTTAAAATTGTGATATGATAGTATAAGCAGCTGGTGATCTCTGGAAAATGGATGAGGTGGCTTTAGCTTGGCCCTCCAAACTCACCTCATTTGCTGCAGAATCAAAGCCTAAACTTCAAAAACGTAGGAATGTGTTTAGAGTAGGTGTGGTCTTTCTGCCATATGGATTACATTTGTTTTAAAATAAGATTTATATCTAAATCTTTTTGTGAAGATAAATCCATGGATGTTTAGCACAATAGCTGGTAGGAAATGTTTGTATCTCACCTCAGACTCAGCAGCTCATTTAAGTTTTGGAATTCCCACCTTCCCCACCAAACCCATGCTGTTGCTGTAGTTCTTATGCCATGAAAATCCCCTCCTTGAAAAGTGGAAGCTGCTACTCTGCATTTCAGCTCTTTACTCAGAGAGCATTAACTTCCCAGTTTGCTTGCTCTGATCAAATCCTAGCTTTGTAGGGGGAGTGCCTTTTCTGTCATTCTTGTTCTTCCTGCCGACTGTGCTCCAGTGAACTAGAAAAGTGACTCAAATGGACAAGGCTCTTACACTCGGGGAAGCAGAGCTCAAATTTATTCCAGCAGCCTGTCAGCTGGCAATAGTAAACCAAAGGAGAGGACTGAGGGAGAAACAGCATTTGGAATTACATTTTCTCTGCCGATTCCAACCTTGTGCACTAATTTATTATACAGTTTGAAAAATGTATTTCAAGAGCCGTAAACCAGTCACAGAATATGATTTAATCTGCAGTGTCAATCAGAGCAGTGATGGATATCCACTTACAAAAAGTCCATAACTACAAGTCATATTTTGCCTCAGTCTTCAAGAGGAATGTGATATTCATCATGGATGGCAAAGGTAAAATTGGCAGTGGAAATGAAAGTATGGAAATGATGGCAAGTACTTGCTGGTGGAAGAGTATGGAGGAGTTGACCAGAATTCTGGAAGAACTAGTTGATGAAATAACTGAGGCTTCACTAAATATTGCTTGATTTGTTAACAGAACGATTTAGGTTCATGCGGTACCTCTACTCAGTGAGAAGAGTTGCATGACAAAGGCAAAGTTTGATTACAAGTGAGACTTGGAGACCCTTCAGTGAAAGAAATTTTCAGAAATGCAAGAGCAAGGCAGTATGGAAATGACTGGGGAGGACAAAGAGCTCAGGTAGTATTTGATCAGAGCTGCATCTCTATTGTGCATGGGTTGGTCAGGCACAACATAAGACATTATCTTGTCCCCGTTATCAGCATCATCATCTTGTCAAGAGTGTAGTCTTACCTTTAGTTTTGTAAGCCTACAGATTCTCCTTCCCATGTGGAATGGTGGTGTTTGTGCTTTATGTACCCAGAACAGAGGCTGCCATGCCCAGTGAAACCAGCTGGCGCTGCTCAACAGGGCACGTGAAGCCTCAGTGTGCACTAAGGCAGAGGTTTCACTTTGGCTCCTGCCAGGCTGGGGCTGTGATTCTGTTGTAACCCCGAGTGTTGTGGCTGGATGCAAACCCGGCCTGTGGCTTGCCCTTGCACCCAGTCAGTGTGGGGTGACTGCACGGCACTGGAAATCTGCTGTGTGCCTGGGAGGAGTGGGAATCTTCAATAGGAATATAGGACCCTCGTAAACATGAGAGGAATATGCATCATCCACATAAGGCGCTGTGCCACTGGAGAAAATGAAAACAAGCTAGCTAGGGAAAATTTGGGAAGATGATGTGAAGAGGATTTCTAGCATTTACATGCTAAACGCTGTGGAGCAAGACATCTTGTCCTAAAGTTATCTGTGACAACAGGGGGAAAAAATGAGTGACCTAAGAGGACTCATCTGATCTGATGTTGATTAAATGGAAAATACTTTACTTTTGCAAGTTTTAGATAAAAAATTAACTAGTAACAATTAATCTACAGTTAAAAAACAAGCAAACAAAAGAACAGTTGGGAGAAAATGTGATAGGCTTATATGGAATTTAATTATAGAACTTAGATGATGTTTCATTTATATTAATCTGTTGGCTTCCAAGTCAGTACTAGCAAAAGCTGATTTGTTGAGGTACATTGATGTTATTCTTTAATAATTTTTCCCCAAAGTACTGCTGTTTGGGCTTCTGTTTTAGTTGTCAAAAGCTTTTTTCTGTAGTTTTCAGTATGTTCAACATCTTCCAATTTTGTGCAGGTTAAGTCAGTATATAGGGAAGTGTTCATTTTATTTTTCTGAAAGTGCTAGAAGCCCTTTCTTAGCTTCTAAGAATGGTTAATGGTTAGGCTCTGGCTCTTCTGACCTGTGCCTGATGGTGCACAGATGGGAGGGTGTGGGCCCTCCCTTCACACTGAAAATAGCTGTCCCTTAAAGAAGACTCTGCTGGCAGCTGTCCTGGCAGTCTGGCAGGTTAACAGCTACCTACAGTTCCTGCCTTGCCTTTTGGAATCCGGGGGGAGAGGAGGTGCATTCCCTCTCCTGCTGAGAGGATTTTGCACACTGCCATGAGGACGGCCCTTCCAGAGCCGTGTGCTGAGCCCGAGCAGCAGATGGCAGATCACATCTGCTTTGCGGGAGAGGAAGTGGTCTGTTTCCTGGGGATGCTGTAAAAATACATATTTATTAATGCTGTATTAAAAATAACCTTTTTTTTTTTTTTTACTTAGAGGTTGCTGCAGTGCCACTGTAGTAAGTGCTGCTGTGGTGTCATAACACTTTTGAAACAGTGACATTAGTCATGGTTACAACATATGCATGTACATATTTTTATATGCAGAAGTCTCTTTGGCTTAGGGCAAAAGGAATAAAAAAGTGAATAATGTGCTTTAATCTATGAAGTTCTGTTTTATTTTAGTAATGAAAAGATTGGTCATCTTTTATCTAATACTGCAGTTCTGACTTTGAATATTTAATACAGTATTTTTCAGAATATTTGAGAGAAATGCACATGCATAAATGCAAAAAGGTATTTCAGAAGAATATCATTCACTTCTGATTCCTTTTCCATAGTCTCAGAAGTTTAGACAAATAAGTGCTAGTTTCTGAAGTACTGAGTGTATACAAGCATGGACTACAAGTGCTGGCTTTCAATACGGTGGCCATCTAGCTAAAGATCTCCAAAGCTTGATTTGAACTCTGACAGTTCAATTAATTATGAATTTTACTCACAGAACCTAGTACTGATCTGCAACTCTGGTTTTCCTTTGATGCACGAACTATTCTCCTAACTTCAGATTGATTTCTTCATTAAAGCATTTGATCAATTTTTCTAATTACTATTTCCAGAAGCCATATACAACTAGTATGCTCAATGTGGTTGTTGAGAAGAGCTGTCATTAATGAGAAATAGCTTTTTAAAAAGTTACTGCTTGCTATTTCTAATTATTTATTCTTTAATTCTATCCATAATTGACTGATGGACAGAAAAACATTAATTTCTTGACGTTATGATAGTTTTGCATGGAGCACAAGCTTTCAAAACCAGGAAAGTTCAGGTGTTCTCAATTGGAACCTAGTTTTAGGCAGTGGAGTAAGGACTCCGTATTCCTGGTATCCCCAGTTCTTGTGCAAAATCCAATATTTTGCTCAAATAATTGATTATTGACTCAGTAGGCTGACTTTGAGGCTCCTCAGTTCAAAAATCTTGGTGTGAGGTTTTCTGTTTATTTTGTTTGTCACTTGCATAATTTTTGGAGGATTTGGGGGATTTTTTCCTCTTTTGGATATCTAAACGTTTGTGTTACTCCTAGATTTTGAATAACAGAAATACAGTTTGCTATACTTCTGACCCTTCGACTTAATACTGAAAAAATAATGATATCAATAACGAACTTCAGACTCTCTGTATGGAGCACAATGATCCAGTGGTAAACTTGGCCTTGCTTTGAGCCCAGGTTGAAATACAGCTGCAGGTTAGACTGGTAAAGTGGCAGGATTTCTGTAGAGAACGCACTGGGATGTGTTTATATCTATAAACTGCCTACACAGGGCGAGGGTATGAATCACAAAAGACAAGAACATACCAAATTACAGAAATTACTATGGGCCCGTTTCGTAAACAGCGCTGTGTGAAGCTGTGATCTCCTGCACCCGCTTTCATCGCAGGTGTATGTATTTTATAAGTCTGGGAAATTCTCATTTCTGGTTTGTGGGCAAGGTAAGGAGATGATGTGCCTTCAGTAAGGATATATTACTGCTGGGAGGGGGGAAGATGCAATGGTGCCAAGCTTCCAGATGGAGGGAGGTGATCCAGGGATGTACACACACTTCAGCGTCATCTCATGGTGTCACACCTGGGACAAAATGTAAAACGTTTGCAGATGACAAGTGCTCCAAGTTTAGCACTGACCACAATCTGGGAACTAAGGCTATACTTAATTATTCCCTGATGCCAGTGGTGATGCAGTACTCGCCAGAGCTGTAGCCATCTGACTTCTGAAGGGAGAACCGTTGTGGGGTTACTGTGTTGGTAGCCACAGTGTATAAAATAAGACCCTCAATGTAATTTTCAAACGGAGATAAAAAGTTAAATAAGCTCTGGAGTCACTAGCTGTTTCACTTTACCATAAGGTGTTTTATTGTTTCCAGTGTGTTTGCTATAGTCAAGTTGATTCTTGCAATATAGCCTGATAGTCATGCTATTTTTTTAAAAGCTGATAGGATGTTCATATAAGGTGTAAATCAGAATTACAGCAGATTATTGCAAGAACATGCTGTTTTAACAGGAAAAGAAGTCCCCCAAGAGATTCCATCTCAGTGGGAGGCTACAATCAGCAGTTTTTAAAAACAACCTTCAATTCTGAACCCTTCTGCATCCTGGGCTGTGAGGAGTAAGGTGCTAAAAGACAAGCACATCCTTGTGGAAGGGGTCAGTAATTTCCAAAGGAGTTATAAGTACACAAATGTGCTCCTGACCACACGGGTTCGTTATTTCATGCTGGTGATGTGAAGTTCAGTGAGTAACAAAGCCAAAGTTGTTGTTTTAAAAATCTGTTGCCAAGCAGTAGGTTTTTCTCCTAGCAACAAGTGTTTTGTAGCAGGGGAAGCAATTGGATACCTTAGGGGGTATGTTAGAACTGGGGGAAGGGCAGAGAAAGAACAAACTGGGGCTCCAGAGGGGTCAGGGAGCACACAGAGGGTGGGCTGGGCATGGAGGGAGGCGACGGAGGGGATGAGGCAGAGAGGGACATGTGGCACAGGTGATGATCTGGGGTAGGCTCTGAACAAAGTGTTGGCTGAAGGCACAGGTTCGTATTTGGTCATCAGCTGCTTTGTTTGGTTTAGCGAGTGATCAAATGTAGTATTATTAGCTGCTTGTTCTCATTAAAAAGGAAAATCCATACTGAGATGCTAGGAACTTTTTATTTAGAAGAAATAAGCTTTTGAAGAAATAAGCTTTTTATTTTTCAAAATAATTGCCTTGTTAGCGCAAATACGATAAGTAGTTTTTATTCTGCATTTTGGGAAACAAATTATATGCATGTTGCAGTTTCTTTTCCAATTAAAAAATGTATTCATTATCACCTTTACTTGTAAAATAAGTGTAGTGTGGTCAACCCAGTTGGTTTTAAACCTTATAATGTGGCCACCCTTCAAAATCCCTGCATTAAAATGCAACCTGTGTCTACAGATACAGAACTATGTTTATTCATCATTTTCTGATGGAGTGGCTTATTTCTAACTGATGTGCTATGTCAAAACCTTTTCATACTTGCAGAAAATAGTCATGCACAATGACTCAACATGCATGTGCCTTTGAAAGGAGTTTGTAAATCATTTCTTATGCAAAGTCATACTTTGACTAGATGGACATGTTTCAGCACAATGTCATCAGCTAAAATGAAAATAGGAGAGCACAGTGTATAAATAATGTTCTGTTTCAGTCTATGTAAGTGTAAATCTTGATTATAGACCACATATAAGATGCGTATTTTTATCACAGAGGTTGGAAAGTATCAGATGTAGAATTTTACTTATTTTTTCATGTATCATGCAAATACTTCTCATTTTGCCTCACTAACACTTCTGTTTCATTATTATAGCATAACACTGTCAAGTCTCTGGTAAACCTTCAAGTTTGATAGATTTGTTTAAAAATAGCAGCCACCTTAACACTTGCAAAATAGGCTGAAAAAGCAGCATGTAACAAGGGGCAGTTTTGTGTTGCTAAAATTACACTGCATATGGATTTGCAATGCATAGATTGCACACTGAGTTTTGTAACTATTTATGGTCATAATCCCTGATTTTTAAGTTTTTAGATAGGATGGGGATGTTTCTTTCAAGTCCTTCTGATATCACAGCTTAATATCATAGACTGATATCATAGACTGGGACCCACTTAAAAACAGTAAGATAGTGAACTGGGAAAATTATTGTCAAGTTGGATGAAGTGAGTTCTTTAAATATTTTGTTGCTTTTAAGAATCATTGTTTTCCACTTTAGAATAGCTCTGTCTGCTTATATGTTATCAGTTGTTAGCTTATTGGGCTTCAGCAGGTCATCAGCAACACAGGCCACTGTTGTTCTGTCTCCCTGCTCTTATGAAAAGCAAAATCAATCCATTTTTTATTTTCATATGCTTATAATGTTTTCTTATAGCTATTGTTTTTGCAAGACAAACTTTTAGCTCTGAGGGCTGTTTTTTTTTTTTTTTTTTTTAGCTAAATAAGATCTATGTCATAAAAATATAGAAGATTTTTAGCAAGCAAGTCATGTAACAGACCTGCCAGGAATAAATATGAATAGTGTATCTGGTACTACTCAAATTTCCATAGTTAAGACTTCTGTAGGTCAACAGACTGCATTTCTTTAAACATGGTGAGAATCTCTGGCACTTTTTTGTGTGTTAAGTCACCCACATTTCTTCTTGTTGTTTTGTCCATTTCTCCCATTTCCCTGTTTTCTTCTCTGCAGAGAGTTCAGCACCGTCTGTGAAAAAGGCAAGAGTGCAAATGGACTCATGGTCACAGTTCCCCTTCTTTTTCACTTTTAAATAAATTTCATTGCTTTTGACAACGTCTCCCACTTCTAGTCTATATTTTTCTCAGAGAAAATGAAAATATTCCTCTTGATATCAAGTGAATAAAGGTAAAAATCTCAAGTGATGCTTCTGTTGAAGCTGAGAACTGTTTATTTGCAGGCACAGTGGAGAAGTAGTCAGACAGTCAAACTTTAAGGAAACCTCCAGCTCTCGAGACAAAGTTTTTAGTTACACTGAAGAAACCACAGTGATCTTTAAAGTGTTACCTTTCTACCCTTTTTTCTCTTTTTTTTTTTTTTTTTTCAGTTAATGCAAATATGGTTTAGCACTTTACGATAAAGCTCTGGTTTGATGAGACATATGATGGGCAATAATTATGACTGTAATTTTTTCAAAATTAGTTCCATGGAAAATAAAATAATGTTAGCTTCTGATTTGCCTAGAAGCAAACTAAAAAGTGACCCTACTGGACTGCTCTAAATAGCTGGTGTTAATTTTTAAATAGCTGTTTTTCAAAATGAAAAATCAGTTATTTACAGATTTTTTAGTCATGTTTATTTGTCTAGATATGTTTTGCATTGACTGGTTAATCATTATGACAGGTTAATTTGCAAAGAGAGAAAGCCCATCTGCAGAAAAAACATACCTTTGCAGTGAAGACTACACTACATACTTATTTAAGCAATTATGGCATTATACAATTGCTTATTATATGATGTTGTTCAGGTTCTGAGTCATTATATTTTATTAATAAATAATAGTGCATCTTCTAACTGGAAATTTTATTTGAAGACTGTAATGCTCCATTTGGAAATCTGAATTCATTTTTCCTTTAAAATGTTTTCCTTTTAAAAGATGTTTACATTTGTCTTAGGAACAAATGGGCCCCGTTTGACTGAACATTGTAAATAACAGTCCTTGGAGATATGTTTGGGTGAAATAAGCAAAGAATAGCAGTTTTGTATATGGGGAAATGTAAAATAAAGTGCAAAGGAAATGAGGGAGGGAGGAAACACATGTAAAATCATTGCCCAACAAGAGGGAGATTTTGTGACTCCAGACTGGGTGAGGAAAGAATTGGCAAGATCTTGAAAATATCCTGTGGCAAAAGTTGAAAGCACTTTTCTCCCCATTTTGATTAATTCCTAGAGTGTTTTGTTTTGTTTTGTTTTGTTAGGATGTGAAGTTTATGTAGAACCTGTCTAGTGACAATGGTACCTCCCTGTTGAAGGCAGTACACAGTGTTGCTCAGTGTTGCTCTTTCAGAAAGCCCCTTTGGATAGTCCCTGGAGGCTCTTGGAATTGCAAAATCCCTTTTTCTCCCAGCTCTGGCTAGGCACTGTAAAGGGCTGTTGACCTTTCCTTGAGCAGAAAGCATCTGAACTCCACAGATCTTTTGAGTACTGTTGATTATCCAAAGTGACTGGTATAAATATCAGTGGACTGGAGACATGAAGCACTGGTTTCATTGGTTGTGATGGTGGCACAAAAAAGTCTCTTTGTTTCTTCAGAGATTCTCTTCACTTTCTGTCTGTGCCATTTCTCATTAGACTTCTCTCTCAGAGTTTTTTGAGTTACAAAATCAACCCCTATAATGTAGAACTGGCTAAAAGAAAAATAAGGTTTGTCTAGAGAGTTCACAACATAAAGACATCCTAACCAGAGAAAAAGCGAAAGCCTTAACAGAGGCTTAGAGGGGATCAGTGATTTGACAGGAAAAAAATCAACCTCAAAGGGACCCCAAAATTCTCAGCACACCAAACATGGAGTAAAGTAATAAGCAACATTTGTATTTACCTGCAAATTAAGAAGTCTGCACATATTAGAGGCTTTTATAACTGTGTTAGAAGCGAATGTCATACATTTATTGTTCTTTCATGTGAAAGAGATGCAATAGCAGGAAAGACCTGCTTTCTCTTGCAGATGCCAACTGCTGTCTTAAACACCTCTGTCAAGTACTGCAGCATTCTAAAATGTACAAAGAACAAATAAGTTGCCTTAAATTTCTGTAATTCCTTCAGAATTTACTGGTTTTATATTTTGTCGAATGGATGTTTTCCTACAGTTCTTGTTATTTACACAAATTATTGTATAGCACTTTTTCTAATTGATTCAGGTTCCAAAATCCCTCTCATATTTTATCCTTTTAAAGATTTATAGAGAGGATATATAGAATAGGCATTCTGCTTTGATTTTAAGGTAACATGCCAAGTCTTAAGGTGTGAACCATATGTCACTTAGGTACCCCTCTGTGTTTCTGCAGAGCTGATGTGTTGTTCAGGCCCATCTCCAACCATAAAGCAGGAGACTTAACATTATTCTGTAGATAACTGTTGTCTGTGCATCTGCTGCTAAATAGGTAAAGGCCAGAACTGGTAGCTTTGAGATTTTGTTTCCAGTTAGGAAGCAGAGGAGTGAAGGACTGGGGTAATTTGTACTAGTTTCTGGGAAGTCTTAGAGGAGTTTTTGTTTGGGAAGTGGGTTAGTTGTGTGGATTTTGTTGTTGTTGTTGGTTTTAGTGGTTTAAGTTTTTTTCCTGAAAGTTTTTTTTTAATACAGAAAGCAGGCATATGCTGACAGCTGATAAACAGAAGTTAGTTTTCTTGGATGAGTGTTGGTGTGAGGTCACCAAAGGATATTGCTGCATGACAGACATGCTTGCTCCTTCTGCCTGTGGTGTGTAATGCTTAATAGAGCAAAGTCAGGCAAGGACTGCAAACAATTCGAAATGTTCTGTGCCTCAAAATTTTAATGAAGTCATCTGGGAAGAGGATTTACAAACTGGACACTTACAGTGCATGACATCTGACCATCATTCTGAGAGTTAATGAATCAGAGGGTATTTTGTGTTCTTTCTCTAGATCACTTATTTGCATTCAGCCCACAGCTGCAGTGATCAAATGTCACTATCCTTTTAATGCTCTGCATGGAGCAATTCTAATTTTCTATTGGTTCTTTGGAAGCAAAGCATCTTGTCCCAGGGCCACCACCTGAGGCAGGAGTCTTCATCCCATCCCAAGCTAAGACAGCAGTGAAAGATTGTCTTTCAGCAGGCACTTCCTTGAGAAAGCTGTGTCCTCAAAACATGAGGGGACAGTATGCAACCTCACTGCCCACACAAGAGTGGTTCCTTCACCACTGCTAAATGCTAATTTCAACACTAATGCCGGTATTCTTAGGAAAGTATAACAGCTGGCAAACTGCCAGTATTTGCTCTAGTTCTATCACTTGGAAAGTCTCAGCTATCCTTTTTGTCATACAGGATAGGGCAGATGTGATGTAATACGTGTCTCTTCCTATGAGCAGGCTTATATCTGCAAAATTTGGGTTTTCTTTGGTCTTGAAAAAACCAGCTTGTATCCTTAGCAAGCAGGGAAAATGGTCTGGCATATTTAAGGGAAAAAGTATTAGCAATATTCAAATAACTCACATGTTTAATTAATATAAAATATACATATCTGCACACCCAAAAAGCAAGGCTTATGAAAATAGACTCTTACCTTGAAAAATAAGAACACTTAAATGTTATTAAGGTTAGGTGCATTGCAGTGACACCAGCTTGTGTATTCCATCTCCTTGCTTCATTATTTTGTAGTTTCACATCTGATACTTACCAGTCACTGACAATCACTTCACTGCAGGGAAAAAAAAACCACTGACCCTGAAAGTTATCCGGCTTTTGTATTGGAAGTACTGTTCACTTGCTCTGAAAATGCTGACTCAATTGACAGCTCAAAAAAAGTCCAAACCCAGAAAAGCCCTCCAGCACCTTTATGTGAGAACATCTGCCAAGCTGATAGAAATTAGCCTGCACTGCATTTGTTTATTCACTTGGCAATAGTGTACATCACTCTTTATATTGTTCTACAGAGCAGGGTGTGCTCATTTTTTCTGTAGGATGGAGTTAACAGTCTTCCCAAGATGAAGGTCAGCCAGATGGGCACGATTCCAGAAATGTATGGTAGATAATTCAGGGGCTGCATAGAATGTCAGTACTTTCTAATCATTGGTGCTTAGGTTAATGAGGATTTGAGAGACAGATGTACGGAGAGATAAAAGAAATTGTGGCCCAAGGAGTGGGGGCTGGGAGGGCAGAAGTCACAAGGCCTCTGTAATTGGGATGCCTCTCTGCAAAACAAATATTTGTGATCCATGTGTTTGGCAATACAGAATCACAATGTAAAAATGCATAATATTGTTAGGATTATTATAATCCCTGAATAATGCTCTCTTACTGGGTCATTCCATGACTTTTCTGGCACATTAACATAGCTGAATGAGATGGATGGAGATTTCCATGGCCTCATTCAGCCCCAGTCCTAGTGGGTTAAGACGTGCTCTGGGTTGTGTAGTGTTGAATTGGATCCCATCTCGCAGAAGAAGACAGAGGATCTGTAACAAGGATGCTCATGAGGAAGTTCTGTGCCTGCTGGTCCTTTGTGCATTACTGGGGCAATATTGGTTCCTGTTCCATAGATTCAATCAAGCACCTTGGCTGTTGCCCACTGAGCTGAACTCAGTCTTGTTACAGGCATCTCCAAGTGCCCCTGGTGCCATGTATGGTCTCAGGTGTTACAGGGCATGAGCTGGGTGCTGGGATGCACAGGGAGGATATGAAAACTTCAGGCCACACACCTTAGGACTTCAGATAACTGGAGCTTGCATGGAAGCCCAGGTACTTCCTGTTTCTTGGCAGACAGGTGGAGTTTTTGTTATTTAGTCTTTGTTTCCTGTCCAAAGTGATCAAATGTCACTATCCTTTTAATGCTCTGCATGAAGCAAGTCTAATTTTCTATTGGACAAGCCACACAAGCCACTTGACTTGGTTGGTGTGGAGTAACTTGCTCCAGTTCTGCATCAGGTAATTTCTTCTCTTAAATTAAAAAAAAATAAAATAAAAACTACATAGTCTTAACACTTTGAGCCCAAGAGCCGCCTACCTTTATTTCACTGCAGTGACCTTTTCTGAGCTTCAGGAAAGCCCTAGTGGTCGATCTCAGCCATTTTCCCTCTGTTTTCTTGCAGGCTCTGATACTCCACCAGCTCGGGCGCTATAGCCTGGCAGAGAAGATTCTCAGAGACGCCGTCCAGGTGAACTCCACAGCCCACGAGGTCTGGAACAGCCTGGGAGAGGTGCTGCAGGCCCAAGGCAATGATGATGCCGCCACCGAATGCTTCCTGACGGCGCTGGAGCTGGAAGCCAGCAGTCCTGTGGTCCCTTTCACCATCATCCCCAGGGTCCTGTGAGAGGACACCTCCATCAACCGATTTTTGGTCTTGACTTCTGGGTGAGCAAACCCAGTGTATGAGACTGACTGGTGACTGGTTAGTTTGAGAAACTTTAGAGCTACAGGTAACAAACTCCACTCTTTCGCAGGAAAGCGGCCAAAGCAGGGACGTGCCACCATTTGTTAATGTCAGACTGAGAGGACAGAGTGGTGAGCCAGAGCCAAATCACTCATATTGCCTGCAGTTTTGCCCTGGTAGTTTTAAAACATCATTATATTGTTCATGGATGATGTGCCATATTTTGTTAGTGAAACTTGAGTGTTACATAAAATTATAATGGAATCAACTACCAATTGTAGAATAAGTTAAGATTCAGTGGCAGAACAGACTATTTTTAACAAGGCTGTTAATAAAACCGTTCTCTTCCTGCCTCTCAACCTCTTTTGGCCCAAAGTCAAAATGTGAATTTTCTGTTTCCATCTCTATTTTAGTCCAGGCCAGAAAATCAGTTGACTTCTTGTTTTTAGTTGTTAATAACTGTGATGTGTGGCTAACTGTTATCTAGAGCAAAGGCTGAGTACAAGAATATTTATATTTTACCAATGTATGCCTGTTACAAAAAATATATTAGTTATTTAAGTTTAACTTTTTTATGTGAATTCAGAGTTTATTTATCAATGGAAATATGTAAAAAGAAGCCTCAAATGGAATATTTACCGACATTCCTTATACATGAACCCACACTTGGCTAAATGGGAAGATTATGTTAATAATAAAATGATTTTTAAATGGAACCTTTCCTGTGTCCTG
The DNA here is from genome assembly GCF_009819655.1 of Sylvia atricapilla. Taxonomy (NCBI): domain Eukaryota; kingdom Metazoa; phylum Chordata; class Aves; order Passeriformes; family Sylviidae; genus Sylvia; species Sylvia atricapilla. The sequence goes on from NC_089145.1 coordinate 50,878,657, forward strand.
GTTAAGAATCTGGGGGAAATAAATGGCTTCTGAACACATTTTTATGAGGTGGCTGGTTGGACTTGAAGATGAACAACATCAAAATTAAATATTCCGAGGCCAGTCAGGAGAAAAGAAGCTGCCATACTCTTTGCCAGCAGTACTGTTACCTTAGATTTCAGGTTTCCTTAAATCTTCACAACTCCGTTTTTTCCCTTCCACTCCAGTTCTTGATGAAGCCAGATTACACTGCCTCTACATAATACATGAACATTTACATACACCTTGGTAGTGCTTGGGAAAAGCATGTTAAATATTTATATAATATTCTTTGGGTTTTTTACTGTCTTCACAGCTCTTTCTCAACATCTTCTGCCCTTTGTGTCCCTTGAAAGAAAAGTTGGCTGGTTTAGTAGACAGATACTTGCCAGAGATTCTCTGGGATGTGTGGAGAAGAGTCATTGTTGCAGTGACTGTTCAGGGTGCAGCGTCTGCTCATTTACAGCACTTGGAGCCTGGGAAGAGTTCCAGGTTCTCCATTAGACTGGGTGCTCCTTGATACTTGGCTGATTTGTCTCAGGAAGTGGTTTTAAAGTGCTTAGCGCAGGATAGCAGGTAATTCAGAGAAAACAACAGAAAATGTTGCTATTTGTCCCTCACCAGAGCTTATGCACTTCAAGGACGTGGAGGATCCTCACTGTGACAGTGTGGGGGCCCAGTGAGCATCGTCAAATGGCAGAAGACTTAAACCTGGGGAGCTCTTCAGTTTCCCCCCCGCCCCCCGGCATTTCAAATGCCTGTTAGGCTGAGGCTACTTTGAAATTGTATCTGCTTGGTATTTGGACCATATGTTCTCTGTAAAATGGACCAAAACCCTGTAATAGGTAGTGTTTTCAAATCTATTTTAAAGGCAGTAGAAATTGTGTCATCTTGCTCACTGCGAAAAACATCAGTTTTGTTTCCCCTTTTAAAGTCCCTGTTTGGCATTTTTTCTTCCTACTGTCCTTGGGTTTCTTTTTCTCTCTTTTATTTGCCAACTGTTCTCTTTCCTAGTCCCAGTTTGTAATTTGTGTTCTGGCCCTGCTGTCTTTTGGCACCCATTACATGATACCAAAAAATAGTGCAAAACCTTTATTTGTTTATTTCTGTCTCAGTTCCATTAGTTAACTTGTGATACCTTTCACAGGAGTGCTCCTTCACAGTATTGACTCACCTTTTACTATAATATCAAGGCTTTTCTGTCAAGGCAATTTGCACCTAGATCTGAGGCAGGTGATCTTTCTCAACAGAGCTTCAGACAAAAGTAGAGAATAGCAGAATTCTGTAACAGAATTCAGTTTCAATTCTTCTCATTCGTTTCAAGTCCTGGCCTCTTGTGATAAACTCCCAGTGTGGAAAGGTTAGCAATCTAATTGTGTCATGTCTTTTATTAGTGGAGAAGTTGTCACTGGTGTTGTGCATATCAGGTGAACCTGAATATCTGTTTCCTTTTTCTTGCACTGGAATCAGTTTCACTGTAAATCCACAAGCTTCTACCTCTTGGGAATAGCCTCAGCTACCTATTTTTAAAAATGGATTATCTCTATAAGGCTGTGCATTTAGGGATATTCAGACAGAAGTGGAAATCCTTGCAGCGTATGAATTAAACAGCATGGCTTGTTTAAACATAGTTTTCAAGTTAAAACAACAAGTTCCTAGGTTTTAGAGCTGCATTCTTTTTTTCTATTTTTAAGATGAAGTAAGAAGGCCAAGATATTTTTATATCTGTTTTAGTTGCTGTACAGAGAGATCTGCCTTTTGCAATCTGCTCTCAGACCACCATAGCTTTTCAGTCACTGGAGTGGAGGAAACAATGCCCATGTCACAGCCAGTCCTGGGAAAGTCTTCCCTTGCTGCCTGTGGGTGGGTGTCATCCTCAGGAGGGCTGCTCCTGGGCTTTGTGGCTGGCAAAACCTCCCTGCAGACACACAATCTGTGTGTGCTCTTGCTCCCCCAGCCTGTGGCAGGAGTAAGAGCTGTTCAAATGATCAGTGGGGTAAGTCAGGGACTGAAAACCACCCAGCCCCTTGCTCCCTTGTCTCAAGGTTTTATTAACCTTCAGGTGGGAGCCACGTAAAGTAAAATGGTTATTAAAATGCTTTGTTGAGCACTCATATCAATATAGGGACAAGCTGCACAAGCCTGAGATCTCCAGCCTTTCAACAGGGAGTACATAAACCTTTCCTAAATTCCAGTCTTAAAGACAGGAATGGGGGGTTTCAGAGGTGACTCCCTTTATTCTGCAGTGTGCTTGTGCTACTCAAAATTATTAACCTTTGGTTTACTAATCATATACTAAAGTGTAGCAGCAATCTCTGTTGCACTTGATAAAAGGTTTGACTCTGCAGTGCCTGCAATAAGAAGATTTACAATTCAAGTAATTGGTAAAAGTTCATCTCTAATTTTGGTGCAGATAACCATTTTTACTCTGCGATTTATTTCATTTCTACTTTTGCTTTCATGATTGATAGAGAATCACAGGAACAAGAGAAACAATCCAAGCAGAACTAATCCAACTGTATCTTTGAAAACTTTTGTCATTAATTATATGCATTTTAAACATCAAAGCTATTTTTAAAATTGCTTTAATTTTCCTTGAAAATCTGTTTTTTCCTGACTACACTGTTCTACTCTGGAATGATAGCAGAAACATGGATATATTGGAGTCCCAGATTTACCTTGCTAATTCTTTGTTTGTTCAGTTGTCAGTTGTAGTAGTATTTTTCTCACAATCATCCTTTCTGTCCTCTAGCATCAAGTTAAAAACCTTATATGCTAAAATATGCTTTGAGCAAGTACACTTCTCCAGCATTTCATCTGTTTAACCTCATCACTTCCAAAGTGCCTTTCTGATCTTGCTGGTGGGCTGTGCTGGACTGTGTTACACTAACTCATGCACCCACATTGTCACAAAGACTAGCTGGTAAGCATTCTACTCATGGACAACGGGGAAGACAAAGAATGCTCAGCTTTTGTCCTGTGTGGCTGTCATTGCTGATTGTGTGAAACTTGCTGGGAGTTTCTCGCACTTCCAAAGCCAGCAAGTGGGCTCAAAGAAATGGGGCAGTGAAGTTAAACCTAAGGAAAATCAGAAAGCTTTTTGGAAATAGGAATGTGTGTGGGGTGAGTGTTGGTCAGACTTTGCTCTTCCCCATTTTGGGGACACTGTACTGATGCGCTGATTTGTCACCACCTTGGTCACCTGGCCTTTCCAGTTCTCAATTTATAGCACCTTTTTAGCCCAGGTGTGTTGTCTTTCCAGTTACTATTTCAAAGAGAGAAAACTGTACCTATTAATTTCTAAATGCTTTGAAAATATGTAACTGCTTCTGTCTGGCTCCTGTTCTGTGCCCAGTCGTGGCACAGACAAGCACCAGGCACCTCCACCCTGGCGTTCCCAGAGAGCAGCAGCTGCCAGGTGTGCTCTTCTGGATGTGGCCCTAAAGCACTGCAGGAGCACACAGCAAAGCTCCTGAAGGCAGGAGGGAGAGGACTTTGGCCTTTCTAAATATGCCTTCACTTAGAAAACTTCTTTGGAGGGACTGAGTGTAAAAACCTATTTTAGACATTAAGGGGTTGATGAAATATGTCATTGCTGTTCTGAATTCTTTTCCTTTGTGTCCTTACATGAGACAGGGATCTCTGTAGGAGAGATGACCCTTGTCTGCTTCATCCAGGTATAAATCTCTACAGCCTGCTCTCCCTATCCTCACTGGGAGCAGCAGGACTGGCTCTTGGCTCCCTCTCTGCCTCTAGAATTGCCTCCCCAAGGATGTGACACTCTTCAATATGGAACTACTGAAGGCACCCTGTCTATCTGGCTTGAAAAAAAATTAATCAATAGACAATTAAATAAGGTAACTTCTTGGCTATTACCACAGTGACATGGCTTTAAGGGCAGGCAGGGTTAGTGTTTTTCTGTTTGTTTCTGTAGTTGAGCCCCTTCCTCTGGGAGGACAGTAAAGCTGGAAGTCCCTCTGGTGGGTGCAGCTGAGGAATAGATGTGATCAGCGTGTGGGCCCCTGGGCTGGCTCCCAAAGAGAAAAATGGACCTGCTTACCAATTTTTAAGTGGTTGCTTTTCCTACACACAAGCATGCACATGCTCACAGTTACAGGTGCATCTTGCACCTGTGGCAGAGTTTGGAGAGGCAGTTCCTGTACAAGTTCACTTTAGCTCCTGTAAAGCTGTCTCCTCTATAAACAGGCTTTGGGGGTTTTTTGACAGATAGTTGGTTGTGCCAGAAAAGGAAATTCTGGCTCCAATTTTCATTTCCAGTGCACGTCAGATATATATCAAACTACGAGTCTGAGACATTGTTATTATTAGTGCAGGCTTTCCTAAGATTGTTGTTTTCCAAACAGCACCAACTACTAATGTAGGACTGGAGGGGGCAACAGAGGCCATAAAACATGCCAAGTTGCTTTCCTTTTGACTGTCTTGCAAAAATAGCTCTATTGGAAGTAAAACAGCAGTCTTCTGACTGAAAAAGGATTTTTAAGGGTCCCTTCAGAAATGGGTTTTTGTCTTTTTCATTTTAATACTGCAGTCTTTTAGGATAACTAACTCCTGTGAGCTGGAACGAGAACCCTGCAACCTTCAGGGCAGGTCCTGTGGCCAAAGGACCCAGCAAGTGCCTTCATTGACACAGGACCCACTATTTTAGCTCTTAGGCTAAAATCACTTCTTCCCAGACGTGTCCTGCAGGAATAAGTCCTGCTTTTTTGATGATCCCATTGCCCCACTTGTGCAGGGGTTGCCCAGGGTGGTGGCCAGCCTGCAGGACACCCTGTTTTGAGGACAGGGGCTCCTGGCCACCACCCTGCCTCACCTCACAGGGGTGCAGGGGCTGGCAGCAACACAGGGAGCAGTAAATCACATTACATTGGTTTGGAAGCAGTTGTTTCATGGTGTGTGCTGAGTCAGCCACACTGCATCTGAGAGATTAAAAACAAAAAGTAAAAGAAGTAGGCACAAGCTCCTCTGGCTTATGAAAAGCACCCAAGAGGGCCACCAGCACATGCAAACAAACCTTTGTACAGCTTCCATCTTGTGCTCGTCAGAGAGTTCTGGCATGTTCTTCATTATTTGTTTTAGGTTAGAGGCTTCACATCGAGGACCACCTACTGCAAGGCTGAGTTTCAGCAACAGCAAGGGTTAATCAAAACATGTTTTGGATGCCAGGTTATCCTGTAATTTCTTCTCATGCCTGACCCAAAACAAGCAGCTGCTGTTGAACGGGAGACCTGTCCCTGTGTTTGCTTTACTCCTGTTACATCTGGTTAGTGTGAGGCTACAGGGCGAGCCAGACCAGCACCCACTGTGCTCATGGCCTTTATTTTTGGGGTTGTTTTTTCACTGCAGAGGAGGCAGTGCAAGTGAGGAGGTGATGTGAGCCCATTTCAGAAATAGATAGCAGTTAGGTGGGTTGGATTATGTCTATTTAGACCCTGCACTATTGTTTCCCTCACTGTTTTAATCAAAACAAATGCTGAAGTAGGGTGGCAGTTCCCAGCTGGGTCTCACCCACATGGGAAGTAGTTTTCCCATCCTGGCCACAGAGCACCAAACTTGCCCTAAGAAGCACAATAGGAAAGAGCACGGGAGGTTCTGTTCCCAGCAGAGATGCCTTTGCTGTGAGCAGTAGCCTGATGTATTATGTTAATGATGTCTCTTGTTACATTACAGTCTGAAAAGTAGAGACTGGGTGATAGTAGAGAAAGGAAAGTTAAAATATACTACATGTTTATGTGGATGTTTCTTGTTTAGAAATAATGTAGACTTTGCTCATTGTAGCTTACAAATGCACTATGAGAATTTGTAAATTGGTGTCCAACAGTAGCCTAGAATTGTAGTTCCCAGCCTTGCCAGAAGGGCCAGAGGAAAGGACCACAGATCCTATAGGTCACAACTGAGAACACTCAAAACAACTCTTATAGCCAACATACCTCAGAGCATATCAGCCTCACCCTGTATTTCTTATCTAGGATTCTTATCAGGCCTTGATTCCCTCTCTGTAGAGGAGTTGAATGAGAAGTGATGCTATTGCACAACTATTTCCTTTCCTGGCCCCAAAATGGACTTAAGTTGTAATTCTTGGCCATTATCACCACCAAACATTCAGTGCTGTGTATAGTGGGTTGCAGTTTTTGAATCATTCTCTTGCCATAGGCCCAAATTAGGCCAATGTTAACACAGGGCTTAGGCACACGAAGGAGGGACTGTCCCATCAGTCTGGCTGTGCTTGTGAGACAGCTCTGTCAGGATCCAGCCTTCACAGACATTTCTAAATAGGATTTTCACTGGGGGTGATATTCTGTGATATTGGCGATTCAGCCTTAGCTACATTTTACTTCCCACTATGCTGATCCTGATGCTCTTCTCATGTTCTGATGCTTCAGCCTTCTCTCTGTGCAAAACCCACTGTGGCTCACTGACAAGGGCTGCCTCCATCCTGCTCTCTGCCCTCAATTTCCCATTTCACTGGGACGTGCTGAACAATGCTCTCCAACGGCTTTTGTGTCCTGATTCCTAGAAGAAAGCATCCTCCTGAGAGCAGCTCACTGGGCCTGAGACGCTCAGGCACAGCGACAGCTGCAGCCTACATGAAGCAGGGGTGGTATAAATAGATTGCAAGAAGAGGGGCAGGAAAAATTACATGGTATGGCACTATGGCCAGAGCTGCAGTATTCAGGTTCAGCCTGATTTTGCAATAAGCTTTGCTTGAGCCAGCATCAGAGTTATACTGGGGGAGACAGAGCTAAATTTTTCAGTTTTTCTCATTTGGTAAAATTCATGTTTTTAAGTGGTTCGCAGAAATTTTACTGTGGTACCAGTAACTGTGAGTGTTTGAGCTTTATCTTAGAGACTGACTTAGAAAAAGAAAAAAGCCTGTGTATTCTGCAAGTCAGAACCCTGGGCTTGCCCCGCTTCACTCATTAGGCTCTGGCAAGAGCCTTACTCCATATGCCATGTAGCTTTTGGGAATCCTTCCTCTTTGCAGGACAGCTTCAGCAGGGGGGTGTTTTCTCCCCAGCTCCCCTCCTTACTCTCCTGATGGAGTGTCTTTGTGCTGAGTGAGTTTTAAGTCCAAACTCTCCCAGCCCAGATGAGACAAGACAAGACCTGAACTATCTTATCGACTGGGTGGAGGCTGTAATTTCTGGGCCGTTGTAGCTTAGCTGGCATGACCTGGGCACGTTTGCACTCCAAGCCTGAGGGGACTGCAGCAAAATAGTGCTGAAGTTTTTGGGGCAGGAACCAAGTGTCTCACAGACCCAACCTGAGCATCTCCAGCTGTATGTGGTCCTTGGTTTACAGGACACACAAACTCCCCTACTGACCAGGAGATGCTCAGTGATTTTTAACGTTTCAAGCCTGATAAGGCCCTGGAAGTGAGGCTGCCCTCGTGAATAGTCACCTACATTTATTGGGTTTTCCTAGTGGATTCAGCTGAGTGCCACTGATGCCTGCAGATTACCATCCAGGAGAGATGAAAATTTGTTAACTAAACCCTACACCTTGGGCAGGGAGTGGAAGTGGCACTGAATTTCATCGTTTGCAGAAAACAAATCCACAGGCTGACAGACTTTAGAGGTTTCATAAGTTGATATTTGGATGTAAACAATAGTAACCTCCAGCCATGACCTCAGCATGGAAATAGCAGCAAGTGCTTGGCTGAGGCCTCCCTTGTGCCCCCAAAGGGAAGTACCTGCCAGGCTGAGCCACCTCGCTCACCACTACCAGCTCACTGCTCCACAGCCAGAGGCAGACAAGCTGGTGCAACACACTGGAAGCCACAGCTGGTGATGACTTGTGCCTGTCACTGCTCTGCACTGATCACTGTGTCACAGAGACATGCAGCTTTTGCAGCCAGAATTACACTGAGGCCATCCCTTAGCAACAAAGCTCTCACAGTGCTGCTGACTGAAGTGTGCAACTGCTGCAATGGCTGAAGATTGGCACCTTCTCTACCACCAGAACTGCAAAGTGCTGCAAAGCAGAGCTGTCCCACAGAGGGTACCTGCAGCAAGGCACTGCAGCAGGAATGCTGCTTAACGCGAGCTGACCCTGCTGCTGTGAAAGACTTTTCTGGATGTCACTCTGTACATAGACTTATCCGTGAATAATGTTCTACAAGACACACCTATGTCCTTCTTGGCTGGCATGGCTTGGCTGCTGGCTGACTGCTGCCTTGGAAATACAAGCTTGATAATCTTAAGAAGCATGATAAATAGCATCCTACAGAAACCAGTGTGACACAGCAAAGCCCATCCACCAACTAGACCTGAGGAATGAAATTCCCATGAATGAATCTAATCTCAGGTGAGAATAAGCAGCTCAGTATTGCCCAGGTCTTAGCTGAAAGCCCCAGCAATGCTGCAAACTGTGTGAAGGCCACGTTATGATGGTTCCAGTAACTGTCTTCTGATAGTTTCACATGTGCTCAAGTCTGGAGCAGCCTGAAGGAATACCACCACAATGACTCCAGTTATTACATGGCATGGCCATGGCCAGAGCTTCTGAGAGGAGCAGGACTGAGAAAGTCTTCACCCAGGAGATGCCACCAGCATCTAGACTCATATACTGACAACATACATGCTCCAAGTTGCTTAGCACTGTTTACTCCAATCACATGATGAAACACAAGGTAGGAAGCTTGAAGAAAATTTTTAAATTACAAATATGGTACTTCAACTACTATCAACTGTTCCTTGCACACACAAAAAGCTCTATTTTACTACTATTAGCAGAGCACTTAGGCCTTTATATGCTCAGTATTTATAGTTTTCATGCTTCTAACTAGAAGCTTCATAGGATAAGACAGAAGACTCTACCAAGCACCTTTGATATTTTTGTGTATCTGGGGACAACTACCTGAGGGAGCTAATGAACAGTATCCAGGCTAATATCCCCATGTGCTTGCTGCCTGTGGATAGAGGATTACCTGGAGTCACTGAACAAGGAATGTGCAGAAGTAAATTAAGCCACCTTGTAGAAAAAATGCTTAAATTTCATTACCCCTGTAGGGTGTAAGTATGCCACACCTGGTGCACTGTAAACTCTCCATCCAGCTTGGTAGTGAAAAGTGTCTCTGAGTGGAGATCAGAGCAATCAGCCTGCCCAATAAATGGAGTGAGATTCCATAGGCCTGCAAGGGAACTTCCCACTGGCACAGCATGTGCTGAGGTGCATCACCATCCCTGCCCAACATTTCAAACAGCTTTCTGCAATGACTGCCATTACAGGAGGCCCTCAACAGCATTTTGCCCTCTCTGCTGATAGCTGAGTATCCACAGCAGTGAAATGCAGAACATCTGCTGAAGGATGAAGCCCTCCTGCATAAATTAGAATCCACCTGGGATATGAGCTCAGACCGCTTGACTGGCTGAGACCAACTAAGGGACCAGCAGGAGTTCACAGGAGCATCCACACCTCACTTTGCAAGTCTATGGAAGGCTGAGGGAAGGCAGGAGGGAAGGCAGGAAGGCAGTGTAGTGGTTTTCATCACCCTAGGCTGGAAAGCAGTTCCTCCTGCACGTCATGGAAAGCCCACAGGTAATAGTGGGCATGCTGCTGGAAGCAGCCTCTCTGCATGTCCTCACCTGCAGATGCCACACTCTTCTGCGTTACTGGAGGATGGCAATAGCAGAAGAACAAGCCCCCCATACCCAAGGTCTGTGGGAGGAGCTGGGCAGCTCCTGGCCCCGCAGTGAGCAGCAGTAGCCCTTATCCCTTATGCACACAGTGAAGTGGTCCCAGGAGGATCGGCAGAGACACAGCCGAGTCTTTTCCGCCCTGTCCTCTCTTGGAGTTGGGAGTCTGCTGCTGGGAGAGACCTCGGGCTATTGCATCCCTTTTGTCCATTGTGGGGCAGCACCACCTTTTCCTTGCTGAAATAATGCAGCGGGGTCCTCTGAGCAACAAGCTCTGCAGACCTTTCAAGGGAAACAGTCCTTCCCACAGGTTTGCATCTTCCTTTGCCGAATCCATTGCTCAGGCTGTGGCTCAGATACGGCAGTGGCAGGTGAGTGCTGGCTCGGTGGGAATGCTCACTGCCAGGGAGAGCAGGGAGCTCACTGAATTTTAATCACGTTTTGGCTGCCAATGCCATGGCCACGAAAATACTTGTTTATGTGAAACAAAGCGTGTTACATATATATGGTCTCATCAGCAATTAGTACCTGAGTATTGCAGACAATAACCTCCTGGGTGAACATAACACAAATCTTTTGGTTATGATCTCCTGGAGTGCCTTTACATCTAGGATCCTGATATTCCCAAAGCTTGCAGGAGGGAAAGGCACCTCAGCCCAGCTCCTGATGTACTGGGGAGCTAACAAGCCTTTGGCAGTAAATGGAGCTGTGAGGAAGAGGGAGCTTGTGTGCACCAGGAATAGCTGTGTTTGGTGAGGGAGAGTTTTGTGTATTCATCATGAGCTACTCAGTGGGAGTCAGCAATCCACAGTGATTCACAGGAAAGTGAAACTGAGCTCTTTGTCTCTGTGCAATCAGTCGGAGAAAAGGGACACAAGACAGCCAAAAGCTGGGGTTAAATCGCTGTTCCCCTTCAAAGATGCCAGACCTCAGATGAAGGTGAAAGCTTCAGGATTGCTCTTTGAGGAGCTCAGACTGCAGCTCGTGGTTGGGTGAGGCCAAAGAACAGAGTGGCACTTCATGGGGTCAGGAAAGGATCTGGTCCTGGGCAAGGTTTTTACCTGGCTGCACAGGCAAAGGTTTTTTTACCCATAACACAGGCAAACCATCAGTGGCCAGACTCCTGCTGCCAAACCCTCACCAGATCGGAGGAGATCTTTGCCGAGCATACAGTGCAACCTCCTTCTAATGGGATAGTTTGGAAATGCAAAACATCTATACAGCTGTGGCCCAATTCAGTAATTTCTGAGAGCTACACAGTCTGTGACCCCATCTGCAAAACCACGTGTTGGGTCTCTGTCCTGCTCTCTGTGACTCTCTCTAACATTAGGAAGCTTTTTTTTCCCGACAAATGTTTAATGAGCCATCTAAAACCAGCCTCCCTTAATGACCCTGCCTGTTTAAGTATCTTTTGCAGCTGGTAATCTGTCACAAGAGATGCAGTACCTTTGGATTTTTCTACTGCAAGAACTGGCAACACACTCTGCTTCCTAAATCTTCTAAAAGAAGTTGCATGCATTCCAGATAACTTGCAGAAAAGCTAAAAATAGGAAAAGCTAACCTCTGAATTTAATTTTTCGCTTTTCGTTATTCTTCTTGGATGTGCTCCCTGTTTTCAGCAGTTGTACTTCCTGTTAGATCAGGCACTAGACAATAGTTTTCCAAGAGCCTGGAGATTAGAGGAACTCATAAAACAATTCCACATCCAGCAGCACAGAACTGCTGGCACTCACTGAGAGGTCTGCCCTGGAAGTGGCCTGGGTTGTCTCTCTCCTGTCTGCCTTCTTTACACTGATACTTCTCTTCCAAAATAAAATCTTCCAAGCTGTCTGCTTTTATCTGCTCCTGCTACTTACTGAGCCTCCTGGTTTTCTCAGGCTGTGCATCCCTCAGTGTCTTGCTCCCACTCACTGCTGAGATTAATGCTGCATAATATTACAGAGCTATCACATTCTGGTACTTGGAGCTCATTTCATTCTTTCTCAAATTCAGATTTAACTTAAAATTAAAAAGCCTCACACAATTGAAAGCCTGTGTATCTGAGTGGATACACAGATCCAGGCTCAAGCAGTGGCTGGGGGTGATGCAGGGGACGCCATGTCAGATAAAATGGGTGGTCTTTTTGATGTGAAGAAGGTTCTTCAATTTATTTAGGTGTAGGTATTCAACTCGTGTGAGTCAACACTCTCTAGCATGCAGTGAAAAGCCTGCCTAATTTGGAGTACCCAGAAGCTTTGAATTTGTCCTCTGCAGGTTTCCTGACCAGGTCAGCAACAGGGCAAAGACTACACCAGCCCAGAGTCTGAAGGATGTTAGGAGGCAGACTGAAGGAGCTGTCCTGCTTCACGGACTTTGTGTTGCCAAGGAGTGATCAGCTGAGGGCAAGCCTGGCTGCTGGGCAGTGGTACTGTGATTCACCCCCTCGGGCTGGGAGCCAGCCAGGAAACAGTCAGGAAATCAGATTTTTCACACTTCTCAGGACACAGGCAGGAGGTGGGTGAGAAACCGGGCAAATCTCAGCAGTACAGAGTCAACTGCAGAGTCTCTTGACCCATCTGTCTCCAGCACCAGCAGAGCCACCTGGAAAATGGGCACCCTGCTTGTGTCTCTTTGCAAAGGGGCTGGATCTGCCCTTCCTGTGCCCCACAAATAACTGGAGGATTCACTTCCCTGTGCCCAAGCCAAGGGCCAGCTTCAGGGCACAGCAGCTGGCTTCAGCACACATGGATAGAGGAGGCCTTTTCTACTCACTTCCCTTTGAAGCTGATGTTGCTCCTTTGCCTTTCAATGGATAATAAATGCCACGAAGGACTACAGTGGAAGTTAAAAATATACAACGTCATGGAGGAGTGGGATAATAAGGTAATGATGACTAACTCCAGTGTTTCAAACCGAGGGAACTGAGTTCTCAGAAAGAGTAAATGAGGTGGCCTGTTGCTATTGAAAGTTCCTACATCAGCCCACTTGGGCCCATTGCAGAGGTCTCCTGATCTACAAAGAAAATGAAGAATTATGGTGGTGGTGCAGAATGTTTTTCCTCCTAGGAAGAGCAGTATCTGTGAGCTGAAGCTGATGAAATCTGCTCTGCTTCGTACCTTTTGTGGGCTCTGCTTGCCTGGACAAAGCCTCACTTCTGTGCCTTTCTGGAAAATGAATCAGCCTCCTTATTCCTGCATGTATTGAACTCAGCTGCCAGCTGCTTTCAGTTTGTTGCAATAAACTCTGGCTGGAGTAAAGTCCAACAGCAACGAGGTCAAAAAGGAGAGAAGCATTCTGCGCCTTGAAGAGAGCTGGGATGTTTGCCAAGATCAAGCATAGTTTTTTTCTCTAGCCAGTCAAGGGACACAGAAGCTTTTCCAGATGCTGTTGTCCAATTCAGAGTAGCCTGGCCAAAAGCAATATTCTAGAGGAATCCTCTCTGGGTAGAATTTGGACGTTATTTTTTATACAAACATTGTGTCCTTCTTTACAAGGAGAAAAGCACCGTACAATCTGTGTTCAGGCATCCACAAATACAGTGCTTTGAGACATCCAGCAGCCTCAGCAACTCCAGCACTGGTTCTCCTTCATGCTGGAACACAGTCATGGTGCCTTTCATCAACTTGATTGTGTCCAAGCCATTCCAGGATGCAGAAACATCAGTGGCCTGTCAAGGGAGCTCACTCCACAGCGTTCCTTCCCCAGTCCTGGCTGCTGCAGGAGGTTTTTTTCTGTGCCACCAGGGCTTTGGGTCAAGGGTAAGGCAGCAACAAGCAGTGTGCCTTGCTCTTCCCTGTCATGGATCAGATGTCCAGCCTGGACCATTGGCTCCAGACTTCTCTGCAGAAACACCTCCTGCTTGCTATGGGGAGCAGTTTTGCAGTAAGGCCTCACCACTCATTACACACTGCAGTCATTTCGGCTGTATGCTTCTCATTGACTTCTCCATAGTGGTGAAAACAACGAATGGCTCAGAGAAACAGTAAAAGGAAACCAGAAACACTTCTCAGTTTTCTGTGTGAAGTCTTCTGGGTCATAATGCCTACAAACCCAGGACACCCAGGTGGCCAAGGATTTACAGCAATGCAACAACACATCCTGGCACTGATTCTGCCCCATTTCCACCTGCATCCACAAATTGGTTCTTCTTCTTCCTCCCTGCTGCCCTGCTCCCACGATGCTCTTCTGAAGACGCCATTAGGAAAATCATCTGCTGGCTGACAGCTCTGCCTGCCTGCCCAAGGCTGCCCTGAAAGGCTGGTGTGTTAGGCCATCTCAGTGTCATTTGGCAAAATAATGAGGTCTCCTCAGAAATGCATTTCAAAAGATTACCTGGGCTCGCAGATGAGCTGCCCTCTGGTCACAGACTAATCCTGCTTACACAAAATTGAGCACAACAGCAGCAAGATGGGATATTTCTGATTAAAACTGCAGTAAAACCTGGTCTGAGAATTCTATCTTTTCCACCTTTTCTAGATACTAGCTTGCTAATTGCTTACTGATTATAGAAGATCCTATCACATGTAGATAGACAACATAGAGAATGACAAACTTTTTTTTAATCCCCTTGCAGAGACATCCAGCTGCCAGAGGCAGAGTAGCCATTGCCTGCACTCAGTGATGCTCAGTGGCAGCTCTCTGTGCCCATTGCTCTGAGACACAGTGTCCCACTTGGCAGATCAGACCACACAGAAATGAAAAAAAAGAGGTTTCAGAAGAAGGACTGCAAGTGTCCTTTGAATTTTTTGCTCAAAACCTAGGCTGCACCTAATCCTTCAGAATGCAGAAGGAATATAGTTGATAATAATTTTAATTTTCCTTCAAAACAAGAATTTAGAGCCTTTTCTCCTAATAATACATTCACCACATCTCTAGACATTTGCAGACAATAATAGTGTTTCTATTTTTCTTTTACAATGCAATAGAATAACAGAAATGTTTAGCCAGGAGGAGAGTTGACTTCTCCATGTAAAAGCTGCCACAGTGAAAATAAAAATGAATCCAGCAAACAGTACAACCAAAGAAACCCACACTGCCTCCATGGCAGTGTGTTGAGTTACTTCACTGTGATGACACTTGGGCACCTGTGCCTCTCTGCAGGCAAACTGCTGGGAGCACCCACAAGGAGCCCACAGGATGCACTGCTGCCATGAACGCAGCAAGGGGCTGACAGCATTTGCCCAGAATTTTCCACAGCTGTCTGTTGTCCACGCTGTGCCTGAGAGGCTGGAGTACCAGTGCTGTCAGCTCAGCACGTGTGGAGCTCAGCAGGACAGGAGCCACAAAGCCACCTGTGACTAAGAAAGAATGAAGGTCTGCACCTAGTCTTATCAAAGCTCCCTTGGGTAAATTTCTCCTGCAAACATAAGAAGGAAAATCCAGTTTTGTTCCCTTCCCACATCAGTTCAGAGAATCAGTGGTGTTTCAGCGTGTAAAAAATTAGCATGCTTATTAACATTAGCATCCTCATTATCTACATACTGGAAGGCACCAGTTCACCAGTTTAGTCAAGGACTGCAGACAGCTTTAGGAACCTTGTATGAAGGGATCATAAAAGGAATTGAGTCTGACAACCAAAAAATTCAGTCAGGGACACTGCCACATTCAAGGCAATGAAGACACGTGTGTACAAAGTGGGGTGTGCAGGTGTCCTCTAAATCAACCAGAAAGCTCCCCCTCCAATCTTTGACTATCCACCTTGACTGGGTAGTGCGGGTCCAGCAGTGGCTTTGCTGCTACCATGGCAGCTAAGCCCTTCCTCCTGGCTCAGGGTCTGTTCTCAGCCAGACACAACATCCACGCTGCAAGGCCCTCTCTCTGCTGGCTCAGTGGCATCACCACTGGAAACTGCCTTGGCACAGCTCCTGCCCTCACTCTGGTAACACACATGGAGTCACATCCTTCCTGTGGCTCGTAAGCCAGCACTACCTTCCACCCTGTGCTAACACCACGGAGTTCCCTTCCTCCATGTGCTGAAGAGAGGAAGCACTGCCCCAGTGCTGTTTATGAAGCCTGCACACATCCAGCGGTGCTAGGATGAGTGTATCCTCAGCCTTTTCCTCCTTGGAACCTAAAATTACCCCATTTCTTTGCCATGACCCTCAGCAGCGTCACTTACAGGAACTTTTCCCATTTGCAAAATGGAATTCAATCATAGTTCCCTGTGCTATCCATCAATTTGTGACGCAGTAAACACTTGACTTCCAGCAAACCCAGTAACAATTAAAGGTGGTCAAGTGGCCATTTCTCAGGTATGGTGGCCCAGCAGGAAGAGGTGCTAATGGCAGGGCAGAGCTGTGGACAGCTCCACACCACCCTCTGAGCCCTCAGCCCAGCCTCCCACAGCACGGGGCACTTTATTTCTCACCTCTCCAGGAGCCGTGACACACAGAGTAAGAGATGGGATGAGGCTGAGAATCCAGGATTTCACAAAAAACCTTAGTGATACCCTGTAACTTCACCAGAAGATGCAGCTAGTGCAGCTAGTGGGATTTGGGAGCGGCCACTTTAGGGAGTGTTTCACAGGTTCCCAAGGGAGCTGGGGCAAGGTTTCAGTCCACAGGGCAGCTCAGTGATAGAAAGACTGGAGATGATTACTGAACTCTTCTGGAAAGACGAAGGAAGGAAGGAAGTGGGAGTGCAACTTCCTACTCAGCACAGTGAGACTTGACCCCTGTTCAATTTTCTTATGATTCAAATGGTATTTCTTAAAGCACCCTGCCTTCCAATGACTTAAAAAGAGCAACTACTGAAGCAGAGGAGACTGCTGACTAATGCTGTACTAGGGGGATATGTCTTTCTCTGGAGAGTAAGTTGGTACAAGGACCAGTTTTTGGATGAGCTAAGCAGGACTGCCAGGGTTAGCCTGTGACAGCTGACCTACTGTTCCTATGCAGACTATCTTCTAAAATATGGAAAAGATTATAGAAACAGGTCAACTTCAAATTCTTCAAAGAAACTTCCTTAACAACGGTATTGCAATCCACATAAATGACATTTCTAAGGGATCTACGTTTTCAGTGGCAAAAATGTATGGAATTCTTAGGTGAAAAGGACATGAAAACTACAACTAGAGACCAGAGGCCTTCCTTGAATGAACTCCAACTCAACACGGGCACAGCATTTGGAAAAACACCCTATTGTGATGTGTGCCCAGTGACCACAACCTTCGGCAAGTCGTGGCAAGGAGAAGTTTCCCTGACTGTGAAAAACCTGGACTTTATTTCCAGGTTGAATTTGCTGAGATGAACCTTCCCTGCTTTTGCTGTTCCTGTGCTTTCACCTGCCAGACTGAAGAGCCCTACAATGGTGTGTTCCTCGTGGGAGCACCTGTGAGAGAAAGTTTGATTTCAGTAGAGGCAAAACTCCAACTTTGGGCCAGGTCTTCCAGCATGTTCACCAAGCAGGTGTTTCCTGTTGTTCTCATCCTACCAAGCAGTCTTAGATGCACTGTATCAGCCAGCAAATATCCTCCTTCTTCACCAGGTTCCAACTTTTTTAAATTGCCTGCAGATGTGATCAGCACAGGGTCGTGTTGATGCCTGTCTATTTTTACTGATAAAAGCCATTAAAGATGTGGGATCAAGGAACAGCCACTGTTCCTGTAGACAGATGCAAACCCACCAGAAAAAGAGGTGCATACACATACATATACACACATCCCAAAGCACACACATGCAGTGCACATGCCAGAGTTAGAGCAGGAGATGAGGCAAGATTCCTCCTCCTGCAGACGACCCAACTGGAAACAGGCCTGCCGGAACAACAATTCCCTGGTTATGCTTACACAGGGGCTCTGTGAGTCACTTTCCAACCCACTGAACATGCTCCGCTTGAATTATGTATCATTTTGGGTTTTTTAATCAAAGCATTATGTTTTCTCGAAGAAAATGCCTGGCTCAAAACTAAATTTAAACACACAAGTATTTTTACCTTTAAGCACCAAACATTATCTCAGCAAAGGAGGGGACTCCAGTTACTTTGACAATGTTTGACATTTATTAACCCCTTCTTCCTTCATTTTTAATAAATAATTCCATTCAGCTCTTCCATTACTTTTTCTAAATCCAAAAGTTATGAAAGGACATCTCATTTATACATTTTAAATGTTAGTACATCACCTTTCCTCCACTTTTCTGTCATATCCCTCATGCTCCTAGCAACACTGCAAAGCAACATCTTCAGTACTCTCTGCTCAAAAGGTTTTTGAGTGACTTTTACACAAAAAAACCACATTTTCTTGAGAAACAAGCCAGTTAAGGTGGGAGCAGCTACTGATTCCCTTCCACTATGAACATTTGCACGTTCATCTAGCTTTCTCTACAGTCCTTGCCCTGAGTTTTGGCCTAGAACCAGTGATGTAACTAGTTTTGTCTTGAATTTTTTTTTTTTTTAATTGTCTTCTTTTTCTGAACTTGGGTCTTACTGAATCACAGAATCATTTCAATCAGGAAAGAGTCTCAAGGTCATTGAGTCCAACAGTTAACCTAACACTACCAAGTCCACCAGTAAATCATGTCCTTAAGTGCCACACCTACACCTCTTTTAAATACCTCCAGGGATGGCAACTCTACCACTTTACTGGGCAGCTTGTTCCAGTGCTTGACAACCCTTTCTGAGAAGAAAATTTTCCTAATATCCAATGTAAACTTCCCCTGGCACGACCTGAGGCCATTTCCTTTTGTCCTGTCTCCTGTTACTTGGGAGAAGAGACTGACCCCCACCTGACCACAACCTCTTTTCAAGTAGTTGTAGAGAACAATAAGGCCTTCCATCAGGATCTTTTCTCCAGACTAATAAAATAATAGAATTATGGTTCAGACTACTTCCTTTCTTTTGAGTTTCCTTATTTGCCACCATGCTCCTGTTACAGGATGCATCTATTTGTCATATTTCAGGTGTTGCAGGAGACTCTTAGGTGCCATCCCTGCATTGGTTTCTTTGCCAAGCAGTGCCCATCCAGCACTTCAGAGATCCACAGGCAAGGGGATATCTGCACTGGAATCTTGCCAGGAAAGGGAGAAGCCCAGCGTAAGAAAGAGTCAGGCTGAGTCAGCATCCCTCTGTGGAAAAACACTCTTCTGGTTAAAAAGAAGCAGATCTCCCTAGAGAGAGCAAATTAGCAACCCATATCTGACACTGTTTGTCTTTCTCCTGATGGATGAGCCATTTTTTTCTTCTCTTTCGGAGTAATACTTGGCTGTACTTTTCTCTTAATGAGCTTTTGGACCAAAGCCCAAAATGGATCAAAGCCACTGGAGGGAGAGGCGGGGAAGCACGACCCAACCCTTTGTCTATTTTTCTTTACAAACAGAAGTTGCACCTTTCACTATTGAGGTTAATGTCAACCAAGAGGGTTAGTGCTTTGGTTCTGGAGCAGCGGGTGACCCATCTGCCAGCTTACCACTGATGGACATCGAGCAGGAGGCTGTTGCTGCAACCCCAAGGGGAGAGCCCTCCAGAGAAGGGCAGAGAGAGGGTGTTCACTGCCAAGAGGCAGCACTTGCCTTTCTAAGCAAATGCATCCCAGCCTGAGCTAACACAGCAGCTCCTGGGGGAAAAACAGAAGGAGGATTAATGGATGATTTTCTACTTCTTGTGTGACACGACGGCTCTAGTCTCACGGTGGTGAGAAATGGCAGCTGTTGGGAGAGACAGGAGCAAGGCAGGGCAGGCAGGAGATCATGTCACGTCTCTCTTCATCCTTCCCTGTATCCCTGGAGTGTGATTAGTAAGAGTCTATGACTCTCAGCAGACAACTTTGAGATCACTGGGTGGAAAGCACCCGCAATGCCAGGAGCTGTTGCTGCTCTGACAGCCCAGTAAAGAGCTCAAAAATGGGAGAAAAACAGTCCTGCATGGTTAAAAAGCCTTCAGGGCTTGGCTGCACTTTTGGAGCCATTTTCCCCCTTTTCCAATAGAGAGTTTTCCAGGAGTCAGGAAATTTGCACATGCCTACACGTGCCTGCTGTAAAAGAGAGCTGAGCTCAATTAGGATGCTGATGAAGCTAGGGAAGGACAAGAGAGACAGAATTCCTATCATCCAGCAGAAGCAGAAACAGCAATAGCTGTAAAGAGCCTGTACATGACCCCTACCCCCCACCAAAAGCCTTGTGGCTGCTGAAGAGTGGGGGAGCAACGTGGGCCCCCTGATGCTTGGATGGGGACATGACCCCCCTGTTTCACAGGGGTCAGGGAATGCCATGGGGCTCTCCACATGAGCTTCTGGACCTCTGCCAGAGGCCCTGGGCCAGCACCCAGGGTGACAGGGGATGCCAGGATGCTGCTGTGTGAAATCAGCAGTTGACAGAGACTGTGTGATGGGGAAGCAATGTGCACTGTGGGGTGGGTAACAGGATCCTGGCTGCCACATGGCCTTTGCCTGGCCTTCGTTCCCAGCACAGAGGGGACCAAGCACCCTCTCACTGGATTTCGGCATTTTTTGCTTCTTGTTGGTATTTCTCCTGCTCTCTGAAAGGCTACCAGACACAGGGGGCCCCAAGCAGTGTGCTTTGGGCCATCCCACTCCCACACTCTGTGAGGGAAATGCTGATGATACAACTCAGGCTTTTATTTCCAGGAGACCTCTCCCAAGGAGCGGTCGCCCTTCACCGGGCACATTTTGTGTGTTAGGCTACAAGTGTGACTGAGCAAGAACAGCCCGTGGCTGGCAGGCCCTGGGTGCACTCCTGGCTTGTCACAGGCTTGCAACACCTCTGCTGCACAGACCTGCTGGTGGCATATTCCAGATGGCAGCTCAGGACGTGGGGATTAGCTGTGTGGAGCACACTCCTACAGACAGTGAAGATGCTGCCAGGATTATTTGTTGGTGATTGTGTGCAGAGCTCTGGAACACGCACACTTTGTTCTCCCTGCTTCCTACCTTTGCAATGCCTCTTCCCAGCAGAAGACAACCACCGTGCCTTGTTTGCTTTCAGGGCTCTGTTGGAGGGGGCAGGGAGCTGCACACACTCACGTACATAATTCTCTTCCTCTTCATTTAGTTTTCCTTTTCTTAGGGCAAAATAAGAGCCGTTTGAGCTGGAAGCGCAGAGCTGCTTCTCATTTGCAAATCTCCTCCCTCTACCCCCAAATCCAGCAAAGTAAGGAATTTCAAAAAAATGTTAAAACCTTGCATCTGTCCTCCTCAAATATTAGCTATGTCGAGCATCTAAATAGAAAAGAAACGTCATGAGGTTCCATAGGATTCAGAGTGTGAAGCACACCCGAGAGAAACCCATTACACACTAATGGGCATTCCCCAGAGCCTCTGACTCACGAATGTGTTTGGCACTATTCCTGTAGGGCAAGGAGCACGAAGGGGAAGACAGCCACTAGCAGAGGTGTCTGCAAGCTGACTGCAGAAGTCAGTAATGCCAGAAGACTGGAGAGTGGCTAATGAAGCATCTCATTTCAGAAACGACAAGGGGAGACTTCAGGGAGGTGCAGTAGTGACCTATATAGAGCAGAAGGATACAATAGAAAGGGCTGGAGAGGTGAGGACAGCCAGGAGGAGCCAGAGGAATTGTCAGGGCAATGCAGGAAGACTGTATAAAACAGGATGTAATGAAGCAAAGGAAAGTAGTGCTTCTACTGTGAAATAAAGAAGCAAGATGCACTAATAACTGATGTTTTGATTCTTTCACATAAAAAAACCAAAAATAAAATTGGATCTATGCTGGGAATTCAGGTCAATCACAATCAAATAACGCAGACATTTTGTGCAATCAAAAATGTGGGAGATTTTTTTTTTTATCAATTCAAAGAAGCAGAAAAATTATCCAGAATGTTTTGTTTAAGCCTCCAAAAGAGTAAGGAAAATTTGTAAATAAAATATTGCTGCTAATTAAAAGAGTAATTGAAAGCATCTCGACAAAATAATTCTTTGATTTAAAGGGCTTTTTTAGGATTCCTGCTTACACAAGAAATTCAGTAAAATTGAGATTCAGTTACAAAATGAGCTGCTTTACCTTACTCTACATATTCCAGAGGAGAGGATAATGAAAAAAATTAATTCAGCTGCAGCCAACAGCTGTTTCTAGAGTTGACATTGCCTATTGTAGTTCCCTAAGCAAAACAAACATGTCTTGTCTCTATTGAGTTAATTACAGCGAAAAACAAAACCAAGAAAGTAACATTTCTCAGCAAAGACCACATCTGCATATGTGGCAGTTTCCTGAGGAACACAGAAAGTGGAAGGGAGATCTCATGGCACACCAAGCCCGTGTTCTGTGGCAGGGACAGGAGTGGCCCAGTGTCAGTGTGCCCACTGTCTGGACTTTCAGCGCTGCCTTAAGCTGATGGGGGGAATGAGAAAAAAGCCAGTTAAGGTGGGAGCAGCTACTGATTGCCTTCCACTATGAAACAGCAAGTCTCAAAAAGGAAGGAGCTGCAGATGGTAAAGTCTTGAATTGCCATGGCAAGCTTTGCAGGAGATGGTGCCTCTGGTGCCCTCAGATGGAGCTGATTCACGGCAGGTCACAGCTTGCCCTGCCCGACTCCTGAGCGTACTCACCCAGTCAGCACGGCTGACAGGGCTGAAAGAGAGGAGCTGGTTGAAAACATTTGATATGGCTCTAGACAGGCAGCCTGATTTGCAAATTCAAAGCACAGGAAAGACTGAGAGCTATTGCAATGGATTACAAATGAGCTTGGAAACCCAGGCGTGAGGCAGGAGGAGGGAATGTGGCTGGAGCTGAGTGGGCGAACAGCCTGACGGGTTTTCCCTGTCTCTGCCCCTTTGCCCTACCTTTCCCTTTGCCAGGCAGATTTCTCCTTTCTGAAAACCATATTTCCTTGGCATGAATGGAGCTGGGGAAGCCAGGGACTGAGGGAACTGCTGAAGGAGAGGTCTCAGCTGTTGCAAGAACCAGTAAAGGGAACGGTGGGCGGATAGGCCAGCAGCGAAAGGGAATGCAAGAAAACTATCTCTTCACTGGTTGGAAATCCTTGCAATATTGTTACAAAACACAACAGTGTAGAGAGAAATCACTGTGAAATGCGACCCACTAGCTGTGACACCTTGCAGAAAGCACAGCATGGTCTTTGTTACAGTGGCAAAATATGAATCACATGCATGTTTGGCTTCAGACTTCATGCTATTTTTGCCATGATTTTTCTGTCCAGCCTATCAGGAGCGTAACACCTATAGACACGCTTAACATTGTGGGTGGTAAACCCAACACATAACTATAGATAGGGTCTATAGACTAACAGGTCTATCTACAATCCATGCCTTAAAGGCTCCAGCAGCTGTCAGGAGAGGATGCTCAGAAAAGAGGAAAATGAGGGGTGGACAGAACAATCCCTTTGCAGCAGCAGCAGCCTCCAGTCTTCAGTGGGGAGCAGGTTGGGAACTTTATGAGCTTCAGCCTGATGCCACGGCTTGATATCTGATAGGCCCTGACAGACTTACCCTTCCTGAAGTTGTCTTATCACTTTCTGAACTTTTGCCCTCCACAACTGTTCATAGCAATGTCTCATGGTTTTAATATTGGAAGTCTTATGTGGGGGAAACAGAGTTCATGTTGTTTGTTTTATATTGGCCAAGAGGTAACATCACTAGCTAACTTGTATTCCAAGGGCTAGTGAATAATAATTTCCTACTCACTTTCTCCAAAACACCTTTGACCATATTAAATCTGTCAACTCTACCCCAGTCTTCTCTGTTGTAAAACCAGAGGCTTTTTGATTCTCTGTGCAAAGAGCTGTTTCTTGTCTACCACCACCCCAGTTGCCCTTGTTAGTGTGCCTCTGCATCCCATCATTCCCTTTGCCAGATTGAAGGACCACAGCTGCAAGTAGATGCTGCTCCAGATATCAGCACCTATGGATTGATGCAACGGTATTGAGATGCAGTTTTAAGAGAAATAACAAGTGTGACCCAGAGATCCCCTTTCATGTCCTAACTCCATATTAAAATACAGCTTAGGCTGATGGCTGAAAGGCACCACTGTTGGTTGTGAAATTGGTTGCTATTCTCAGTCCACTTCAAAACTCCCATTGGTTCAGCTAAGACTGTGCCAAAGTCCTCAAAAAAACAAGAATTGAACTGGCAGGGAGAAGAAATTGTCCCTGCTATGCTAAGATTAAATCTCTGAATAAAGGAACCTTGAGGATGGGAGACTGCATTCGGCTGCATCTGCTCTCTTTGTGGCTAATGGGACAATACCCTCTAATTCCTACACCTTTTCAGAGGTGACTTATCCACCAAAACCCATAAAGAGTTGAGATCCCTGAGTATTATACAATTGCTCCTACACCCCAGCAACCCCTTTTTTTTTACAAAGCCATGGGAGTCTTCAAAAATTAAGGTTTTTTTTGAAAAATCAAACCATCATCTTCCTAGATACTAATACTAAGCTCACATTTTCCTCTCAGCTTCTGTCCCAGCAGGAATAACGTAATCTTCATTGGTTTGCAAATTGCAAACAGCTCTCCTGCACCTACTCTGGTTTCTCAGCTCTGTTTTTCATACTGAAACTCTTCTGGGGAAGGGATGGCAGGGGGGGCTTGTTTCCCTTGAAGAAAAATAAGAAAACGTTTGCATGATAAAGCTGATGCCTGTTGCCTGGTGGTTTAAACAAAAGCACCCTACTGTGGACATTTTCTTCTGTAGTGCAGAGCAGCTTGGAAAGCTGTATAATGTGTCTTGACAGCAGTACAAATCACTAAAGGTCAAGGGCTTGGAGATTAACCACAGCCCCATATAATAGGCTGATACAGAAAGGGCAGGACCATAAGGGTTCAGATTTAAAATGAAAGGTTTTGAATACAGCTGATGAAAAGAGATTTGTGGAAACAGGGTACTACTCACACCCTTCCAGCACTCAGCCATGCTAATAAGATCACAGCACAGAGGCAAATATGGTGCTGTCCCCATTCTTTATTAATGCAGTCAACATCTGGCTATGGGCACCCCACTCCTGAGAGATCTTTTTCCTTTCACCTCAAATTGTCTGTAGCTGCAGGTGCCCATCAATTCAACCATTCTGCTCAAGGTGGGTCAGGTACTGTAGGTTGTTCAGGACTGCATCCATTAGAATTTTGATTATCTTCCCAGATGAATGACCCACAACCTCTCTGAGCAACCTGTGCCAGTGCTTGACCACCCTCACAGTAAAAAAACCCTCTTTTCTTGTGTTTCGAACATCTTATGCATTTCCATTTGTGCCCACTGCCTCTTGAACTGTCAGTGGGGACTACTGAAAAGATTCTTCATTCTCTTGCATCAGCTATCTAGCTATACATGCTGGTAAGATTCCCATAAGCCTTATTTAGGGATAAACATGAGTTTAAGGAAGTCCTTATATTTTAAAATCTAATTTAAAATAAGCTGTTGGATTGGAAAACTCATTGCTTCAGATACTGGATCTGAAAGGTATACAAAATAGTGCTTCCATGGTCACATTAATATTTAGGAGAGTTTCCAAAGGGAGTTTTTTAGTTATTTTACTCCAGCTTTGTGATTGTGACATGTGTCAACTGCATCATCTGAGTTTTCTCTGGTGTGTATGCAGAGTGGTCCCAATACACCACAGTTCAAGCCTTTCCTCTTCTACATGAAAACATCAGAGATTGTCTCCTGTATTAGACATCAACTGAAAAAAGTCTGCACCAGAAAAGTCTATTGAAATTACTGTTCCCCCTCCCACTGATAGAAGTATTTTTCCCTGGAATCAGCAGTGATGATATTATTGAGCATCATCAGAGCGTGGAAAGGACAATGAAGCTTTCAGAGGACACTTCTTTAAAGCTGTACTCACTGGATAATGAATAAGTTAGTGTTCTTTGCCAAAGGGCAGAGCAATTTTTGCAGCTCTCGTTTCAGTGGTTCTGCTATGATACTTACACTAAAAAAAAAAAAAAAAAAAAAAAAAAAAAAGGCAAGACAGGTAAAAATACTATAAGATACATAAGCCTAATGAGGAAAAATGACAGGAAAGATGTCACTGAATGCCACTATTTATTAGCAGCATGGCTCCATGGAGGAATTATTGTGTAGTACTTTTGTTCACTAATTATGTGCTAAATAACATTAAATTATCACCATAATGCCTCATAATTACAGTTATTATGACAAACACTAAACAAATCAGTAAAGGAGTGACCTCTTTCATTTGAAAACAGCAACAGAAGTCTCTCACAAATGCCAGATTTCTGAATATGCAGCATTAGTGTCAATTTTCATTTGTGATTTGCAATTGGAAGGACTTTTTGATGAGCTTGTTAAAGCCCACTGCTCAGTGAAGGTCTCCCCTGTTTAGCTTAGACAGAAATGGGAAAAAACTGTTCCCACTGGCTGTCAGTCCTTTTTCCCTCTACCTTCCAAAGCATCCTGCCAGTTAAGTCCAAGGTGCAGCATTCCACAAGCACTCTGGAGACATCTTTCAGAATTTGAAATGCAAAATCCATATTAAAGTTCACATTATACACACACACACGCACACAGACACATTTTAAAATATTTATTTATATTTGATATTAAGTATAAACAAAATACTAAGAGATGTCCAAAACGTAAAGGTAGGACAACCGTGGGTTTTTTTTATTAAATAACTTACTACTGCAAATGCAGATTAGAATTCAACTCCACTTTTCTTACAGTGCCTTTCTCCCCTCTTCACCTCTATACAAACTGCCTGATAGATGTGTTTGTCAAAAATAGGATGATAGCTTAGAAAAACTTAAAATAAAATCTGTTTTGGAAATTCTCAGCTTGCTCTGTTCCTTTGAAACATGTCAACAAGGTTCTCTCATTCCATACCTCATTCACAAGAGTTGACAAGTGACACTTCTAAAAAATCAAAGGGGAAATAATCATCACTTCTGTGCAACTCCCAACATGGGGTTGCTGGACACACACACAAAGCACTTTCCATTTCCATTCCACTGAATGACTGTTACTAGCACAAAGCACAGTTTACTGGCAGATTTATTTCAGGGAGTTGTGAAATTCCAGAGAGTAGAATAAGTATTCATTCTTTCAAACACCCAAACACGAACACTGAAATGGTGGTTCTTACATATTCATTCTGTGTAGGTTCAGAATTGCTATTGTTTGATTGACCATTATTAACAAACACTTTCAACTTCAGCTCTCCAGTCATCATTGGTTGGCTAAGAATATAAATAAGCTGGAAAAACAGACTCAGCACATGCTAACAAAGAGGTGACCTAAACTCATCAGATGACATTTCTTGGGAAAGATTTTGCAGATAGACTCAACGAGATAAAAATCTAGCCAGATTGAGTGATATACTTGGAAATAATGTGTACCATACACGGCAGGTCTATTTTGTGTATCAGCTGGGGTTTTTCTGAGAATCAAAAATGGGATACCCTGTTATGGCTCCTTTGGGATTTTGAAACAGCCAGGTAGGTGATAGTCTTCCTAGCATGGAAATTTTTCTATCTACTATTTTTTAGTCTGTATCAGCTATTTATTTTAGCTGCATATTTTATCATCCTCACTCAATCCCAGTTGCTGCACGTTAAAGATACATTCCTACGGCAAAAAAGATATTTTGCCCTTTTAAGGGCAAAGGCAAGGGAATCAGGTTTGTAAATTACAGCTCAATCCAAGAGCACACTTGACAGTATATTATAGGGTAGTGCACATTAATTCTTAGGTACCTGCACATAGTGTTCAGTTTGTAGATAGTGGCTCATCAATGCTCTGAACCTGGCACACAAAACCACTTCCTCCTTCCAGAGGCAGTCACTGTAATTTCCTATTCAGAGTAATCCGTTTAAAGAGGTGTTATTCTTGTAATGAAAAATGCTACTGAAAACATACCTGGTATTTCATTATCATAATCATGTTATGACCCAGGCATAACCCCTCTGAACTCTACCTGACTCATCACTTTAGTAATTAGTTTCATCTAGTCCAGCACTATTATCAACAACTTTTTATGAAGCATGTGTCAGAGCTGCCATGTTTCTCAACACTGTATTGCTACAGTATCCTGGTCTGAACATGAACAGGTTCATCCTTCATGGCCTCATCAATCGACGTGGTTATTTTCAGGTCATAATTGGATTAATCCAAAGGGCTGTGTTGCATGACTTCTTCCAGACTGGAGTCCTGGGTAACTATTCTGCTAACAGTCACCTGGAGCAGCTTTATGTAGGGTTTGTTCTCAAAGATTTATGATTTTCACTTCCAGGTTAGCAGAATATTATGACTTGGAAAAATTCCCCCAAATCTGTTTATTTTCAGCTTGCTGCTGCCTATATCAATTTATCTGCTTAACTTGTAGAAATAAGAAGCTCCAAAACCTTTTTGAGCAGTTTCTTTTCTACATCCTCTGGGTTTTTTTTTTTTTTTTTTTTTTTTTTTTTTTCTGGTAGTCTTCCTCAGACCATCCTGTTTGCTATCAGATATTTTCTAAATTCTTCCTTTTGGCCTCATACTTTGGTCATAGGTAAGAGTAGCATGTACTGCATTTGTCCACATGTAGTAACTTGTTAAATTATATTGTAATATTGTCAAGTATTTATGTGCTAAGAATCAGCCATTACTACCATCATAAAGAAAGTGGTTTGTTGTTTGAAACATGGAATGTATTTTTTATAATCCATTCTGCAAAGCCCCCAAAAGACACAACAGCAGCCAAGAGGCAGATCCATTGGTACTTGGTAGCTGCAGAAACTTAACAAGGGGAAACCATCTGCCTCACGCAGCAGAAGCAACCCCCTGAGTGACCCAACAGGCTGTGCAACACCCACTGATGAGGTGACCTGGAAGTACCACAAGACAGGTTTGCCAACAGTGTCCAGGTCTGACTGTGCTGTAATGTTCTGGTTACTCCTCAAGCCCAACCGCAGGGAAGAGTTGACACATGCCCTAGAGATGAACAGGAGGAACTCAGGTGTCTTGCTGCCCTGTGCTGCTGGTACACAGCCCCTTTCTGTCATTTGCTGTCTTTCAGAGGAGTTGCCTGGTCTTGTTTCTTAGCCATTAGCAACACCAGCAGATATTTTAGGATAAAAGAACTCGTTTAAGCTTACTGGAGGAAGACAAACTTCTATGCACCAGGAACCCTCAAAGCAAATTATGAAGAACAGAGATAGTCCATTTCCAGTGATTTTATGAGAAATGTGAAAGTACTAATATATACATATGACTTTTATACATAACTCTGGAGTCAAGGCCAACTGGAAGCTCAAAAAGCAAAAAGTGAGGGCATTGTCTGAAAATAATGCACTGACAGCTTGTCAGCTGAAGCATGCTAATGTGTCTGTACTTGTGGACTGACTGATGTTTTCATAGCAGAAGTGACTGGCAGAGCATGTCCACAGCTTCAGGCCTCCCAACTGCAGCATCTGTTCCAGTAGCTAAACAAGGCTGTTAAAATCCCTCTTTTTCATTGAGGGAGACACCGATATGCATTTAGCTAGCAGGTTTTAGGCTAGCTGTTATGCTGTATTCAGGGTTGTTTGGGCTTTTCAAAATCAATAGTCCAAAACATGATGGCTTGGAAATTTTCTTGTCATTCTTATAAATAATGTCAATGCATGAAGTAAGAAAAGATCATTAAAGAAAAAGGAATTAAAAAGCCCTTGAGAACTAGACTGCTGGATAGACATTTAATTTCCACTTTCCTGCTAAAAGTCCAAAGCAGGTTGAAGGTAATCTCCCTACCCACAGACAAATGGTAGGTGAATTACACAGTAATTAGACGTATTTAGGATTTGGAGACCATTTGTTCTGGAACATCTCTGTGGACAGCATAACACGTGGAAAATTACTGTTTAGGGTAGGCAATTATAATAAAGAAAAAAGCTTTCTTCCGATTAAACCTGGTAAAGAGAGTAGCCAGGGAACAAAACAAAACCACTCTCAAATTGTCTGGGACACGAGACCTATTGATTTTGTAGCTGTGAACATGCAAAGTCAGAACCTTACCAGGTGCAAGCAGTCAGCCCTCTGTGCATGTGTGTGTGCACTCCCCATTTTAAGTATCACATCCCAAAGACAGCAGAGTCCTGCAGCAGGAGACCCCACAAACTCTGTACACTATGGTCATGTAGGGCAAGCTCAAAGCATGGCTGCTAAGGGTTTAAACATTGCCCTTCTTTCTTCTAGCCCTGTTCTCACATCCCCCTCTGCCTTTACTCTTGGATTTTCATTTGTAATTGTGCAAATGGAGGTTAAAAGCTCTCACACACTGCAGGAGAGATTTATATTCCCTCCCAGCATAAGTGGCAGCAGGGGTTCTAAGGAAAGGAACTGGCAGCTCAGGTGGCCATGCTCAGGTCAGCTGGTGAATTAGAAGCACGCTGCCCCACTGAGGGCTTGGGGAGGGAGAAGCTTGCTTTAGCAGGAGGAGATTTGGACTCATTTTGTGCAGCCCCTACCTATTTCATTTGTTCTTACAAAGATTAATTCACCTTTGGTCTCACACAGAATGCCAGGGCGGCCATAGAGCAATGTAAAGGACAAAGAGGGACACTCAGCCCTCACACATCTTGACTGGCCTGTGGAGGAGACATGGGTTTTGACATAAGGTACAAGGGACTACTCCTCATATATTAATACTTAGTATTTCTCACTGGTTCTTGTCTCTTCATTCTGCATGTCTTTTTCCTCCTGTGTTCTGTATCTTATTCTCACTCTGTTGGACTGATTCCCAAGGAGTGGCCTTTCTGCAGTGTTGTTACAGCTCTGAAATGTTACTCACCACTTTATCAGTGTTAAAACATTCTCAAGACAATCCTTTTAAGAGAACTGTCACTCAACACACTCTCTAGTAATTCTCTCTGTTGCAACAAGTCAGAAGAATAAATAAGACCTTCCATTCATGTTCCTTATCTCACCTTGTTCTGTACCCAGGCCTGGAGTGAGTCTGAGGGAACATGCCCCAGTTGTAAGGTGTTTGTGTTTACATTGCACAGTTCAGTAAATCTGTTCAACTTCCTGTAAGAAACACCTTTGTTTGTGGTTCTTTTACAACTCTCTGAATAATGCTCAAAGCACTCTGCAGAGACATATTTAAAAGATTTAGTTCTGATTTAACTGATGCTGTTGTAAATCAAGAATGGCTCCACTAAGTTGTTTTTATGTAAGATCTGCATCACATTTGCATGCAGTAGTGATAGGAGCTTTATGGGCACTTAGAGAGAGGAATTAAGACACATGAAAAGTCCTACACAAACATGATGATTAGTTTATTGGAGATGCTGATGCCCAAGCTATTTTGACTAAACTAAATAGTCCAGATTAGATTCTAGCCCCTTGAAATCTCTGCAGATATTGCTACCAACACAACCAGCTCAGGATTTCACAGCATATGTATTTACTAGGGATTGCTTGTTAAGAGAATTCACATGTGCTTTAAATCATTCTGCAGTAGTGAATAATTAATACTCAGAAAAGGTTCAGCATTTCTTTCTACAAGGAGGCTGTCAGAAGCCTACTGGATTGGAAGATGCTTCTCAAATACGAATAATCTCCTGTTGCAGCAGCATTTCCTACACCTGCAACACCAGAATCCACACTCCCTCTTTCCTTCCTTGCTTCTGTGCTATCCTTCCTGTGGAAAAGAGTTTATACTTAATAATGCCACTAACAATGGGAGTTGCAGATACTGTATCTTTCTCTACCAGAGGCTGCTGCTCTCAGAGTGGAAGGGGGAGACAGAAAAGAGGTGATGAGATCCTGCACTGCCCCACAGAATATAGATACCAAGAGGGAATTTTTATCTGGGACAGTTCTTCAAAGAGAGAGGCATGGGAAATGAGAAAGGCAAAGAATAGCAACACTTGAAAGACACAGGAGAATACATTAAATTCAAGCCAAATCTCAGTAAATACTTTGCATTTATAACTGTTTTTACCCATATCTGCTTTGTCTGTCCTAGAGATACTGTGTGAGCGAGAGGAGAGCTAAACTGCATGACTGTGAGCAGAGACAAGCCATAATATTGCCAGTTCAGATGAGTTCTGTCTTCTGAAGCTAAGTAGGGAACCTTTCTTTCAATGAGGAATCTTTTTTAATTAGCCTCACCCTTCTACACTATTGGCAGCTTAGCTTCAATTCTTCAGGTTCAGAAGTAATGTCTAAAAACTTCATGTTGCTCTGCAAAGACAAATTGAAAACATGGTAAAAACTCCAGGAGTGAAGTCATTGCCTGATTTTTCATAAGGCCAGGGAGTGGTCTTATGAGTGAATTTCAGAGAGCCAATGTGTGATCCATGGAGAATGCCATGCTGTCTTTTAACTGAGGGATGCCCCACCAGGGTCTTATCCTTTAGTGAAGCAGCTTTTAATTGAAATCTGTGTCTTGTTCAAGGCATTGCCTTTCCGATATGCTGCACAACACACAGCAATGTCCTTTTGGAACAGTTCACTGATCTGAAATATATGCTTTCAAGATATCCAGTGATTTAGCTTCCAATTGTGGCTCAAACAGAACACCAACTTGAATTTTTAAAAAGCAAACATTTTTATGTTTGTGTTTAATGGCATGGGAAACTAATTACATGTGAGAAGACAGAAATGACAGCCTGTCATGGGAATCTCTTTACGGCTATTGAAAATGGCAGTGCAGCACAAAATATTAGTAAACTTTCAGTGTGACAGTTCAATAGTGGATAAATGGTCATGAATGTGCCAGAGCTGGCTCACCCTGACAGACTAGACTGTTTGGATACTGAGTTAGGTGAGGGACTGAGGAATGTACTTGTGGGAGGGAAGTTTTCCAGTTGCAGCAAGAACATAAACCAGTTTGAATAGCAACAAGAAAAATAGTGAAGTCATCTATTAGTTTAATGGAATATAATGAATATAAAATTACGACAATATTTTTGCCTGTCAAACCACAAGATATCAGACTATTAAAATGGAATGTACATATTTCTTCACCCAGAGGTGTCATGTATTGTCCTTTAAATACCCCAGATCACAATCACTAGATTTAAACATCCAATTTACTTTGAATGCTTCTAGACCATAAATTCCACAGCACACAGGTTTGCATATGTTTTATAGTTAGCTTAACAAAATTAGATATATATATTGCTTGCCTGCTTTCTTTAATGTGTTTTTATTATTCCCAAACCACGAAACTAGACTGCTCACTTCCTCTTCCTTGTTGTCATTTGTTACCGTGCAGTCATCCTTCAACCTGACAATACTCCAGACGTTAAAAAAGCCACAAAACCAGATTTTATCATTGTCCATCTAGATGGAAACTGGGGACAGCCTGAAGCATTTGATACCACCCAGGCCCCTCTTGCCCTATGTGCCTTGTATTACCTTTGCAAGTCCAGGACAGTTTGCTGAGACAACAAAGCTTTGAGACACAGTGAGCTGCCCTCTTAGTGCTACAAGCAATCTGAGTGGCAATGAGCAGGTCTTCAAGCAAGGAAATGTTCATTTGGTTTGCAACTTAAAGATTCTTAATAAAATCTGAATGATTAAAACATTTCAACCCTCCCTATGGCACATATTTTACAATTAAAAAACTGTACCAAAGCAAAATTGGAAACCTAGAAAAGAAAGAGGCAAAGTGAATCTATGAAGGAGTTTAGTTTATGTGCTCCACAGCATTAAACTAAAGTTAAAACTCTGCAGGGAACAGTAACTAACAGAACTATATTTTTTAATTATTAGATGCACTGACATTCTGACTTCATGAGTCTCAAGTGTACTCAGCTTGCCCTGGCTGTTTGGTGTTCGCTGCCACCTAACTTGCAGATTCAGTGAGAAAAATGAGGTGTTTTTTTCTGAAGCAGGTGATAAAGCTCTTGTAAATTTAGATCTTTCTGTACATAAGGTGAGACCATACTTTAAGAAAAAAGGAGCAAAGTATAATGTTAAATTTGGCCAAGCTCTGCAATGGGAACTCAGCACAATGATAGAGAAGCGTATTTTGCCCCAGGTAAGTAACAGTCAATGGTCAAAAAATGTAAAAGACCCAAGTCTTGGCTGCCTCCAAAATCACTACCGTTATCCCAGTTCTACGTGACTACATTTTGGTCAGGATTTGTCTTTCTGAATGCTGGACTCCTTGTGCCCTTAACTCTCTGTCAGTCCAGTAATTTAGCAGATATCAACTTCCAACCCTGCAAATCCCTCAGATCCCCAGCAATCCCTGCCCAGATCTCTTGCTCTGTTCCCCTCTGTGCCTCCCCAGCAAGAAGCCCTGAGGGCTTTTTCACTGTGTTATCCAAGCAAGTAAGCGCTCACTCTGCACACACATCCATGGCATCCTTCTCTAGCAAGGGGGATATATGGCACAGGGAACCAGGAATCACAGAAATACCTCTCAAGCAATTTAAGAATTTGGGGTGATGCACTGCTAAAGAGGCAGTGCTGTGCATGCTGAGGTTCACTGCTCAAGCTTACCAGACAAACACCACTTCAGAGGCAGCTCTAACGGCCCTTGGGAAAATGGGGCAGAGGATGAAAGAGGACACACCTTGTCCTTTTTTCTTGCCAATTCTCCTATAGAAGTCAGATCTTCACCTGATCCTACACAGAAACAGGGCGAAGAGTGACAAATTCTCCTCAGATAGTTGGAAAAAATAATAACTGATGACTAGTGCAAATGATCACAAGGGCATGCAAAATGAATTTTAGTAGTAATTTAAATATGAACTGACATATTTGCATGGTATCTCAGACACTCTCACAGAAGTGACTCTGACAATTATAACACCAAGAAAACATCCATGATAGAGTGAAAACAAGGATGATAAAATATAAGGCCAAACCAGGAGGGTCTGAGTGCCCCAAATTCAACTTCCTCTAAAGGGGATTTCATGAACACACTATCTCCTACTGTTCAGAGATATCAACAACATCTGAGAAGCATAAGGCAGTGAGTTAGGCCAAAGTAATTCCTTTTTTTCTTTTATTTCCTTTTAGTCTTAATTTGCTAAATTCTTCACTTATTCTGCCACCTGACTTTGCTGAAATTTTGGCTAAATTCCAGTTGAGGAATTCTCTTCTGTGTTTCTGATTTTTTTCTTCTAGAAACTGAAAAAGCTGCAGATTTCTACTAGCTAGAAACCTACAGTACTGAGAATGTATCTCAGGGGTGTTGTAAGAAAATTACATTTGTAAAGAGGACAAACATCCGAGAAAAATATTTACATTGTAAACAGTTTATTTTTTATTAAGCTTAACTATATCTTGCCTTTGTGGTCTTGATTACTCTTGTCATAACACCAACTTTCTTTCCTACATAATGGTGTGATTTTAGTGGCTTTCAAACCTACAAGTAGTCCATAAACCTATGTTAGTTTACTTGGAACTGGTCTACTGAGACATATTAAATGACAAAAAATTATGACCTGCCTCAAAAGAGAATGTTATCAAATAGAAATTGCAAGGGTTGGTATTGATTTTGGGGCCAGAAAGTCTGGAGAGCTTTATATCAGTAAAACTGGCAGGTTTAACAGGATGGTCTTGATTTATGCTGGAGTAAATGGAAAATTATTCACATCTCCAATTTATCACCTGAACAGAGGAAAAATAAATAATCTTAGAATTCACAATTCACTGTATTCTGGATTGGAGAAATCCTTGGAGTAATCCAGCCTACAGCCAAGCTGAGCAGCACAGCATTACAGAAAGGAAAATATCCCTACACTGCAGACCTGCTGTTACTCCAGGGTTTCCTCCCTGCTAAAGCACAACTTGCTTTG
The DNA here is from genome assembly GCF_009819655.1 of Sylvia atricapilla. Lineage (NCBI taxonomy): Eukaryota > Metazoa > Chordata > Aves > Passeriformes > Sylviidae > Sylvia > Sylvia atricapilla. Next base: position 50,913,969 of record NC_089145.1, read on the forward strand.
CTATTGCAGGGTCACCTCTATATGTGACTGCTGATATATAGAGATCTTTCAGGAAAAGAATTAACAAGAAAATCTACAAGATCTCCCTATATTAATTCTTCAAAAGCAGGTTAAAGGGGTGCATAGGTCACAACCCTGAATAGTTCATATGCAGTTGCCTGTAGCCAATGCACTGGAGAAAGTCACTGTTAGTGCTGTGGTGAGATGTGTCTCCTTCTGACAGCTGAAAGCTCCCATGTCCTACGAGCATTGCAAGGCCAAGCACAAGGGCTGTGGGATCACTGGCATGCCAAGGCGTCCTGCACTTCCCCTGAGGAGCCCCTCTTGTGCACAGAGGGTCCTTTCCTGCACATGGCAAAGGAGCTGCTGGGAGCTGCACGGGGACCCTTCCAGCCTGGAGCTGCCTTCCCACTGCCGCTGTGGTGCTGGGCATTGGGATGCTTGTTGCACAGCTGGCAGCGCTGGAAAGAACTAAATGCTGCCTTGTATTGAATGGTGAATGTTGGAGTGGGTGGTTTTTTCCAAAATTAGGATTTCCCCGACATAAGCTGCCTTCTTGATTTTCTGGTTTATATCAATTGTTAACTTACTTCCTCAAACAGGTTCTGTAAGGGCTTTCTAGCAAAAAAAAGTGTGTATATATGTATTTATACACACACACACACACATATATATATACACACATATACACGATTATAGTGAGAGTGTGTGGAGCAGGGCTGACATTCACCCACGCCTTGGCCGCTCCCTTCAGACACTGCTGCCAAGAGCCTGAAACGGGGCCTGTTTCCCATCTCCATGGCAACCTCGAGTGGGAAGCAGCATTTCCTACGAGGCACTGCACTGAACCTCTGTGAGATGCTGCCAGGCTGCGGGTGAGCCGGGACCAGGAGCAGTGCACACCATGTGCCAGCAGCACCCTCAGCCTCCCACAGCTGTCCTGCTGGCCAGCCACTGCCAGGACCTCTCCCGGGGACTCCTGGCCTCTGGCACTAGCAGATGGATGGCCCAGTCCTGCCCCGGTGTGGGGCTGGTGGAAAACAGGGCAGCTGCCTGTGAAGGCTGCTCGGGGTGGAGGGGTTTTGGAGAGAGGGACCTCAAGCAGCTGTCCTTCTGTGTCCTACCTGCACTGCCTTCGCTCTGACCCACCTCAATGGGCTTTATGGTATGGGGAACTGAAAAATGGTATGGTACCTGAAAAAACTCCAAGCCAATATAAAAACTCAACCCATGCCAAGTTTTGACCCCACTTTCCCGAGCTGAGCAAGACCTGACTTCCTCCAAAATAATTGGTTTCCTTGCTGCATCTCTGGTAGGTAAGACTAGCTAACTGAAGGGTAAGACATATCTGACCAATCTGGTGGTCTTTTATGATGGAGTGACTTCAATAGTCAATAAGGGAAGAATGACCCATGTCATCAACCTTGACTTCTGTAAGGTCTTTGAAACATTCCCACATGACATCCTTATCTCCTAACTGGAAAGATATGGATTTGATGACTGGAGTATTCAGTGGACAAGGAATTGGTGGGATGGATGCAAACAGAGTTGTGGTCAATGGCTCTATGTCCGAGTGGAGGCTGATGAAGAGTTGTGTCTCTCAGGGCTCTGTCTTCGGTGCTTTAATATCTTCATCAATATCATGGACAATGAGACTGGACGCACCCTTAACACACGTTTGCAGATGACATGAAGCTGAGCAGTGTGGATGGCACAACAGGAGAATGGCTTGCCATCCAGGAGAACCTGGATAATTCTTCAGATGAACCTGGGCCCACAAGAACCTCTGTATGTTTGGTAAGTCTAAGTGCAAGATGCACCTGGTCATGTAGAGAAATCCCAGACATGAGCGCAGACTGGAAGATGAACACATTGAGAACAGTCCTACAGAAAAATTTTAGGGGTCCTGAGGGCTGAAAAGCTGGACACAACCCAGTAATGTGCATTTCCAGTTGAGAAAGTCAGCCACATCCTGGACTGCATCCAAAGCAGCCTGACCAGCAGGCCAAGGGAGGTGATTCTGCTCCTCTGCTCTGTTTTTGTGAGAACCACCTGGAGTGCTGCATCCAACCCTGGGGTCCCCAAAATGAGAAAAGTGTGGATGTGTTGAAGTGAGTCCAGAGAGGACCACAAAGCTGTTCAGAGGGCTTGCTCAGCCTGCAGAAGAGAAGGCTCCAGGGAGACCTTAGAGCACATTCCAGCACCTAAAGGGGATCTATAAGAAAGCTGGAGAGGGACTCTTTACACAGCCAGATAGTGATAGGACAAGGGGGAATGGTTTTAAACTAAGGAGGGGGGATTTACTTTAGATATTAGGAGGAAACTCTTTACTCTGTAAGAGTGGTGAAGCCCTGGCACAGCTTGCCCAGAGAAGTTATGGATGTCCCATCCTTGCAGTGTTCAAGGACAGTTGGGATGGGGCCCTGGGCAACCTGGTCTAGTGGAAGTGCTTATTCTTGCCCATGGTAGAGGAATTGGAACTAGATGATCTTTGAGGTCCATTCCAACCCAAATAATTCTATGATTGTGTGATGCTATGATAATGCATTTTAAACAGTATGTAGGTTTACTGAAGTTATTTTTTACTTCCTCCTCTTACTTTTGATTAACATCTAACCACGGTAATGGAAATTTAAAACCTTGTATTTGCTTTGAAACGTGTGCACAAGTCTAAAATCTGGGTAAACAATTTAGGAAAGCTCATCTACTCTCTATTATACCAACCCACATCTGTAGCCTTGAGAGTCTGATGATTATTGTAACTGCATAAGTTTGAAACTCAGTGTGACTAGGTATAAATACATTTTTTTCTAAATTTAAATATTTCTTTCTTGTGTGATTATGTCTCTGTGTGTATGATCTGGTATTAGTGGGCAAAATGAGTGGTGAAGTGAGAAAATGCATTCTCTCAGCTACCTTGGGCACCATTGTAGAGAAAATCTGCACAATATAAGTTGTGGTCTGCAGAAAAATGTCCAAACCATCCAGTGACTCAATATAAATTAACTGCTCAAAGAAAACAAACACCAGTGCACTACATGTTCCTATCAATCCCCTTCTAAACCTTGTTAGTTTTCCCACAGAGGAGTGCTGAAACTGAAGCTCAGCCCTTACTCAGACACAGTGAATCCACCTAGGAAAGAGATGCTGTGAATTCCCAGCTGATGGAAAAAGTGTTGGTTATCAGGTTGTACTGGAAAATTTGGTATTGAGGGAATTCAGCTGCAGAACACGGATTGAAAGGATTTCATTAACTCTGGCACTGGGCAAAATATTTTGTTTCTTTCCTCTAGCCTCTATATTTATTCCTTATTTCATTAAAGTGACTACCTCAATTTCTTGCCTCTCCTTCTCCACACTCTCCTATGTCTTTTTGGCAAGGTCCTGCAGCATGGTTCTGACACCCCTATAGACCAGGCTCTCATCTCCCCTGGGGTTCTTGCCAGTGGAACATCATGCTCTATTTGCACCAGCAATTATTCTCTCCTCTAACACAACTTTGCAAACATTATCTGGAGCAACTCCTTAGTTAGAGGAGAACACTACTGCGATCTTTGCTTTACTACTCAAAACTAAGAGGAATTCTAGAACACAAAAACTAAGGAAAAGATCTCCTAGGAATTTGTGCCTTATGGTTGATATAAGTCCTGCCTAATAGGCACAAATTCTGAGCAAAGCTGGCTCCAATTCCAGGAGATTCATTGGTTTTTCCTGTGTGAATTCTCTGGTGTATAAAATTGGGGGTTTCACAATGCATTCCTTCTTCTGAGTGGAGACATTCCCAGTGTCTCTCCCTGCTACATGCATAACAAATCCCATAAAGAATTCATTATATTTAAATTCAATGTCAACCATGTCATACTGACTTCAGTTAGATCTGGATAAAAAGCTAGACAAGGTGAATAAAAGACAGACACCTACCTGTCTCAAACTTCTTTTAGTTAGGAAATCCAGCTGATATCTAAGTTTGTCAGCTTGCCTAATGCAGCCTATAATAGCAAAATCAAAACTTACTGGAGGTTGATGAAGGGGTTGGAGTAATGGCACTCTTGTGTTAGATTTCACTGATGCCAGAATTATTAACCTCCCACCAAAAGTTTAGCCATATTGTTCCCAACTATTATGATATCCCTTTGGAAAAGATACAGAAGTATCTTTTAGTAGTGCAAAGGACACCAAAATCATCACGATAATTTTCTGGTCAAAATTCCTCATGCTGTATTTTTATTGGGTTGTTTATGGCCAGGTTTGGGCAGCAGGCAGAACTACAGGGGAGGCTTCTGTGAGAAAGGGCTGCAGCTTCCCCCACATCCAACAGAGCCAGCTCCAGGACAGACCCTCCACCAGCCAAGGCTGGGACAGTCAGAATGGGGGAAACATCATGTGATAACATATTTGAGAAGGAAGAAAAGTTAACTTCAGAGGGAGAGAGAGGAATTAATCATGAATTGGGCTGACAATTCACCTAAAAATTATGAAATTCAACAAATAATACCAGTATTTTTATGTTACTTCCTGGGTTCTGGGACTTCAGCTTTTAGCCTTTTTTTGGTTTTTTTCCCTCTATAATTATAAAAGATAAATATCTGTCTTAAAAAAGAAAAATTCACCAATAATTACTTCCCAAGAACTTAATGGATGGTTTTGCCATTATATATGAAAAGGTCGTCCTCTTGGAAGTCTAGATACAGCAGAAGGCTAAAGAATCAACGAGTGATTTGCTGATCAAAGATGCTTCAGCCATTTCTGAAAACAAATGTCTTCTAAACTATCCTCTGGCAACCAAATTAACTTTCAACTTCTTTCTCAAGCTGGGCAGAAAGATAAGAACTGACTTTTTAGTCAGTTCTAAAGAAACCTAGGTTTTAAATATTTCATCTTTGTCTTGCTATCAGAGAAGATTTGGTCTCATAAATCAGATTTTGGCTTCAGCAAGCCCCAATCATCCCCTGCCACTTTACAGATGTACTTCCATTTTTTGGAAATGGAAAATGGAATCCTCTTTTTCATCATATATTTAAGTCTATTTCATGTCTTTCCCAAATAGGGAAGTTCAGGATGCACATAGTCTGAGTAACTCTTTCATTGCAAGAGGTTTTTGCACCTTTTGTTTTGGATGTAAAATACTGTGAAACTTAAACAAGGACCACTGAAAAACATATTTCATCAAGGTGTCTGGGATGTAAATACCAAAGCTATACATAGAAATGTTTTTCCTTAACCCTAGGATTGCTTGCATCTTTTTAAAAAAACCCTCAAACTTCAAAATTATAGATCCCAATTCTTGGAACTTTGTATAAAAAAGTTTGTATAGTTAACAGTTTATCACATCTTAACATCAGCCAAACCACAACTACTTCAGTGAATAGTGCATATTTCCTTATTTCTCCCCAAGTCCATCATATTTTGATTATTTTCATGAGAGAACAAAAATGCCAAAATAGAATAAAGGCAGAGTACTCTCTGGTAATAGCTGCTCGCTGCTTCTTAGGCAGAAGAACAACCCTGGCACACAGTGAGGCACTCATTTTCCTGTCATGACTTACACAAGGCTCATCTCAGAAACCACACTTAGAAGGAATCACAACATTCCTAAAGGCCAATGAGATTATTAGAGCTATTTAAACTTGTCTCCTGACCAGCACAGATGATGCAATTCCATCCAGGCTGTTATCAGATTAGTAGTCCACGGCTACATGGCGCTAAAATCACATCAGGTTATCACAGGGAATCTCTTTAATCAAACACATTTACCATCCCTAGTTATTTCCTGATTCTTCTCAAAAATCACAGATTCCAACCTGGGTTCTTGGTTGATGTCACACTCAGAACAAATTTCCCTGCTGTCCAGGCCACTCTCTTTGTGTGCTGTGGTTAGGCTTTTTGCCTTATGCTCTTCGTAGGAAACCACATTTATGTAGGTGTCAGTGATGACTCCTGAGGGCCATTTAATAACCAGAGGTCAGGGTTCAATCCTTCTTTTTCTAATCAAGGCAAAAGACGCTAGAGCAGTTGCAGATTATACTTGCCTGCTCACACCTTTGGATGTTGAAGGATTAAGGGTAATCCTTTGCATCCCAATAGAAGTCCACATTTGTCTAAGCTACAAAAACACTCAGTTGTATCTGTTAAAGGCCTTTGTTTGTATAAACAGGCTTTCTATCTTCCTCTGTGAAATATTGAGAAGCATTGATAACATAACAGTAGCTAGAATAATACAGACCAATGAAGAAATCAACCTGATTTTGTTAGTTTAGTGCAAGAGTACAGACTCTTAAACAGGTTTCAGTGTAAGGCATCAAGCTGTCACTCCACTTTCAAGTAACTATGTCCTTTCGGATGCCAGCGTGAATAGAATCCATGTTTAAAGGGGCAAACTGTTGTAAGAGGGATTTGCTGTGAAGGGGATTGTGCAAGCAAGCCAGTCCAGCAGGTCTCACAAGGGAAAAAACACGCTTGTTTTTCTATCAAATAAGGCCCCACTTGTAGAACTGACTAAAGATGACTTAAAGCAACTGGTAAGAGAAGAGCCATCACTGTGGCATTACAGTATTCCAACACCCATGGCTCATGTGGCAACCCCCAGTGACAGCTGGGCTGGCACAGTGACCTGCTGCAGTGGCTTCAGTCTGTGCTGCATTCTGGGCACAAAAAAGCAAAGCTGGTAATATTGAAGTTCTACTCCCCTCCTCCTTCCTCTCCTCTGCTGCAGAGCCCTGATAACCAGGACCCAGGCCAAAGGAAAGTCATCTGTATTCAGCAGTAACAAGGACAAACCTTGTCTTCTTTGCTGACACAGAGTGTGACCAAGAGCGCCAGTGAGCTTAAGAAAAATCCCCCTGAAAGCTGCATAGACTCAGGCAGAAAAACAAAGAGCATTTTTCATCTAGCATGCATTCAGCTCCTTCAGGAGCATAACTCCACACTGATGTGTTGTCAAGAGCGTGGCAGCTTCTCTGTAGAGATACTTGAGTAAGCTGAATCAGTAGATTTTATTTAACTGTCAGCCCTTCCTTACAGCACAGTATCAAAGTCAAGAAACAAGGCTTCATCCTCATCTGACTCTCAACTGGCTGCTGGATCACTTCGGGCAGGCAGAACCTGAGCCAGGGTTTGGAGGAGCACAAACAAAACTAGCAGCATATCAACAAGGTCTGATTTTCAGAAAGAGCTGAGAACATCCAAATAAAGTAAACTCCCTCCATGGGGCTGGGCAGGAACAATTGATGGCAGCAACTTTTGGAGTTTTTCAGTCTGGAAGTTTGCATAGTGTCAAGTGAATTCTCAATATTTGAATTTGGTCTTTGACACCAAAATTGAGCTCACGTCAGTTTACTCAGTCTAAACTTGCTTTCTGAGCAACCCATTGAGACTCTCTCTTTGAAAACAAAATATAGGACAGTGATAGTCCTCCATAGCCTCAGCAGGTTATCCTGCTGAGAGGTAGAAAAACAGACTGTGCAGTTGCACCAGCACTTGAATCTATTTCTGGTGATTTATTTATAGGCAAAAACTCAGGAAAACTGTACTCTTAGCTCCATTCAAAAATACCAGGTGGCTATAAATGTTCCCATCCAGCTTTCCATCAAGGGATTTTTTTTTCCCTCCTCTCAACTGCTTGCAGTTAGTGCTATCTTATACTGCCTCTCCCTAGATGTTCTTATTGCAAGTGTACATTGTCAACAATTTAGAAAGCAAACGCTCTGACAGACTGTTCTCTACCCCTTTCATCTATTGGGAGAGAAATCCTGGTTGTAGTTGGGTTAATTATTACATTCAGTGTTATCCTTTGGGGAAGCAATGATAGGTTACTACCAAGACTGTTTTTGCAGATAAACCTTCAGGGCTCTTCCACTTACCCTACAGAGAGAAGTCCTAGAGTGGCTCCCTCTGAACAGACTTTCTGAAGTATTTTTCAAATGTAAATGCCTTCATTTTGGTGAAATCCTTTCCTTGCTGGACAGGAAAGTTTTGAATTTGTCTGTTTTCTGTGTTGTTTTATGCCTCTGAACTGCTGGCTTGCAACACCCAGTGCCATTTTTGAGATTAGACTCACATAACACCTTGCAAAACGCAAACTCTTCTCTTCAGAAAATTGTTCCTGCTCACATGTTATTTCTTTTTAGCCAAAAAAATAAAGTAATTCATCCCACAAATCTGCAATTTTTTTAATATATATGAGACACAAAGTTAATCTCTGTGATAGTAATCCACACATCTGAATATGAATAACTTGCCTACCTCAGATGTTTCTTGAGGTAAAGCAAATCATATGTATCGACAACATTAAAATCCATTTTACCTTATATTGTCTCCAGCCCACTCAAGCAGCCTGTTATCATAACTAAACCATTCAGACACAGTCATTTCTTGCCTTCTGCTCCAGCTTTGTAAAAAAACCATCTCCAGCTTTGGGAGATGGTTTTGGAGAAGAGGAAAAAGGTAAGAATTTAAATCAACTTTAATAGTCTATACATCGATCTGCCACAGGTTCAGTAGCATTTTCCTTTAGACTGACCCAGAAATATGTGATTATACAAAGAATAATTTATTACCAATAATCAAATGTTTTTATTATGCTTACCTCAAGCAGGTGTGGGGCATATGTGTAGTGGCTGTTGTGGCTCCTCGTGCTCTGCACTGTGCCAGGGTGCCACACCATTCTGAAGGCAGATCTAGACTCAGCAAGCTCTTCTTAGCTAGACCAGAAAATGCTTTTTCTCCTTCTTCCATTTGGTGTTTCAGCCCAGGCAGTAGCTCAGCCCACGGGGCAGACAGACCCTCCAGACAGACTTCATAGCCATGGCTACTGACCTCCCACTCCAGCCTCTCCTGCCTTGACATCCTTGACTTAACTCCCATCAACTTTTTTTCTATTCTTTTAATTTTTTTTATTTTTTTTAAGATGTAACAGCTAAATACCAGCTTTTTAACACCTACCTGTGTTTTTTGACAAGAACTATCATGCCTTTTGGTTGTGTGTTGTCTATGGAAACAGAGTTTTACATATCCCTGTTTTGTTACAAAAGATACTCACAAAATGAACCATGAGAGTATGTTTGAATAAAAAATCAGTTCTCTCAGTTGTTTTTTTTTTCCACAAACAACTCTTGCATGGTCCTGGCTTTCTGCCATAGGTAACCATTAATTTGAGTTTTTCTGCGTACAGTGGATACACTTGCTCACAGAAATCAAAAGTCATCTTTTCCCCTTAGCCACTGCTTTGGGCAATTTCTTTAGCTACTTAAATCATTTTGCTCAACAAGGGGGCATGGATGACAAACGTCAGGCAAGAACACAGAGGATAATATTATACAGAAAACTTCGGTTCTTGTGAATAGACAACAGCATCAAGCAGAATTTCAAAGAGAAAGTATTTAGACGGGAACCTTCTTCCTCCATGTAGAAAACTCAAGCCCTTTGGTGGGACACAGAGGTCCAGAGGAAGGTCTTTTTATCCTGCCAGACTAGAGAAAATTGTTAAAGAAAGTTTCTGGTGTGATTTTGACAGTTATGAATAGGAAATTCACTTCTTCTAAGTGAATATGCTGCATCACTTAATTAAAGCAAGCTATTTTTGCAAACATTTTTGTCCCTTAACCCTTTTTTGAATATTCATTGAGGATGGGAATGAACAGAATTTATGGGAATTAATTTAAAATCTGAATGACTAAGCTTGAGAATTATTTATTACATTCATTACCTATTTGTTATACATTTTTTATTTCTAATGTTGGTTTGAATACCTAAAGATAGAAACAGATGTGCAGCCACTTGCTCAGAGTAACAATTTTTCAGTTATTGCTGTAAATAATTATTCATGTTATATGAAATCCCTCTAGATTTTTTTTTTCTGTAGTGAGTTTGTATCATTGATTTGAAAATAATTGGAAATCCAGCTGAACTGGGGCAGATTCTGCCCTAGGTCTGGTTCTGGTGTACATTTCTAAAGGCACCTGTGGACCAGAGCTGAGTAACTAAGAGACAGGAACAATCCCTGTTGTGCCTCCAATGCTGATGCCTTACGAGGTCTAGAAAAGATGGCAGGGATGAAAGGAAAAGCACTAAGAGAAGAAAATATTATGTAGCATATGCTGCTCTGGAGGCTGTGGGCTGATTTAGGCTGTGGAAGCTACTCTGATGTATGCCAGTAGCTTTTCTGGTCCCTGATATAGCTTGAAATCCTAAGGCACAATGATGCCTTAAGCTTCCCTCAAATCCCTAGGCAATGAAATGATTACCCTAAAGGTTCTTTGCCTCTGGAGATGAAGCATGGTCCCAGCTCATGGTCTCTGCTTCTCTTACAGCACTGGAATAATGCTCAAAGAACTAAGCAAAAGTCCCGGGGCATTTGAGCAGATCCTAGAGGACTCAGACATCAAGTTAGGACAAAGACAGAGCTTTTTGATCTTCTTACTCTATCAAACTGCACTGTTTCAGAGCCTGAAATAGCAGAGCAATGCCTAAGGGTAGCATGGTGAGGCCTCTACTGGTATTACAATGCATCACTTATTTCAATATTTCTAAAAATATTTAAAAGAAGACCAATCTCAACACAGCTTGGTATAAAGCGGGGGCAGGGGAAGAATAAAAGGAAGAACTATTTAGATATGTGCTTTTATCCTATATTTCTATATGGAATTTATCATTATACATACTGTCTGTTTTTCACTTGTTTCATTGTCTGAGGACAAGATTATTTAGGCCTGGCTACATGAACCTCACACCTGGGTTTGTATGAAACATGGTCCAAGGGTACTGCTGTCAGGAGGTAACGGTGCTGTGAGAATTCTTCATACTGCATTAGCAACAGCAGGAGCCAAAGGAAGCTCCAGCTTGGCCTTTGTTCATTTACTTAATTTCCAGAAAAGACTCTTCCTACAGAACAAGTATTCAATACAAAACTAATAAACCACAGTAAAATACAGGACTAGATGGGGACTTCATCTGAGAATATCTGTCTCATTGGACCTCTGTCTGTTGGTTTCTTCACCACGTAAGGTACAGTGGCATCAGCTTTCCCAGTGCTGGGGAGATGGCCAAAGCCATTAGAGACTGACATGTATCTGAGAGAGAGGCCCTGGCAGGGCACAATGTGCTGCAGACTGCTCCTGCCCTGGTAGCTCAGTGCCAGGGTGTACACACGGGATGGGAAAGGACCAGCAGCCTCGGCCTGTGTCTTTATCACTGCTTCAATTCCCTTCTGGATTTTGCCACTCCTGGTCCCATATTCCCATGCCATGAGTAGTTGTCCTTCCTTGCAGCAAGCAGTCATGCAGTCAGGCTTTGTGCTTTAGTTCTTCAGGGTGGAAAGAAAAGAGCACAGCATGGCAAGAATGAGCAGCTGAACGCAGGGTGATGCCCCACATTTTCTGAAGGATAGGCAGTGGCAATAACTGTAATGCCAGAAGCAGAATTTCATCATGAAAGGACAGAGAAGATGACTTACATTCTGATATGAATGTCAAAAATATCCATGGTTCTACTAGAAAAGATTAAAAACATTTTAAAGGTCAATTTCTTCCCATATTTTTAGTCTAGGTTTAATGTTAAGCATAGAAGAAACCTGCACTATTAGCAGATTTTTCCACAGCCTTTCAATACATATTCCTGTGGCTTCCCTTGAGGGAATTGAGCTTTGAATGGGGCAAATCACAGAAGCAGGGTACTGACTAGCACCTGCTCTGCTAGAGAATGAAAATCTCTATTCCCAAAATCAAAGGGGATCTCATTACTGATCTACTATTTCTGTCTGTATTGTTCTGTTCCTAAGTGAAACTACCCAGTTCATCAGTCTGGTGGCCATGTGGTCACATGGGCATGTTGGTCACTGCTTTAAGACTTCCAGTACCCAGGGGTGAACTGAACACAATTTACCAAGATTAATTGGTCTGACTGCTGTTGGTCTGGCTCTAAAATGTTACAGGATTGCAAAAAAATGCAGGACACACATTTTTATGTATTCTAGCCTATATATATATATGTATAAAATAAATATGTATTCCCAGGCTCACCAGAGCTTCTCCCAGATGGAAGCATACAAGGAGCAACACACATGTGAAATGTGGAGCAGCCTTGCACAGTTCCTGCCTTGCACATCTGAAGCTCAATGGAGAAAAGAGACTGAAAATTGAGCCTGTCTCTGGGTCTGCACCTCCTGCTCTCCTGTACCTTCAGCCTGCAACAGGAACATCTGGGCACTGAGGGGGCACCTCAGAGCTCCCTAGAAATTGAAACTTCCAAGCTGCATTTCCAGTCACTTTGAAAAATCCTGGCAGGGAAGGAACCAGAAATGCAGAAACACATAAAAGCAGAAAAGGAAGTCACAATGAGACCTGGCTGCTGTACAGAAAGTGTCTAGTTCTTAACTGCAAGGTACTTTTCTGTCAAGATACTTTCTAAAACAACTATACTTAGGACAATCTGCTGCATTCTCAACTAAGTTATGCAGAACACTTTTAATCAGTTCCTTGATTACTTCAGAGTTTGTATGATTAAGCAAACCAAACAAAATCAGGCAAGACCCATGTTTTATCAATACAAAAATACTGTATTGCTGATCTTCTGTCTTAAATGTATATTGTTCACTGTAGCACATTGAGTAATTAGTGGGTTTTTTCATATTCTTATTTTAACAAAACCTAATAAGGGAAAGATTTTTTTTTAGTAATTTATAGTGGTTAAGTAACATATCCAAGGTCACTCAGCTTCAGAGCTGGCTAGGAGCATTTTGAGCATCCAAGTTAGGGTTTTAATCAATTAGCAGTTTTTGCAAAAAAGCATATAAAATCCTAAGCTGTGCAAAACCAGATTTTCAAGATGCAATCTGCAAATGTCTCCAGTTGCTGTTCTCTGTCACCAGTAATTAAAGCAGTTAAAGCAGATGTAGATTCCCTGCACCTAACTTTCCACAAAATCTGTTTTAGGACGAAGAAGAGCTGTCCAAAGGAAAATGAGAACTATGCAGCTTCTAGGAGTTTCTGGAAGCTATGGTTTCATGATTACATTATGTGTTGCTGTAGTAATGTTCCTTTCCTATTCAAATTCACCCCTCTGTTGAGATAAACAACACAATAATGGTCTCTTTGAATGTTAACCCTTTGTCTTTCCATTTTAGAGATAACCAGGTAGTCCTGTGCCAGATGTACTTGTCATTGTACTAAGGATATACTGAAGGAAATGGTAAGCTTCTTTCCTCATAGACATGGTATTTGGAAATTAGGGAATTTTAGGAGGAGGAGGCAACACCCAATGATCACCAGCCACTTACTGGCCCATTCTACCCAGCCAGCCCCTTGGGGTGGTTTCCATTTCTAGATCACACAACCCGTGTCCTGCTACAGGGATTTAATAATGGACACTCCAAATCTCTATAGCTGCCTGGCACAGCCAGCATTCTTACTCATCCTGCTTGCACAATGCATTGCAGTAGTGTTGTCATTGAGCACTGTAATAAATGGCAGGAACAGCCTCTGCTTCGCTGAGCTGCTCTGAGGGAAGAAGTTCTCTCCCCAGGCCAGCATGGAGCCATGTGTAGCCAGATCCTCTGTCTGCAGGATTTCCACTACAACTTTGATCCTGTTGCAGGGAGTTCTGTAATATCTTTTTTTTTTTTTTTTAATTAGGTCCTGTCTGAGACCTGTGTTTGCCTCTAAGGCCTTTTGACTGATGGGTATCCCTGCTAAGGGGTATTATGCAGGCACAGTGCTCTTCCCCCTTCATGGTGCTCACATCTCAGTGTGGTGAGATGTGGTGCTGAGCTCAGTGTTAACATGTGGACTATCCTTTTGTAGTGGAGGTGGGAATATGGCACAAAAGGATCCTACAAAGTTTTGCATCATTCTGGTGGGGATAAACCCCATCATTCCCAAAGTAAGCTGTCCCTGGTAGGTAAACATGTATGTTAAAATACAGAGATTGGCTCATGAAAGAAAATGGTACCTTCAAGAAATATAGGATAATTAGTAACTGGGAGCTCACAGACCTTGTATACCTTCTATCTCAAACATCCTAACCTTTAGTGTTCCTTCTGTCTACAGATAGGTTTAGCCTGGATCTCTCCTGAACAGCTTGTATCAACAGGGAGCCTAGCATGGAGCACTAAGAGAAGTATTTATATCACTTAGTGGCACCGTGCATACACTGCCATGCACTTTGAAGATGCTGTGTTAGCTGCAGGATCCATCATGTCCTTTCCACTGTTGCTGAAAGCCTGGTGGACACTCAGATTCGTAAGGACTACATTAATAATGTTATTCTTGGATATTTCTCTGTGGGATACCCAGTGTTCCCACTAATCCTGTCATTGGTAAAAAAGCTGCAAATATAGGGCTTGTTTTCCCACGGAGACACCAGGAAGAAATGGCTGCTGCCAATGTAGGCCATGAACAAACCTGTCCATCCTCAGTGCTGCTCAGTCTCAGAACTTCCAGCCCATGGGGGACTCATGGATGGGGTCAAGCCCCAGAAGACCACACCTTCTTCAAAGAAAAAGTTGTATTTACACATTTCTGTTCACCACAAATATTTCCTTGTCACATTGTCTGCAGCACATTGATATCTCTGCCCACTGTGAAACTGTAACTTCTATGCTGAAGAGCAGGAGCTTTTTGGTCAGTGATAAACATGTCATGCTGTGGGTTGAGACAGAATATAACAGTGGAGGTAAAACTGCCATAGGTAGATTATTACCACTTTGAAATGTGACCTGTACACCAAACCCCATTTCTCGACTGAGAAAACTGCATTGGATATTTAATATCCTTGGGTGGTCATGACCTCTGCTGTACGTTTCATATCTTATAAGGCTTTACTGCTGCCCTGATCTTCCAGGTTTGGGTATTTGATAGTAACTGTAAGCTCAGACTCCACCTACAACTCAGTCTTTGAAGCCACCATTCACTGTGAACCCCATGCAGCAAAGCGCATCTTCAGCTTCAAGAAGATGAGTAAGAATTAGAGGATCTAGTATAACAATGTTTTACTTAAGTCAGTGGAATTGCTCATGTATTGTTGCAGCAGCCCTCTTTTTAGAGGGTAGAAATGAACCAAGACACAGACTTCTTGTTCATCACAGCATGAAATGGGTCCTGGTTTATTCCTCTTCACAGCTCAGCCATCCTGACTCCAGCCATTCACTGTCTCTGGCTGCAGCAAGCTCCTGCTGTGGGTTTCCCTCGGAGCCTCTAACTAATGCTAAACTATGACTGCTTACATGAGTTTGGAGACTCTGACTGCAGGCTTTTACCCAGCTAGACTGTGACTGCAGGTTCCAACCACAGGCTCTGGCTGCAAACCCAGACTGACCTCACAGCAGCAATACCCACATCCTCCTTCAGGATCCTCCACTCACCAGCTAACCCATTTCCTTTTGCCTCACTCATCCCTATTGGGTACAGCTGTGACTCATCAGGGGCAAGGCTGTATTCGGTAATTAACACAGTTGTTACCTCTCAGGGGCAAGATTACCTGTATTTCCTTCTCCTACAAAGAATAGCATGGAAGAACCGGTTTCCTGGGTTTCCACTCTGTCATGGATTTCTTATTAGTTTTAAAGGCTGGTTAGAGGCTTATTAGCCTCTTTTTTGGAGCTTCTTCCTTCAAGCCATTTATCTTGTTATTCTGCCTGTTGTTAAGAATGAAGTCTAGGTAGCACAATCTAATATTTCAGGGTATTTTGTGTTTTAAAATCCAAGTTTGTTGTGAGGACACTTTGCTAAATTAAAATAAAATAATCAAATACTGTCAGATGCCCTTAATAGCTGGGTATGTCCCTTTCAACATATTTCTTTCTACTTGTCAGCTGGAAAGGATAAAATATGGCAGATTTTCCATTTGACACACAATAGGCTCTGAGTGACTTGCAAATTACATTTCATTTAAGTTCAACTTTGGAGTAAAGAAAGACTAAGTAGCTATCTAAATGAAGAAGGAAATTTTCAGGCTTGTTGGAAATACTATTCTATGAATAAGACCTCACTAGCAGAGGCACTGTAGTATGCTGCAGGGGCTGATTCAGAAATCTGACCAGAAAGTCAATCTATGTCATGTATTTTTAATTGAAAAACACGAGGCTTGGAGTGAACCATGGAAAAAAACTTTCCTTTCAAAAAATAAAGTCTCAGAATCCACAGTCCAACTACAATAAATTAAGCTAACAGCTTTAGAAATATATCTGAGTCTTTCATAAAGCTGTATTACTTATAGGTTGTTGAGATGAGCTTTTTCTGAAAAATCTTTCATGAACCTGCTGCACAAGCCCTTTTCAAATAAGAAAGTCTGCTTCCCTGAGGATATAGGCATTAGACAGCACTGCAAAACTGCACATTTTGCTCAGCATTATCCACAGTCCACCAACACATTCCTCTCCCCTTCATATTAGCCTGTTTAACACCCTTTCCAGGATGTCCATGATGACAGTGGGGGATAAGGAGAGACAGGCAGAGGCAGGGTGCAGTGCATGCTGCAAATTTGCTGGTTTTTCCACCACAAGTTCATTCAGTGTTTACTGTCAGGTAGTGCTGTGTATTTGAGGCTTTACCATGTAGAGTGGACAAGGCTACTGGTCAGAGCCACTGGCAGAGATTTAGTATTATTTATCATAACTCATTGATGTCAATGCTGAGACTATTTCTGCCCTCAGTGGAGCCAAGATTTCAATCCAGACAGTCTAAGTCTGATCAAAGCAATTCTACATGAGACAATGCCTGAATTATCAGCAGAAACTAGCTAAGAATCATTCTTGAACAGACGAAAGAAATAGTGAGAATATGCCTACAAGGGCAAGAGTTTGGTCTTGCACTCTGCAGGCTGGGAATCCATGAATTTCCACTCAATCCTGCAAAAATAATCATTGAGTGGAATTTGGTAGATTATTTAACCTCCCTCCAATACAAATTTTCCACCAATAAAGTGGGAATTGTAGAATCTGAGTACATAATCTGGACTTGAACCAGGCCTGGTGTAGGAGGAGGGTGACACGGGATTTCCTCAAGGCATGTCTTGAGTCAGTACCATGCTGTCAAGATGAAACTTTTGCAGAAGATATATAAATACCTGTACATGTCAATTTGTAGAGAAGGCAGCTCTGCATATATTGGCACAGAATTCAGGCACTATTATATTAGCATCTCTACCTAATCTGGTTTTCATTTAGCAGTTAATAAAAAGTCATGCTGGAAAGCTCCACTTTTGCTACCATTTCCTTTCAGACTCTTTCTGGTTCATTTTGCCCGCACAGTCTAAATGTTTGAGATTGTGTATGCAGAAAAGAATTGCAGCTGAGAAAAATATTAAAAATATCTTGACAAGCCCTGATTTTTTTTTCCACAAAACTGTCAAAAATAAAAAAAGACTAGAAGCTAAAGTTATGGCTTTAAACCTCAAATCTCCATTTCAGTCTTTATTAAAACACCGGGTGCAGATTTTTACAAGACAGTGGTCCACGGTCCACTGAAATGAAGGCTTTAATGGGGTTCAGTGGAAGGCCTAGACTATATATTTTCCATGCTTTGCAATGGATACTTAAAGCTCAACACCAGACAGCACTCTTGTCTTTCCAACTGGTTTTGTTTATCAAAAAAGCCCTCCACGTGATAGTTTAGGAATGATTTGTCATTTTCTTTGTCATTTGTTTTTTGGTCTGAAATAGGTATTTAATCTGGTATAAAATAGACAGACTCAGTTGCTCCCAGTTACTTACTAACAAAAATTCTCCATCTCTCGCTGAAGTCCAGGGCCTGCTTTTTCCTTTATTACAACAGTTTGATTTTACTGATGTAAGTGGAGAGCTGCATCTAGATCACTAGCAGCACTGCAATTGTGGAAAAGGGTTTCTCACAGATCTAAATCAAATGCAGAGCCAGATTAACACCACTGACAACAACTAGGTTATACATGAATAATGACACCCCCGTCAGTCACTCTGATCTACACCCTATACATAACAATACATCTCTGTCAATTATTTTTTAGTAATGTATTATTAAAATACTTTCTATAGTATATAAAGCAGGAATGAAAACATTAAAAAATGATGTGCAAGGGAATAAAACTTCAAGATTTTAATTAGTTGAACATTACAACGAATAGTCTTGATACTAGAAAATTATGGAAAAGACCTTTTTTTTTTTTCCCTTAGAGCTTTAATCCCTCCATCTTACTCCTCTTTTGTCAACAGCACTAAAACAGTGAGTGAATACCCAGAAGTAGGTCAGGATTGCTAATATCCAAGGATACCATGTTTCTGTGGTTACCTTAGCGCTGCCTCCCTTCCTCGCCCTCCCTTCCTCCCTCGCTGGAACCAAAGCACAGCCCCCATCCCGTCACCGCACACCAGTGCTGCATCACCCACTTCAAAACTGCTGCTCCTGAATTACACCCACGCCAGCACACAGCGTGTGCACCACAGCTCCAGCCTAGCATCCAGACCTGTGAGCTGCAGGGTGCCGGGGCCGGGTGCCACCCTGTGTCTGTCAGGCTGGCTGTCCTCTGCCGTGCTGCATCAGCACCTTCCCTGGATGATGGACAGGAGGCAGTGCAAGAGCTGCCAGAGATTGGTGCCCTGGGATCCCTGGTCCAGCTGCACCTTATGAGGTGCTGGATGGGACCAGGCAGATGATGACACCTCATCACCCCACAACAGCACCCAGAGCCAGCCAGAGAAATTAAGTGTGATTCTTCTGTGTCGCTGCAGCCCTGATGCCCTCCCGCCTGACTGAAGGGGATGTTTGTCTTCCAGGCATTCCAGATAGGATGACATAAAATAGACTGGGGCTGTGGACATGGAAACAGAGAGGCAAAGCTGAAGGCATAAACACAAAGCAAATCAAACTGTGGCAGCTGTGTACAAAATGGGCCAGCTCTGCATTTGAAGGCGTGAGAAAGGAGCAAGCGGGCTGTGCTCAGAAAGAGAGGCTTGTGAGATGTGACAACTTTAGTCCTGATTCATCATGGGGTAAACTTGCCAAAAGTGGGGCTAGGCTACAGGAACTTAAGGGCTCTGCGTTGATTCACGTTTGGGCAGGCTTTGTACCAGGCTTTTGTTTGACTGGGATGTTCTTTCCCAGTTTTTTGACAGGACTTATGGAGTGGTAGAAGTAAGACAATCAGCCTGTCAACTGTGGTTCATTTTAAGCAGTTTTATGAAGTATTGTGTCTATTAAACTTGCTGGCTCTAAATTTGGGACATATCTGCCTTTATTTGTTGTTGACACCAAGGTTTATGCCAAGCAGCTCTCTTGTCAGACTATTCAGGGAGCACCCTCAGCAGTGGGAGACACACTGGGCCAAACAAACATGTTTGCAGGGTTTGGATTAGAGCTCCTGCTGGTGCATACCTGCACTGCCCAGAGACAGATGTTTTAGGACCATATGACTTAAAGCAACTAAATTACTGAATCCAGTCCTGATTGCAGACTTCATGTAATATTTGTTGAATCCAGAATGGTCCAGACAGTATCTATTCTACACCAAGTGGTTCCCAGCACTATAGCAGCCACCCTCTGACAGTACTTGCCAAGAACTGTGTGTCAGTTTTAACCATTTTAGGTACCTGCTGAGTGCCAAATTTAAGGAACATTCCGCTTTGACAAATTAACACTTCTCTTCTGTCCAATTTTCCCTCAACTCATATAACCTTCGTATCTGCCTTCTTGTTGTTGTCAGCTCAAAAGAATACCCTTGGAAGTTAGTCTTGATTGAAACTGAGGCTTGTAAGCATTTTAAATTTTAATCACAGCTATTCACCATATGAATGGGAGGATCTCCATTTGGGCTAACTGCTCTGCAAATGTGTAGAGACCCATCAGCTTTCTACCTATGAACTGGTAACAAAGCATGTAATCAGATAAAATGGGTGGAATACAAAGCTTTTAGCTCTGGTGGATACGTCAGCTGGTCATGGAATTCTAGGCAACAAAACACCACCAAATTATAACACAAACCATCAACTCTCACCCAGTACCATCTGCAGAGAATCAGAAAGATTTCGTTTGACTGAACCTTTATGAAATGAGTTTGTCATCTACAAATAGAGAGGTGAAACAGAATTTCATTCAGAAATAATTTCTTCTGATAAAAAAGATAATTATATTCAGTTTCTCTTTTAAATTTTTGGATTATAACTATTATTTCTTATTACGCTTATCTCCACTAAATTAAAGGGTTCTTTAGTACCTTGTATTTTCTCACTATGAAGTTACACATCATAATCAGGACACTTCTCAATTTTCTTTTTGATAAGCATAAACAGATTCCAAGATTTTTTAATAGACAGTATTATATCAAATTATAATCCTATTTTCTAAAAATCTTTTTGGAACTCTTTTCAGCAACTTCATCATTTTTTCAGTATTCTGTTGAAAATGTGGACGCTTGAGCATTATCCAGCAACCCACTTGAAGCATCATCAATGCCATTTGCAAAGGAAAAATACTCACTTTATTATTCCTCTCTCTACTCATTCAAGAATCACATTTAGACCTCCTTTTATATTAAGGTTTGTTATCTAATGAGTTTCCAAGCCAATTATTTTTTTGAGTTTTACCTATAAATTGTCCAGATACACTGATTTAAATTGATAGCTAAATGACGTACACTATTTGGCATCTCCCGCTCCTGAAAGTCCAGTAGTGAGTTCAAGGGCTCATTTTTTCCATCCATATGCCCATAACATACAGAAATGCAATTGTACATGCCTGTCTGTCTGTCCTCTCTCAGGGTGGTGGACATCCAGTCCATTTTCCCCACCATGCCCCAGAACATTCCGTATCTCTGTTTTCCAAATCTGTACATACAATCTGTAGTGCTAATGCAGCTTTTCAGTTTGCATGGTTCTGGCATTACACACAGTCTCTGTGATTCAGCCAAGATTTCCAGAGAGGATGTTATAGGCTGCCCATACACAGAATGTGGGGTAATCCTCTGATCCCAGGAGGACAGGGTGAGCAGGGAAGAAGGCACCCTTCAGACAGAGAAACACTGTGAGGAAACTGGACAGAGGGCAAAAACGTGTAGCAGTAGCAGCAGCAGCAAAAATGGGCAGGGGACAGGCAGGCAGGGAGGATTTGCTGTGCTGGTTGCCTTTTTATGTAAACTTGTCTTTTTACCCCACCATCAACCTCATTTCTTCAGCTTGTCACTAACTGTATTACCTTTTCCTCCACCCTACTTCCCCCTACAATGTCCTTTCTTCTGCTGCCTTTTATTCCCAGTTGACTCATTCTGACTTAGACTCACCCTCCCCTGCCAAAGCTCTTGGTGGAAACAGCAATCCTCTGCTGCTTTCACACCCCTCTTTTGGGTCCTGTGTGTCACCCCCTTGTCCCTAGTCCTCCTCCTTCAGGGGATTAGCCTCTTTCTGGGGCAGGGACTACTTGGAGCTGTGTTCACCCAGTCCCTTGTGCAACTGGGCCCCTGTGCTTGCTAGTTTTATTTTAGCTGCTCTCCTAATAAATGTGACTAATCGCAATAGCGCTGTGATGTCTAGTAGGAGAGACTGATGAAATAATTGTGTAGTGGGGATGAAGCAGCCAGGCTGATGGTGAAGCAGAGCAGGCATTAGCTGTACCAACCTTACATAACATTGCAGGCTGAGTGAGAAGCACCCAGAAGGAACTCACTTCTTATCTCACCCCTTCCTCCCCACTTATTATCGAAAAAAAAAAAAAAAAAAAAGGAAAATGAAAAAGAAAAAGAAAGAAAAACAAATTATATTTCCTTTACTGCTGCTGCATGCCTGGGTGCAGGTCCCTGGGCTGGCAGTGGGGCAGCAGGGACAGCTGCCACTCTGTGCCAGCTCAGGACTCGCTCCAGCTCTGATCCCACACGGTTTGCTGGGCACAGAGTCAGGTGTCACTGTTAAAAAATGGTTCTCTGCCTTCTAATTCATGATGGCTTTTTTTCCATCTTGCAATGGATGTGAAATATAATTTGAGTTTCAATGTGTAGCTGGGGGGGCAGGGGTGGCTTTCTTCTCTTGTTAGTTAGCTATAACCCTTGCCTGTGCTGATGCTTATGTTGCATTAGATGGCTGATATCTGCTAACCACCTTTTTGAAAGACTACAAAAGACCCATGAAAACGAGAATGGGGAGATGGACGGATGGATGGACGGATGAGGGATGCCTCTATTACAAGGAACGAGCACAGAAAGCTTGGATTAGGGTGAACAGCTGGTGCGGATTCAATAATCAACTGCTCTGAAAGAAAAGCCTGTTTTTTCTCATCTCATGGCATTAGAGAACAGGATACCAGAGCTGCCAACCTTACAATTGAAATCTGCCCACACAGAATAGCAAATTCCCCTTGGCTTGCATTTAAATGCTCCTGGCTCAATTATAACTCCATACAGTCTTTAATACATACGTGTGGTCTGCATATTATCCTGCAAACAGAGCACTGCTCTGCTTCTCTCAGCATGTCTCTGCCTTCCTTTTAACACCAAAGGGAGGGACAGGGCAGGGGGAGAGAAAGGAGGACCAGAGAGCTTATCGAGTTTACAGCTGCCGCTGAGAATACTGGTTTGATTTTCACTGCTGCTCGGGATTCATTTCTACAACAGGCAGCAGGTTGGGGCAGTGAGTGCTGGTTTAGCAGACTTAGGAGGTCACTCTTCAGGACAGCCCTGTGGGCATAGCACTCCCCTCCAGGGAGCCAGCTTGCAGCTGGGAGCCATCCTGGTGAGCTGTGGCGTGAGGAAGGGCTTTGACGATTTCATCTCTCAGCATCCAGATGGGAACAGCAGAGCTGGGGCACAAGTGACCACATGGAGCATATGAAAAATGAGGAGGCTTGTTGCCTGTTGATTTTCCCAGGTATTTGGGTGATGCTGAACATGGCAGGGTTACCAAGACTTTCTCTGACCCCATTGGCAGCAGCAGTAGCTACAATGCAGTCTTCCTTTGCTTCATCCCAGGCCAGCAGCCAGCCCTGGATGGCCAACACAGTTTTGTTTCCACAGCACATGAGTCCTTCCCTCAAGCTGCACACCTGGCCAGGGGCAGAGGGTTCATGTGTGATCTAGAGAGCAGACAACCTCCTGACCATGATGGTGACAAATGGGGCAGCAAACAGCTGCCAGGTGGGGCCATTTTTCTCTTCATTCTGTCAGAGGTGAAAAAGAAGTTTACAGCTCAATGCATCAAACTTGATCCCATCAGCCAGTCTCTTGTCGCTTCAGAAAAGTGGAGGAAATACATTGGTTTTAATTCCCTCTTTATTTTGAAATATCAGGATAGCAAATGACCAGAACCCTTGTTATCATAGAGTTTTTGATCCATAACAGGATACTGCATATTCAAGGGGAGAGAAACCGAAAGCTTGGGCTGCCGGTTTGCAGCCAACCCTATTAATAGCCAAATCAAATTCCTGTTTATTCAGTGGCCTTTTCTTTAAGGGAAAACACAGCTCATCCCTGCTGCCCCAAATGCAAGGAGAAGACTGGAAGGGGCTGCATGAAAATGTGTCAGCCTGGGTTTCTCCCGTGCTTCTTGCAGAAAGGAAAGGAAGATATTAATGCAGATGATTTTGTTACATAAATACATGTTGTATCAGGGCCATTTTTAGCGTTTGTGGGGGTGTGAAGAACTTCTTCAAGCTGCGTATCTATTTCATTGGATTCAGCTGAACTGAGGAAAAGGACAGAGAGTTTTAAGGTAAACTATCAAGATACATTTATTTAAGCCCACACAATTCTGTACAGAGCTCCACATGACAGAAACAATATTTCACTAGCATGTCTCTGGCCTCAGTAATGCTTTTTAGTGCTCTGTAACTCAAAGACCTCTTAATATAATTGGATAAAATTAAGGAAAAATTTGTCATCAAATTTCAAATATTGTGTCTGCCATTTGTCTTCAGAGAGTTTCAGTTTCTTTAAATTCCAAAGCGCTGCGACACTTAATTAAAATGAAATTTTAAAATCCAGAAATCTAATTTTTAATTTAACCTCAAAATAATTTAAACTTCAAACAGATAATTTTCTCGTCAGGAAGGAGCCCATTTTTGAACAAAAAAAAAAAAATCTGTGGGTAATTTCACAAATCAAGTTCATAAAATATAGAACTGCTTTTGATTTCTGAGAAGTTTTCTATCATCCCTTCCTTTTCAGCTCCATATTCCATTCATCCCTGAGAGGCACATGGGGATCACTTCCCCCTTCCTGATGTGCTGGTCCCTAGAGAAGGCAGAGAGGGAACTCTCAGCAGAGCTGACCCAGCTGGGAAAATCTTACACCCAGCCTAAAAACGGGCCCAGGTTTAGCTGTGGGTGTAGACTCAGGGGGGCTGGGCATGGGCAAAACCAGATTTTTCCCTCCTTCCAATTGGAAGTGTCCAGCTACCAAAGCAGCAAAGAGATCCTCTGAGGAGCTTTGGCTGCAAATGTTCCCAAAAATAATTTTCTCATATTATCTCAGTAGCCATCTGAGAACAGTTTCCTTCTGGAACGCAGTTTTAGGGGACTGTGTTTTACTTACAGGAAGACATTGCCAAGGGGAAGTTTTCATGGCATTAATTAATGCTACGTTTTTTGTTTCTCATGCTCCAAAAGGATCAGGTTGCTTTTTGGTTTATTTTTTACAAGAAGGACATAAAAGGATAACGTTTATAAATCGTCTGATCTTGGTAATCTGGTTAATTTCCACACAGCAGCAACACTCTGTGTTTCTCAGAGCTCACCACATCTCAGAGCTCCGCGATCCACATGGCAGATCCCAGACTGGCCACAGTTAGCTACAAGGTGCTCAAAAAGAAAAGAAGGTTAAGGAGGAGAAAGGTTACCTAAATAAGTCTAATTTAATATATTGCACATCCATGCCAGCATTGATCCAGAGTGTTTTGAAAACATGGGAAAGAATGTCAGTCTTATTTAATAGAATCAGGCAGAGAGAGGAGCCCATATTTTGGGCACTTCACCATTTTGGAACTCAACTTTTTTGCCACAGAGGTCAAGTTTCTCAGACCAACATTTTAAATTCATCCTAAACCTGCTCCCCACCTGTGAATTACTGCTCTAAAAGATGAATTTAAAGTCACCCTCTGAACTGGTGGTTTAAGTGGAAAAGAGGTCTTGAATTAATTTCACTGGTTACAATAGTTCTTTTTGGTGATATAGTGACAAGGAAGACTCAAACCCCCACTGGGCCCCATATTTACTCCTCAATGCTCTATTTGCTCATTCTGTTGATGACTTTATCTCAGATTTATTTTGAAGACTTCTGGGAAAGGAAGAAAGGTTTGATATTATTGCTCAGCATTCATCAAAGAAGACAAGATAAATGGAATACATCATAATGATAAGGATTTCTGGGTGACCCCTTAGACTCTAGAGAACAACTTTGGTAACAGCGTAGGAGGAGATTCAGGAATTCAGAAGGACTTCAGAGATGTCATATTCTGTGGGGAACAATAAAAGTGCTAAAACTGTCCTTTACACAGGCTGACTGCCCAAAGCCATGGCCTTTTTTTCTGGAGCAGGAAATAAAAATATTTGGGATATGCATCTTGAACAAAGAGTAAAATTCATTTGCAGTAATAATGCCTTCAATGTGAAATGCCTTCAATGTGAAAGAAATAAAATGATGGAAGTGTCATAATTAAAAACACTTGAATCTGGTTCAACATGAGATACACTGGAAAGAGGCATCCAGTACCAGCTACAAGGACAGCTGAATGGAGAAAACAATACAGAGAGAGAAATCTTTTGTTTCCATTAGAAACATAGAGTATGTCCAAAATGTTTGTTTACTCTAACTGCTTGCCACACAATAAAACCACAAAAGCACTTTACAGCTTGTCACAGCTGAAACTTGAAAAGTTGCAAAACCCAAACCTCAAAGAATTACTTACTGGGGCAAGTAGGTTAAAATTTAACAAGACCTGCAACCATAAAAAAATGAAATCATCCTCTTGGACTGACACTCTGCATTACAAAAGAGAAAGTAAGGAAAATAAAGAGTGAAAGAAAAATGCAATTCAATGTCTGCAGCATGTGGCTAGGAAGCAGGAAGAGATCAGCCTGGGATGTTGTGAAGATGTCACTGAATTCAGTATCTCTAGCAGCAGTTCTGGCTCTGACACAATGCCCCTGGGACTGCTGGGAGCCACCACTGTGGTATCAGGGCATCAGCCACCTCACCAAAGTATCCTTCTGCAGTCACAGCAGCAGTGGACATTCTGAAGGGTCAATCAACACAGCCAAAATCTTTATATAACTACCTGTGAGTGTACAAGCCTGTTCTCTTCCACCTAAGGAGGTTGGAGCCTTTGAAACTTTTGTACCCCCCTCTAAGCAAGAAAGAGAAGTACAATACTTCAGGAGGTGGCTTTGGTTTTGTTTCTAAGGGGCAATTTCTAAGGGGCAATTTTTGCTGGTAGCTAAAGCAATGAAACCTCCACCCCTTCTTCTCCCCACTGACATCAGCGCAGGCAAGTAGTTGATGGTGGAGAAATGATGTGAAATGGGTTACAAGAAAACTCAAAACCCTCCAGCCAGCCAACTAACACACCAACGAAATAAACCCCACAGAAATGAGATGAACCTACAGTTTAGTTGATGAAACAAGTAGTGACCTGATGATGAGACCACTTGTTCTCCAGAGACATGTTCATCCTCGTGGGTTTAAGAATACAGAATCAAATTAAGAATACAGATGGGCACAACAAAAACCAAACACATTCCACAGGGCCTTTCCTTGGGGACCATGAAAGTTTGAATGATTGCATGAACAGATACAAAAGGGAAACACTAAGAACAGGTAAATCCCAAACTCACAGTAAATTTATGAGAAGTGGAATGACCTTCACTCATCTTCCTTCAATTCTCATCCTTACAAGGAGAGAGAAAAAAAGGTTGATTTTACAATGTTATGCTAGCTCTTTTTCAACAGATGCAGTGGACTGTATTTTGTTCCTGTAAAGCTACTGCCAGCAAAGGTAGTATTTGTACTAATGTGCTGCTTTGTTCACAGCACTGTACAAGAAGTTACATTATAAGGACACAGACAGAGTGTTTATTCAATCACTGTAATACATTACATTCCTACTCAGTGATATTTCAATATACTCACACTGGAGTTTAGAACTGGAAGTTTCCTCAGATAAGTATCTTCCACATTTTTTCCTCATGTGACTATATTAGACCAATACCCTAAATGATTATACATATATATATATATATATATATATATATATATGTATGTATGTATGTATGTATAAGCATGTATTATGCTTTTTTGCTAGTGGTATACATGGTTGCACGCCCACATCTCTCCCTGCTCAAATAGGACCTGTAGCCTAGCTGTATTTGTTAAATCTTGCCTAACTCTATTTGATAAATGCTCCCTTTAAAATCTTTCCTCTATAACATGAAAAGTCAATGCCCTAATTTTAAGCTGCCCTTTGAAAGCGAGCCAGTATTCAGATGGGTATTGACTCGGGCCTGCTGGTTGTTCTACAGCAGTGTTTGGAGGGCTGCTGTTCTAATGAATGTGCTAACATTTGATACACACACTAAGAAAATCAATAGCACTATTTTTAAAAAGGCATGCAGCTTTACTAAGTACACTGTCACTACCCCGTTGTGCAAAATTTACTAGAAACCTCCCTATATGACTAAATTGCTGCGTGTGGTTCATTTCTCTACTTGCCTGCCAGAATGCATAATACCAGACTTTAAGGACATCCAAAGTCAGCCTCCAAAGCAGAAAAAATATGGTTATTTAAGTTTGAAGTGTATGTGGCAGTCAGTACCTGAAAGTCTCACAAAAATGTCAGTTTTTCCTCATTTCTGCCCTGCTGTTTGCACGTGAGACACCTAGGGGACCCAACGGTTTTCACATCAGAAACTCCTGCTTCTGTGGTTTCTGAATGAATTGGTTAACTATGGGCAGAGAATAAAATGTTTTTATAATCACTGCTGAATAAATTAGTCCCTGCTCTTTAGCTCCTTGTCTTCACTAGGCAAATGCACTGCAAGGTTCTTGAATCTCAGCCTTAGATCTGCTCCAGCTCATCTAAGTTACCCTGTTTTCCAGGCAGCTACTGAAAACATCCAGTCCATGGGAATGAATAAGTTAAAAATCTGTAAGGCAAAGGAATATTTATAAGAAGCAAACTCATATGGCATCTAAATGCAATATATATTCAAGGATTTCTAGTCACACTGACTTAATTCCAGATCTGGAAATGTGTCTTCTCCTTAAGGAACTAATTCAATGCTATAATACACAGGCATGTACTTGAACCAGGGACTGAATGTAACACCAAAGAAGTCAATAGTTAAGACAAGATAGAAGCTCAAACAGGTAAAAATCTAATAGTACACTCAATTATGTCATCAGTCTCTGAAAAGTTTCAAAATTTAGGATTTTAAAGTCATGTTAATCAAGGAAAACTAATTACTTTCATCATTTGACTCTTCAGAGCTAGTTAATAGCCAAAACATGGCATCAACCTCATCAGAAGGAGCAGAGATTTCTTGATATGCATTTGTATATGCCTAAAGCAGACATAGGTTAGCCGAGAAAGGAGCCAAGCAGCTTCACCAGAGGAGAAAATCAGAGTTTTTATGCAGTGCACATGTGCCAAAGATGAGCTGGTGACCTTGCTCAAGAGACCTTTGGCTGGAACTCAGGAAAAAAAAGGCGAGTTTATGACTTAGATCTTTCCCTACTTAAATATTCTATGAATCTCTGATTTAAAGTTTAAAAAGGGTCTTTTCTTCTAGTTTGAGCAAGCAATGATCATGATAGAAAATAAATTACTCGTTTTTTAAAAAAATTACCGTATATAATTCCAACACTAGGGCTCCAAAGGAAAATAAAATACTGAAATATTCATATAGCATATGGTATCCTTCTGAAGTCCTGTAGAACTGATGCAGAAAAGATAGAATAATCTTAGCAGAGATTCAGAGGACATTCACCAAATGGAATGTTGGTAACTCAAAGAACATTTTTTCCTCACAATGAATAATTAGAAAGGGAAACTCATTATCACAGACTGTTATCCATGTGGAGAATAGAATCAAAGTGCAGATTCAGGAGAAGAATAGGCACTTTAATGGGTTAAAAGTACATCATAAGTACAAACTCAAATATAAATCATGTTCCATGCAGTATTTCACCATGGGGGATTAGGAGTGAGATTTTCTGGGTGACAGATTACTGCTGTTGCCCTTCTGTGCTTTCTCTTGTTTTGTCCTCCTAGATGCCTGGTGGGTGTCCCTACCAGACAAAATAGCAGACTATCTAGGTCACGGACACCAAGTGTCTGTACAGCAGCTCTACCTTTTCAAAACATTCCTCTCTCTTTTGAGAAGGGGATAAAAGACAGCACAGGAAGTTTTAACGAGTGGTTCTTCTTCTTTTACAAGTTCACCCAGAGGTTCTGGGCTACACAGAAACAAGCACAGCACGTGAGCAAGCCTGGCCACAGCTACACCAGTGACCTGCACACAACCTGGAGCAGCCATTCAGCCTTGTGGGCATCTCCAGTGTGAAAGCCTGGGCTGAAATCTCCTGCCTTGCTACCTGTCGTAGTGAGCTTAGAGCTGTGATGGCGATGCCCACTGCTGCAGCAGTCAGCTCTGGCCTGCTGTGATCCTGCCTATCTAAATGTCATTCTGCCCAGTTTCAAAAGTCACCTAAAAAAAGGATAAAAAAGGAAATGAACCAAATTACCCAATTTAGCTGTATATTAGGTGAGGAATTGATCCCAGTGTTCTTAGGCCCCAATGGACTGCTTTAGAGCCACATTCCCTCCTACAGAGACACTATAAAATTAGACTAAAGTGGCCTCTGTGCATTTATAAATGTCTTATACTGGAAATGCAGAGAGGAAAAAGACTATTCTGCCTTTCATGCATAAGCAGTATCATGTAAACAGGAAAGAGTGGGAAGGCAATCTCTGCTACAGGCCTTTGCAATGAAACTGTGCTTGTCAAACTACAGTCCCATAAGGAATAAGAGGGAGAGCGCAGGAAACCTTCCATAGATCCATGGCTCATTCTGAACCCACATTATTCAAACTAAAACAGTAACCTTATGCAAGAAGTCCAGAGGCTGGTGACTGAAAAAGCAGCACACGCTGCTGCCATGTGAGCAATGGCCAGTGAAGTGGGGGGAAGCACATGGCAGCAGAGCATCCATGAATGTGATGGCAGGATGGAGCAGCAGTGAGCTCTGCAGAAAAATATATCTGTAGTTCACTGAGCTACCACAAACTTTTGCTGAATTCTTCCACGCGCTCTTCTATCTCATAACATTTATTCTGCCTCACTAAATAAAAGTCCTTCACCAAAAATCAGGATATTAAAGATTGTTCTGTGGTCTGAGCATCACACAGGGGTATCTAGCACACAGATACTAGGTTAGCTTCTAGGCAGGCATTCATCAGGTCTAACCTGATAGAATACCAGCTGTTTTTTCTCTTCAGCTGCCATGCCTTTCCGCATATGAGAGATATAGATGCCCACATTTCTGCCACATCAGTAGGCAGTATCACTTAGCACCCAGAACATGGGCTCTGCTGACTCTTTGAGCTCCTTCTGCTCCTGAGGCAGTTCATTCCATCATGATTCATTTTAAGCAGATGATTTCCACCATGCTGGACAATTTCTTCTTTTTTTTTTTATTAAATGATCCCTCCAACTACAGGGAACATTTTGGCACCATGCAAAATTTTGTTACGTGCATGGATATGTCTTGCAGGTTTTAACTATCCCTCTGGATTTATGATAATCAAGGATGTTCCAGAAAGGGAAGAACTTCATTATTTATAGGCTTGGATTTTTATGAGAAGTACATTACTGCTGATAAGTGTTTCTCTAAGATCTGATACTTTACCCATGGCTGCAAGAAAACTAATAATACTGGGAGGCATTGATCTGTCTAACTCAAAATCGTTCTGATTAAAGCACTAAGAAAATGTCCTTCAGGCTCAGTTAAGACCCTTTGTGGAGTGAAACATCCAATATACTGTACCTAAAGGAGGTCTACAAGAAATGTGGAGAGAGACTTTTTACAAATGCATGTTATGATAGGACAAGGGGAAACAGTTTTATGATAAAAAGGGAGAGTTTTAGATTAGATGTTAGGAGCAAATTCTTTACAGTGAGGGTGGTGAAACACTTGAAAATGTTACCCAAAGAAGCTGTGGATGCCACAGCCCAGGAAGTTCAAGGCCAGGTGGGACAGGGATCTGAGCAACTTGGTCTGGTGGAAGGTGACCCTACCCATGGTGGAGGGTTTGAACTAGATGACCTTTAAAGTCCCTTTCAACCCAAACCATTCTATAGTTCCGTGGTATGAGATAAAAGTAACAGCCATCCAATGCAATGGGCAAACCTCTGGACTCAGTGATGGGTTGAGCAGAGAGATTCTTTGGTCAAAAGCAACATAGGTTAGATGTGTACCTCTGTGAGGGAGAAATCAGCAAAAACTGCCCAAAAAACAATGGGCCATGTTGCAGGAACATCCCCAAGGAGTCAGCAGAAGAGTCTATGGCCACAAAATACAGGGGGATTTGGGTTATGAAAATGGCTTGGATTTTTTTTTTTTCTATTACAATTAGACTAACAAGATTCTGAGGCCGTTAGCTGTTGGGGGTTTTTTAAGATATATAAATTAAGAAAATGTTGGGGGTTTTTTAAGATTAAATATCATCAGGAACTTCCAAAGGAAAACAGAAAAACACCCCCACACACATCTCCCCACCCAAACTTAAAGGCTCTGAATAGTGCCCAGTCATTCAGAAGGTTTATGGTGCCAAAAGGACACCTGGTCACATCCTCCTGCCTGTGTTAGAGGTACTTCTAGCCGGCAGCCCTTTCCCCAGGCACCTGATGGTTAAACAGCTGCCAGTGTAGGACACCAAACTGTTGTGAGGTCCTGTGGGATTACTGGAGCATGGGCTGCATCAGAGTGAGAAGAATGACAGCTCACATCTTGTTCCACAGGCTGGTTGTGGAATACAAAATCTACAGGAAGAAAAGAAAGGCCCTGGGTTTGCTGTATGTGAGATGTTTTAATTTGCACAAATGCAAGTGACAGACATTTTGAAAGTTTCCACTTCATATTCTCCTTTCATCTTAATTAGTGTTAACTTATTCTTCCAACAAGGGAGAACCTCCAGAACACTGATCAAGAGAAGAAAACTGCAATAGCTCTTAGAGTCCCCTTCACTCAGCTGTTAATACCATCCTTAGAAGGGTATGTTTGTAGTGGCATACCATCTCTAATGATCAGGTTTCACAGAAAGAAGTTAAATTCACTGTTGTGGCAATTAAGGAAAGCTACAGCAGGATCACATACAAGGTGAATTAAGCCACTGGATGTTTTAAATCTGTTCCCCATAAATGGTGAGCAACACATGGATGTTGTTTCTTCATCAGACTGAGCCCATCTAACTGCAGAATCGTCAGGCTTGCCTGTTCCCTGGCTAAAATTGAAGGTGAATATCTTTCTGCCAGTTAGGCACGCTGAAATGCCAGGGCTCTGGAGATGGTTGGTGTTGGAGCTGTTTGAGGAAGGAGGCAGGTCCCATGGCCAGGATGTAAGGAAGAGCATGACCATGGCAACTAGCTGATACATAGCTGAGGTGCTCGTCGAATTACAGCCCAAACAGAGACAAACAACAGTTTTCTTTCTGTGAAATGAAGGTGCTGATGCCAACTGACAGAGCTGTGGCAACTTCTCAGGTGGCTGCCCATGACCCAAACATCTGCTGCAATAGTGTCGTAAAAGGAAAAAGTGACTTGGTCTGACTAGCATCTGAATTACTTTTGTATTAACTGGCCAAACTTCTTGCAAGACGTGCTCACTTTCTTTTTCAGAAAAACAGGTAGTGGAAGACAAGCAACTCTTTTGCAAACTGCAAAATACAGTCACTGCAAGTGGGCACAAGTGCAGATGAAGCAGCCAGCACCAGGAAGCATTACACTCCCTGCCAAAGAGCCCTTCTTTCTATTTATTATATGTTAAAACAAGCTGCTCCCTGCAAGCTCCATTTCAGAGTCTAGAGGTAGGTGCAGGATTGACTGGCATACTGTGGCAGTGCTGGTGGTAAGGTGCAGGAATCCTGACAGTTGTTTTACCTCAGAACAGCCCTGCTGAGCAAGGGGAGACTGGATTTCAGAAATGATGGGCACTCACAGCTAGTGCCAATTGCAGCAACCCTGCAGCTCCTGCCACTGGGTCCTGAGGGCATCTCCTCCTTCCCCCCAGCAAACGCTACCTGGTCACCCTCTCCATTTCCAATTAAACAGAATATTCTCTGTACAGTGATGTTCACTACAGCTGTACCTGTATTTTGGGCCTTTCTGCTCCAATCAAACGTGGAAGTCATCCTCTAAATGAACCCAACCTGACGTGAATAAAATTAAGAGACTCCTAGTTGCTCAAGTGTTGGAAGCTTGGTTACTGTTACTTGTTACTGTGGGTGCACTGGTATCCATAGCAGCTTGCATGCCCCTTCCCTTCCCTCGAAAGTTTGAATCCCAGAGCCCAGTTCCTTACCCCCTGTATTGTATACCCCTTGCCCTCTGCCTGCTCCGCTTCCTGTTCCCTGCCCGTCAAACTGCTGTCGCCACCCTCACGGAAAAGCCAAGGACTCCCATGGGGCTCCGCTCCAAGAGGAAGTGCAGTTGCTGGCAAAATGGTCCAAAAGCCGCAACTCAACACAAAATCCAAATAAAAGGGAGACACTACAGCACCGAGAGGACCCTCAGCTACCTGGGGACTGATTCTGCTTCCTCACCCTGACAAAAACAGGACTGAGCAAAGGTGAGGACCCTAGACCAAATGAGCCAAATTGAGCTCCTGAGAACACCCGTCAGAGTGAGCTCCCAAATCTGCAGTGGTGTTGCAGCAACAAGGGCAGTGGCAGGACCAGCCTGGAACTTCTCCTTGGTGGAGCAGTAGTGGTGTAGGCCATCCCCTGAGCTTCTCCTTCTTAAGTAAAGGCATTTAAGGAGTTAATATCATCTCCCACCCTGGTCATTTCTAACATAACCCCTCAACAGTTTTCTTGGGTAGATACTGTGTCATTAGCTTTCCTAAGCAGAAATCACATGTTTTGAAACTGAATGTCCTGCCAAGGCATGAGCGTGTCTGTGGCACAGGGCAAGGGGAATCAGCCATGCTCCAGGAGGGCAAAGACTCTGCTTTGTCACCAGGGCATCATAGCCTCCTACAGCCCCTGCTCCTGTGCCCTGAGGGTCAGCTCCACGCTGGCTCTGCCTGCAGACTCCAATAAGCCTGCTGAGATGTACCAGAATGGGATTTGCCTTCGCTTTGTTCTACCAAATGGATGTAGCAGCAACAGAAAAAACGCAGAGTGGATTTTCCAGCCTGTCATCCAAATAGAAAAGGAACAGGAAAAAAGAGAAGGAGAAAGTAGAAAGGAGAGAGGGTCAAAATGAAATCAAGCAGGGAAGATAGGGTGGAAATATACCTTTGAGTCTACGGCCCACATCCCTCACTATTTCAGCAACTGTATCATGGAGATCTCAATCTCAGGCTTGTTTGACTGCTTCTGAACCTTTCCACTCTCACTGGAAAGCTATTTTGGAATCTCGCTCTTCTCATGGCTAGAATCTTCTTAATTTCCAGCCTAATTTTATTCATAAATGTATGTCCACAACTTCTTGTGGAACTTAAACTATACTTAAACTGTAGTCTTAACTACAGCTTAAGTAGTTGTCCCTGGACGTTAACTTCACAGTTCTGGTCTTATGCTTAGTTTAAGCTGTCTCTGTGTCTGACCTGCTGCCAAACACCTGATTACAAATATATGTACATATGTGACATTTCTTGGTCAGAAAGGTGTCCCTCTGCCTAGGACCTGAATCACACAAACCCCGATTCAGGACCCTGATCCCAAGGGCTAGAAAATAAGGCTGTCTTCTGCCAAAGCTTCCTCTGGATCACATCCATCACACCCTAACAACACAACCACCTCTTTCCTTCCCACTCACAACCTGCCTGGTGCAAAGAAGGGTGTGCAAATGCTGTCCAGGGCTGTTTTACAAGACCCAAACTCTCTGGTATATGCTGTGGCACCTTGGCTGGAGAGATATATACAGCAGATTTACTGCCCAGCCACACACAGCCAGGCTCCATGTGTGTGTTGAGTCTCACACAAGGAACACCCCGGGCACATGTTCACACACAGCAAAGCTGCTGAGTCTGTCTGCAAACCCCAGTGAATCTTCTGGGGTTTCTGGACATCTTATCCTGGATGAAAAGGGAGAGTTTTTCCCTTGGAATATCAGAAATCTTCCTGTTAGACTACCTTTGCTTGGTTACAAAAATAAGTATTTCATAAGTAAAAGTCAGGAAACAAGTAGAAAAGAAATAATATTGTTTTAGAAAACCGTACAAATATGAAAATTACCTAATCTTTAGATTCAAACCATTTTAGGGGACCAGAAGGATATACAAGTACTCTGCTGCCTGGATTATCTGATGGAGTAACACTCAGAAGTACTGCTTGCCAACTGCATACATAAACCTGGTTTATCGCATTCTCAACAAAGTAGATTATGGTTTTGCAGTGCCCTTATCCACATTTTCAATCAACAAGACCACATTACCTTCCTCAGTGACCTTCATATTGCTCTTCCGAATTAAACAGCTGTGCGTTAGTCTCCAGCTCTAGCTGAGGTACTGGCTGCAGTGAGGGGTGTGACCTGGGGAGGACCTTCATGGTGACATCAAGGTCAATAATCTCAGAAGAGGGAGGAAAAGCCCAGCAGAACAGACCTTCACCTTGGACCTGCCATGTGAGACCAGGAAGGCTCAGCCACTCAAAGAGCTTTGTGCTCCTACAAGTGGCATCGGGCACCAGAAAGAAAGGAAAAACAAAGAGCAGAGTTTCCCCAGTGCTGCTCTAATTAAGCAGTTAATTAGGTCCGAGCTGAGATGGATGTGTTGCTGCAGTCTGTGGGTTTGAGGTCCCACTCCTAGTCAGAACAACAAGGGCAAGGGTGCAAATTTTGGCTGAGCTGGAATGAAGCCGGAAACACAATTTTATCTGGCAAGATTTTCTCCAGTACTAAAGGACTTTACCAGTTTCACATCTGATAAGAACCTGTCTTATAGCAACCCATCTCCTTCTTCTCATTTGGCATTTCAAACGCTGTCAAGACTGAGGGATTTCTGCCTTCTATGTTTTAACCCACCTGTTTTTGGCAGCCTGTGGTTTCCCCAAGACAGACTTTACTTCTTGGACAGCCCCAGTCAGAGACTCTTCCTGCTTACCTGAGTCCTGAAGAAATGCCAAGGGGAGAATGTTCTCTATTTTATGATATTTTATCAGGCATTAAATAAAGAGATATATTTTTTAACTAAGCCAAAAATATTTAATGTTTTAGTTTGCAATTATTGATAACTATCTTAAGACAGAAATCCCTAGATATTTTAAAACTCTAATCATATTGTCCCAGCTGTGTTATCCACGGAGAGTATGATACAGCAATGTAAAGCTGCTATGACTGCTAAGTGTATTCAATTATCTCTGCTAGTTTTGTCCCCCCTCCCACACTCTCCATTCATTTTAGTGTTCACTAAATATTTTAAGCTTGTTAACTGAGTTCATGCATGCATTACAAATAAGCACTTTGGGAGAAATTTATGGGTATTTTATCCATCTCAATATATGGGCATGAGCACACCACTAATCTGCACAGAGCTGTGAGACACTGTCCCTTTTCCTCTTACCCTCCCCCTTCAGGAAAGCAAAACCCCAAACTTTGGAAAACGGGTCATGCAAAGGCAGGGATTTCTATAGGGAGCCCACAGAACAATGTGTGCATTGCCAGGCGTAGTGGGCTCCCATTGTCTGGTCTTCCAGCACATAATAGAGGCTTTGCCAGTGGGGGAGGCTAAATGGGGAACAAATGGATGGACAGTAAAGATGATGTCGGCAGAAAGTGCAAGAACCTCCTTCTGCTTCTGTTTCTTTCAAAGGCTTGAAAGTGATTGTGTGCATAGTAATTCCTCTCCATTGTGGGGTATGTAAGGTTTATATTCATGCTATGCTTGCTAAAGAAATGCTGGCTGTGGTCAGCAGAGAGGTCTGTACACACGCCTTTATCCCAGCAGCCTCCTGGAGTTCAAACAGTATGGCACCCATGTGTGTGGAGCAAAACACCAGCTCTTATGTTAATGGAGATTACAGTGAAGAATGCAGGGATGAAAGCCTGGCTGCTCACCCCCTGACTGCCACTGGGGGATTTTCCCTTACAGCAGCAAAATACCCAACCATAGTAAAGTTTCATCAAAACTTTCTTTACCATCCATTTCAGAGGTTTCACAACTGGGCTGGAAAATTTACATGGAGATAAACCCTTCAGTCAGCCCAGTGTAAAAATGGCTGTTATCTTTTTGTGAAAGCCCCAGAGATGGAACTACTAAAACAGTGCAAATACACGTATGAAAATCCACCTATTTAGAGATGGTACCCATACAGAATTGCACAGACTTAACAGAGAGTTAATTTATCCCAGCTGATAACTTAGATTGTGGAAATGAACACATCTTTTATCTTTGAGCACTTTTAAGGCACATTATATCAATTGGAAGTGAAAGAATTATTTTCTGTTAAATTCTGTGAGATGACTCAAGAAGTCTGTAGAGAGGTGATCAGTGCCCATTCACTTCCAGAAAACTCTTCCCCCAAGGATTTGAAGTGGCAATCAGAAGCAGTGGCAGTTCTTCCATCCCTTCCTCCTTCAGTCTCCTCCACAAACTTCAAGTTGTAAGATTTTAAACACTGCTATTGCTACAAATGAAGAAATAAAAGACATGACTGAGGTATCACTTTTCAGACCGTTCATCAGTCCTCAGTACCTTTGTGGTCTGAGAAAAAAACCCACTTACCTTAAATCCTCTTTTCCCCTGACCTTTTGTTTTCAAAATAATTGATAAGAACAGTTCCGAGATCCATCTCAAGAATCCCTTGAAAGCTATAAAAATCATCTTCCTGTATCTCGAGTTGGGCACTAGCAGAAGATGGAGTGTTTTTAAGCTGTGTGTCTTCACTGGCTCCACCCTGGGCTAACAGTGGTCTCCTGAGGATGCCGTGGTGGCCCTGCAGAGAGCAGGTTTGCAGCCTTCACCTGTGGAGGAGCCATGGATCTGAAAACTGGTTTCACCGAGGAGAATCCGAAGGTTGCAGAGGGGCTGGGATATCTCTTTCTTCACTCTGGTTGGCCTCTCCAAAGAAGAAAGGTAGCCCATGGAGAAAGTGACAGCAATGCCAACATGCCAGCCAATGTGAGCAGTAAACCTGTCTTAAACAGAGGAAAATAATACCCAGCGTCTCATTTGAATGGCATCTCGTTTGGGAGAAAGCCAGGAAATATAAAGGTTGGTTTGCTCTGCTCATCACTCACATGACTGTGCCTTTTGTTTTTCAGCCTGATGAGAGGCAAGGATAGACAATCAGCCCCAGCTCTGAATTTCCTGGCTTTTGTCAGTTGATGTTACACCCATAATATTATTCAAACGGGGGGTTTTGTGTGTAACAGATAAATGTCGACAAAGCCCTGTCTAATGCCTTTTAGGTTGCTAGGAAACCTGGCTCTGTAGCCACCACAGAAATATCTCTGGCTAGGGGCTTAGATAAGCTCTGACTTGTTTTGATTAGGTGATCTCTATTGCAGAAAAGACAACAGCATGCTTGACATCGTAAAAATATGACCTGCTTACAAACCCGGGGCACAAGGATCATTTATTGCTCATGATGGCATCCATGGGAGGACACCTAGAGTACTTTTCTAGCCTGCCAAATCGCTTCTCCCCTGAAAAAAAAGCCACACCTCCTAATTAAAGCCTCCTCTGGTCCCCTAGGACTCGGGGCTGCTGCTAACACCTCTCTGTTAGACCATACTGAGGTGAAAGTAATTTTCAGCCTGGCTTTATTTCACGTGGCAGGAGAACAGGGGTATTTGTGCTCTGGTGGGCAGCACATGACTAAGAACTAGATTACCTGCCCTCTGCTCTCAGCTCTGCAATTTAATGATTGTGCTTTGAAAATAAATTTGATCGAATTGTACCTGTGGCAGATATTTATATGCAACCCCATTAACGGAGGAGCTAGAGGGAGTGAGCCTCTCTGCTGCTGCTCGTGGTGACCCAAGATCTGCTCAGGAGATCCGAGTCTCTTCCCCTCTCTGACCCTGCCTGTCTCAGCCTGCTTATGCTGGTCTATGCCCTGCCCTTGCTGATGGCATGCCCAACAGGCATTTGGGGAAATGGTGGAAGCTCCATGCCCTCCTCATAAGTGGTTTCCACTCCTTACCTCCTTATTAACAAGAAGTTTTTGCCTTTTTCTACCTTACTGCAATTCAAGAACATTGCTTCCTGTCTTATTCACAGCGTATATAACAAACGGGTTATCCCTTCCTCTCTGCAGTGCCTTTTATATACTTGAAAACAGTTCTCCTTTCTTCCTCAGTCAACTTTTCTCTGAACAAAAGAACCTAAACGTTCCCCATCTATTCTCACGAAGTATATTTCCCCTAAGCTCTTTAACTTCTTTGGTATATTATCTGTGAAAGCAGGGCAGATATTCTGCAAGCTATAAATGAAACCACGATTAAGGTGAAAGCAGCAGTCTGGCCACAGGCTCAGTCATACCTGTGAGCTATGCAGTTTCTGTCCAGGTTGCTGGCAATAGTTTGGGATCACGTTATCTGCTCTTTGATCAGGAAGACACTGAGACAGGCATCCGGAACAGTCAAAATTACATGTCAGAGACCCTGGATTCCTGCTGAGGTGTAAGTAGAACTCAGGACGCTCATTTTGGTCTAAGTTCATGTTTACATATGCACATTTCATAAAGTACACAGCTCAGTGATATACTCCTGTACATTGTATCAGTCAGAAGAGACAACCAGCTGCATTACTAATGAAGTTTAAAAAGGCTCTCCCTCAATTCACACCCAATTCACACCCAATTCACACCCAACACCCAATGAGGAGTTTTATTCATAGAGAATGTGTGATCTCTCCATAATCATAGCATTTTTAAAGAAATTTCTGCTCATCAATCTATCTCAGGTAAAGCTATTACAGGAGCTAAAATATTATCAAACGGGTGAATACAATCAAGCTCTTTCCAGCTAACTGGAAAAGCAAGTCTCAGAATAATGAAGTGCTGAGAACTCTGCAGTTGAAATGTTTCAGTTGGGAGAGCTGGGTACAAACAGGTGCTTTCCAAACCATTCAGTCTATAGGTTAATATTAGCATTAGGCACTGCACATTTAACTCAACAGACTAAGGAGCAATGGGCTGGTATGCTCCCCTGTACTCATGGCTGAGCCTTGGGTTTGTGTGCTGTGTTCAAACACATCAGTACATCCTGTGATGCTGCAATGAAGGAGACAAAAAACCCTGTTTACACTGTCTGCAGCTCACACCTGGAGCAAACCCTGGTTCCCTGGCAGCCTGTACAGCATGGCCTGTGTTCCTCAGGAACACACAAACCATGACCACACTGCAGTGCCAAACCTGGCATCTTACCAACCTCCACTGCTGTCTGCAGCTGGAGGAGAGCATCTCCTCCCTCCCAACACTGATGTCAGAAGGCACTTGCCCCAGGCATGGCAGATAACTACACCAGCATCCTCCTCATAAAGTGACCAAGCCAAATAAAGGAGCTCAGAGGCTGCTGCAAAAACACACTGCTTGCTTCTGCTCTGACCATGTCTGCTGCCATTTCTTCCTCAGCACACGATGTCAGTCCCACCACAGAAAACCTCCTGCACTAGGGTGCTGACAAAGCCAGCTCAAACTAGGGCTATAGATGGCTACACACAGATGCCTGTTAGAGCCAGTCTTAGCCAGATGGTGTTTGTTGCCCCAATTATATTCCTGGCTCTTAACTGTCAGCCAAGCTGTGACACAGCAAGTTGTTATATGGAAGTGTAGGGCCTGGATGTCATTGTTGGCAAACAGGGGCAGAGGCTGCTGTTGGAAAAGGCTGCTTGTGTGTGTGTGTACGTGTTAGTAGTACCAAGGCATGGGGTGAGTCTCTTGTCCTGACCCCTGAGCTGCCCACCTCTGCTGGAGAATGGCTGAATCACACACTGTACCTTTCCTAAGCACAGCTGTACCTAAACATGCTATTGCTCTCATCTCTTCAGTACGTACAGCTCAAATAAGACACCTACCAGAACCACAGGCAATGCCAGACGCATGCCTTCATGCCTGGGGTCCCTCCACTTGTCCTGAGCATGGCAGTGGAGATGGAAGAGGTGAATGAACCGCCTCAGAGAGTCTCATGTGTTACAAAGCTTGTTAAGGTCCCAGACCTCTCAGACCCAGCAAGATGTCCAAGTCCTGGGTGACAGTGCAAGACGGAGCTTACTGTGATGGCACATCAGTCCTGAGCTGGTGTAATTCATGATAGATGGAGGCATGTCTGCTGAGCTGCTCCAGTATAATCACTGACATCACAGGTCTCTACATGAACAGCCCTCTACATGCACAGCCTTTGTTTTGATGAATTTGAAGTCAAAGTGCTTACTGCCACAGGCCAAACCCACAGCATGAACTACCCTCAGTTATGTGCTATGTGGAGATCCTGCAAGTACTGAATATGGCAGCCCTGAAGTACTTTTTGCACCCAAAATGCTTTTAGGTTTTTATTCACAAGGTTCAGTACAAAGCCCAAGCAGACAAATGATAAGAGGATTGATACAGAGCACCTCAGGTGCTCAGGCCAGCTGGGAGGCTGGTAAGCACAGCTGAGTGAGATTTGTGTGCATAAGTCTAGGGGCACTGGAGAAGAGTGTTGGGAGGAGAGAATGAGTGTCCTGGTCTGTGTAGGTAGTGTCCACGGTGTGCCAGTCCCTGAGGACAGCCCTCTCAAACGCATTTAGCTTTCCAAACAGAGGTATCTATTTAGCTTGCCTCAGCTGGGCCGATATTGCTGCATGTAGCTGACTGGGAGAGCAGGGCCAAGCACCATCTGACTGCAAATGGACTGCATGGATGCCCTCAGAGTCATGAATTGTGTTCACAAGCTCTGAGATGAACCAGTACAAATTCTGCAGCTATACTATGCACATTAGCAGTTTTGGCAACTGTGTGCATGCTCTTACAACTCTACAGATGACATCTCAGTGATACAATGGGCTCTGCTGTATTTGAAAGGACCAACTGACTACACTCTTTGACATACATCATTCGAGAAAATGCAAATTCCTTGGATTCACAGACACACAGAAAATCAGTGTTGCCTGTGTACTGTCAGTGTGTGGTTGTCACAACCTCTCTCAAGACTCACCTGAACAAGATGCCAATCTCTTGTTCCCCCATTTTTCCTCCCACTTCCTGCTCCAGGGATGAAATTGAGAATTATGTGAAAAATGGAAAAAATCATAGGTGAAATAATTTGCTGGAAAGAGCAATGAAATAAGAAAATGAACAGCAACAATATTAATAACAAAAGTGTGCAAAAAAGAGGGTGATTTACATGCAAAATGCTCACAGAACCCTGATCAGACCACAGCCACCCCAAATTCTCCTTCCACCACACTTGCTCCCAACTGGAAACCACACCCCTTCCTCTCAGAAGTCCCTTTTCAGAGAGTCCTTTTCTCCAGCCCATGACATAAGATGGTATCAAATAACAAAGTGTCTTGGCTATACCCTCCCACTGGTCTGGGCCTGGACCAGGACAGTTCCCAGACTCTTTTTGAATCACCTCACCTAAAGTCTCAGGCAGCAGAGAGATTGGTTGTCAAGGAGATCATGGCACTAAGGAGAGATGTCCCATGGCCACTGTTCAGCTTTCTCCCCTGAACTGAGTACATAAGCATGACCCACTAACAGACCACATACATTCTGTACGGTTACCACTCTTGGTGCTCTTGAAGATGGCATCTGACACAGAGTAAATGGCTGAAGTTCACCTGGAGCCAGTGAAAAGTTTGCCCAATTTAGAAATGGAGCTCTCCTCGGGGACACCAGCCAGACCCATTCGCATTTGTGAAAGCGTATCTAATTTGCACGCTTTTAGTGTGTCTGCTATTACTTTTGCCACGAGGCTGAAGTTTTTAATGAGATTAATGATCCGTGGGTCACTGTGACCAGTGATTGATGAGGTTCTCAGCAAAATCAATTTACTGCTTCTTTCCACCAAGGGTTGCTGCCACCCTTTTGCATCCCCAAATGGGTCACAATTAAGACGCTGTAGTTTGATCTGGTTTTCCCCGACTAGACACTTCAATTCAGTGACTGCAGTTTGTTGACTACGGTTTTCCAATAAGCTCAAGGGAGCCTAATGGTAGCAGTGCATTAACCCACCAATGCCAATTTGCAGTATTGGGTGTCAGGATATGCAAATGAATTAAATTAGATCTTGTTTTCAAAGGGTATCATAAGCTGTCCCTTGAGCTTTATGTGCTTTTGGACATAATTTGATACATTAACATTTAATTTCTGCCAGGTGGGGCTCACCTTCCTCTGAGGTAAAGAGCTTACAGAGTAACACAGATCTCCTACCTCCCTCCTTCCTCTGCTAATAAGAAATACAAGATCTAGTTTCTCCTTCCCTTCCCCCACTGCTTTCCTCCCACGATGTTTTAAGAATCTGACAATAATGCAAAAAATAGTTTTGTATGGCTCTGTCTTCACTCAGTGACTCCCAGATTAGGTTTGCTACCTTGATGTGCCCATGCAGTTGGGACCTGAGGAGCAAGGCTGGTTTTACTCCTCTCCTTTGAGCCCACACTGCTCTGACACAGCTGCTCTACCTCAAGCCAAGCATAAGAACAACTCAGAGGAGATTTGTGCCTAGTCGTGGACTTCTGCTCATCCCATGACCTGCTGGAGTGGGATTTGGGAATACTACCCAGCCCAGTGTAAATGCTTGC
Organism: Sylvia atricapilla; assembly: GCF_009819655.1. Lineage (NCBI taxonomy): Eukaryota > Metazoa > Chordata > Aves > Passeriformes > Sylviidae > Sylvia > Sylvia atricapilla. The sequence continues at coordinate 50,957,853 of NC_089145.1, forward strand.
CACGTGTAGGCCCTCCGTTCATAGCTTTGCAGCTTACCGCACAATTTGATTAATGAAGTTCCAAGTGACAGGGGACATAACAACTGCCAGTATTTAAGATCACAGGTTCTAAAGGTCAGTTGGGACAACTAACCTTCATTATACCAGAAGCCAAAAAATTTAATCCAGTAAATCCTGCCTCAAATTTCTATCTTGCCGTCAAGCTGGAGCACATATTTTCAGGAGCTGCTTCAAACTCAATCTACAGATTTTATTTTAAAGAGGTATCCCACTGAGCTCTTTGTGCCCCTGTAACCCTCCCTGTGTGCAGCACCATGTGAGACACACATCTCCATTCTTACAATGATGTTTTGCTTAAAACATGGCTGGTTTTGGTTAGAGCACCATTATTTGCTGAGGGTTGCCAATGTGTTCTGCCTTGCTTAAGTCATGGTTTTATGATGTAAATTAGACAGATAATACTGTCTGTAAACCATACTGCATGATCAGATGGCAGACTAAGCTTAGTGAGATAGAGATTTCCTTTTTAATTAAAACTGCGACGCTTCTCTGTGGTGGATTAACACTGAAAGGGTCACTGGAAGAAGTGAATTAAAGTAGGATCTGAACAATGAGGAAAAATTGCTCAAAAATGGCAACTAACAGCATAACAACTACATCACTTACCAATGTCCTCCTTGCAGGAAGATTGTATCATGTTAAGCCTTACCATTCCCTTGAAGGTAGTCAAATGTCATCCTTGTTTTATTGGTAAGAAAATTCTGATGGGGAAGGTTAAAATAACAATGAAATCATATCTGGCCTCTTTTGTCATAACCTTCATCTTGACAATGAGACTTTTGGAAGCACCTGGAAGCCAGGACTCCCACCAGTTCCTGTGGGAGTCGAGAGATTTTTTTTTCAACAGCCCCAAAAATCCAGCCCCAGTAGATCTTTTTAGGTAAATCATGTTTTTCCTTCAGAACGTGTGCACTCAGCAGCTAAGCTGCCATACGAACACCGAGCTTTAATTCTCACAATATCCAGTCCTTCTGGCCAGCTTGTCCCAGAAGACTGTCAGTAAGCAGTACTGCAACAGATGTCACACTTACACAGACATATTCTGGCTTTTCAGTGGAAAGAAAATTTGCTTTTCCCTAAACTCTACCAAGCTACAAGTTCTTGATTCAGACTGATACAAACCCACCTTCACCTGGGCCTGAAGATGAATTTCTCCTTATTTGACTATCTTTACTGTTCAGATGACATCTTCTAACAAAGCTGAGTATAATAGATCGTTAACTCCAAATCTAAAACTTGCACTTGAATTCTTTTGCTAAATACTCTGCAATTAGACAGAAGCTGAGTAAGACAGAGACTGCAGTACTGTGTCGCCAGGAAACACGTAAGGAGAAGAAATCTGAGCCATCCTTGTTTCACAAAAAATAAAAAAGATACATATCTGAGAAATACAAGGGGAACCAAGAAATCCTGAATCAGCTGCTTACAAAGAACAAAATTATTATTATCCAATTTCCACATGCATACTTACAGATTATAAATGCAATGCCTAACAATTCTTAAGCAAACACCAGTGTTCTTCCAGAAAAAATTATCTGTTAAAAACGACAAATCCAATGTGTTACAGATATTACAAAACAGAACAGCTATTTGGTATTGAACTTCAAGAAATAATCAAATATTTCTGTGATGTCACAAAAGAAATAAAGAAAAGGGAAAAACATAACCAGAGTCAGGGGGAGGGGGTAAGGAGGGACAAAGGAAATGAACTGAATGAATCACCTACAATTCCTCCAAAAGTGACTTAATCCTGCTCAACCTTCTATATGAGACAATCTATAGGAAAACCAAAAAGCCTCTAATATTCAGGCTGCCAGGTCCTTGAAAGGAAGCTGACTTTAATTTGAATACTTCAACAGCACAACGGCATCCTCAGCCTTAGAGAGGACCTCCAGGCAGAGGCAAGGTTAGTTTATAACCATAATAAATAAAATTATGCTTACCCCTTCAAGTACCTCAAAGGAAATGAATTTTTAGGTTTTTAGCGTAACAATGGACAAAACCCACATTAAGCAGTAAAGACTACATTTGAGACTAGTACAAGCAATGCAGCTATGCAGATATTCAGGAATCGGATAGAGAACCCTAAAGAGCGTGTTTTGCTGCCAGCTCTCCTTGTATCCCTTGTCATAGAAATCCAGGAGATTGCAGATGCAGGCGGGCTGAGGGAGGACCCGAGTCTCCACCTGCGATTACCTACCCCCATCATTTTATGCCAGTAAACTCTGCAATGCAGCAGTGAGTGCTCTGCACTCGGGTAAGTGTTTGCTTGTCTCTCGGTGTCTGTGCCAGTGAACGTGTGCAGGCAGCAGGGAGCTTTAATAAAGCAAACTCTGCAGCAGACTGCAGAGCAGGCTGATGAACACTTTCGGTGGTACTGGGGAGCCCGGCAGAGCTCTCTGCCTCCCCTCCTCCAGCCAGCCTTAAACCTGACAGATCAAAGCTTTGGCCAGCATCAGGTGGTTAAAACACAGTCCATTAGCTCGTGGTGCTTTCTGCCTGCTCACCGTAGAAAGGCTGCAGGAGTTGCTCAGGATGATCACATACAAAATGTGCTTGCTGGACTTCAAAACGGCTTGTCTCCTTCGTGCCAAGCCCACCCTTTAAAATAATATTAATTAAGAAAGCAGCTTTAATGCAACACGCAAACCGCATGTAATCAGTGACTACAGCAGCAGGCAAGGGCATGAATTACCAGAGATGCAGTGAGAAGGGGACAAATGCAAGACCTTTTCTTCCCTAGACAGCATCACCTGGGGGTTGACCTGCCCCATTTCCCCTCCCTGCTCTCCAGGTCCCACAGGTGGCATCTGCCTCACACTTGCCCCTGGGGGACATCTGAGCTAGGGAGAGAAAAACAGTTTTGTTTCTCCTCCTGTGACAAGTCAGCTGGGGACGGATCTGTGTTTCCCCAGCCCAGTTTCCAGACCAAGGGAAAGCAGGATGATGCAGTGACAGATGGGTGCAGAGCCACAGTCACCCCATCTGTCCCCATGGACCAAAGCAGGGGAGCTGGTTGGGCTCAGCACCTTGAGGAGGGAGCAAACTCTGACAGGGTGGAGATGCTGGGTGCAGGCAAGGCAGCAAGGGACAGCCTGCAGCATGGAGCAGGGCCAAGGACCTAGTGCAGGGAAACACTCAGCAGCCAGAGAGTGATCATAAAGCAGATTCACTCAGCTGTAGGTTGTTTATGAGAATGAGAGTGAAACCAAATTAATAAATTGTCCCAAGTGCTGTCCCCACACTCCCACTCAGTGTATTTGCTTTTCTCCCTTCTGTCTTTGCTCCTGCCCTCCCACATGAAAAAAATAGTTACTTGTTTATATTCTTCACAGTCCTTTATAAAGCCTTATAAAGCCACTACCGAGGTTTCTGGGCCAAACCCCCATTCTGCAGCTGTAGAAAATGCAGCTTGGAGAGGTAGAGTAACTCAGTTGGGGTTTTATAGCCAGCCCACATCAGAATCGTCTGGTACTCGTCTTCTTAGGCTCCTAAAATGACCCCTCTTCCACCAGCACCAGAACTTTCCACTGGAGCTGAAGTTACCCATCACTCTGAATTTGCTATCTTTAGTCCCTCGGTCGGGTATTTATTTCTTTGTTCTTCAGAGTCCTGGATGTTGCGGGATGTAAAGCTGAGTGTGTACTATTGTTCACTTCAGCTTTGTGCTGATGAAAGGACAAGCACAAAGGAAGGAGAGAAGAGGAGAAAAGGGGGCACCTTCTTGTAAAAAAGGCTCTGAAATCCCATATGGAAAAACTCTATAGAAGTGAATAAATTCTAAATAAATTCTCAATAGTATTCTAAAAGCCTATTGAATTTAAGAGGGAATGATCTCCTTCCCACATGGTTTTCAAACACCATATAAACGGGTGCAGTCTTTGACCATCTAGAGAAAAGAGATCAGACTCTATTCAATGCTATGGATTTATCTATATAAAACTATTGCTTTAATTTCCACTAGGTACCTTGGGGAAAAGGCCCAGGAAAAGGGATAAAAAGAGAATTAGGAAAGCAACTTTAGTTGGTTTGTTTCAAATTTTGACGTGGTTGCAGAATAGCAAGCATTACTATTGCTTTCTTTTGATTCTCAGTGATGTTGTATTTGTTTACTTTGTTTGTAGTTTGGGATTTCTTGTGGCAATTGCCACTAGTGTTGGGCAGAGAATTTTTAAAATAGTGTGAATGCTTTCCTTGATGTTTTTTGAGGTGAGTGGCTTGTCTAAATCTTTATCTTCACTATATGGAGGAGGCTGTGGTCAGGGGAAGGCAAAGTCAGTCTTCACAATAATTTTTCTGCTGGATGAAAAAGGCGCAGCTGAAACAATGGTATAGATTCTATGATCTAAAGGCTTTTAGGGGAGGGAGAGGGCTGCAGAAGGCAGCATTACAAAGAGAAGGCCTTTTCCATGTAGCTGTTTGGGTGGCACAGGCTGCTGGTCTGCCAGAGAGCCACAGCTGTGCCAGATGTGTGGTGATATGAGCACAATGAGATTCAACATGGCATTCAGGTAGACTAATTTTTCCACTCAGAATACAGGGAAACTGTTCCCAAATCCTACTGCACATATGTGCATTTGTGTAGGTATGTTATATAAAAGCAGTGTTCATGCTGGATGCCCAGAGGAAGCATTAAATGACTGTGTGCACTGGTCATGATGGACACTAGAGAGCCCGAAGGCAACTTTTCTATCATAAATTTATGTCAGTTTTTATATGCTACAACATCTGGGTCCAAAATTGGAGCTAGCAATCTAATAAGACAGTTTGGTTATGAGCAGTCACTCCAATGTCTTGACCCTGATCATCTCCCTTTTTTAGATGATGAAAACTTGGCCTGCTCACTTACAGACTGTTCATTTCAGCCACCCCCAAGTCATGCCATCTTGCTGGCAGGGGCAAAGTCAGCCCTGGAAGTCCTGGGCACAAATCCTCAGCCACAAAATATTCCCTGCTGGTGCCAAGCAAATTATCTGTCAGGTGGTATGTGCTGTTTTCTCTGTCCTAAGGAGTGCTCCCTTTGCTCCTGGGGGTGGTGAAACACACAATCCCATCCCTCTGGGAAAGTTCCCTTGTGTCTCAGTGGCGGGCAGATACACCAGAACTCCCAGGCTCTTTCTTGGTGGGACAGCTGGAGCAGGAAAGGCCACGGAAGAGGAAAGGGGATGTTTTATGGCCCCTGCCTCTTCCCTTGGCCATTTGGACAAGGCTGGGAGCAAATAGCCTTTCATCTCTCCAGGACTTTGCTTATCCAGCCATAAAACATGGATAGCAATCACCTTCCAGAGGGATTGTGAAAACATCCACAAATCCAGAGGGATTTGTTTGGAAATGCTTATAAAATGCCATGACTGAAAGGCAGAGTAGAAAGGCAATGTTTTAATAAATTATTGTTGGTCCTTGAAATGTGTGGAGGGAAAGGGCTGCTGCAGGAAACATAGTGGCATCTTGGTAGCTTACAGGACTCTCCTGAGTTGCTTTGCTCCCATGGACATGAGAAAACCTTTGTATGCTGGGAAAGCTGTTCCCATACATTGTGTCACCGCACGGCAGCCTGCACTCAGCAGGCAACCACTGAGTCAGATAACCTCCTGAATCATTTGCAGTTTCTCACCGTTTGGATGGCATTTTTCCACATGTTTGTGTGTTGTTTCCATCTTATTCCAGATCTCTGAGTTGACAGAGACCCAGGCTGCTGCAGCAGGCTGAGTCCTGCCCCAAGCTGTGGGGCAGCCCAGGCTGTCCACTGCAGGTGTGTAGGGCACTATGGGTCCTGCCACCATGGGTCACCTGGACAGACACAGCCAGAGAGGAGAGAAGTGATGGTAATAGCACTGTAACACAAGTTAGAGCATCTTTTGTTATATGTATGGGGCTCTTTATACAGACACCTCTGGGTTTTGGTCAGCTCCGAAGTGCAGCTCCTGCTTTCAGGTTGCCCCAGCTGTCCCAATGGCTTTCAGATCTCCTACAGGGCAAACACACCAGTGGGAGACATTCCCATTCCAGGCCCATTCCTGTGCCACAGAGGCTGCACAGATCAATTGAACACAGATCAGAGTGTTCAATTAGGTGATTAGGACTCTCTCTCAAGCATCATCATCCACACTCTGAGTGCCAATATCCTTGGACTTCAGTGAGCCACTGCTGGTTTTCATTTAATGATGGATTTCTAAGGTTATTAATTAACCCTGTTAATTTTTCTGTTTCGTTTCTTAGACAGAAAATCTGAATGAAAGTCTCTGGGCCTTTTCCCTGTCTGCAGCAACAAGCAGCTGTGCCCTTGTGGGGTGAAGTCATGGGTTCGTGCTCTGGCTTTTATCAAGGCAAACACTGCTGGTATCCACTGCTTTGGTATTCACCTCTTTTCTTACCTTGACAGGTTTTATGAAAGTCACTGATGAAGCGTTCCCCAGCTCCTTTCATGCACTCTGACTGAGCCACTGTGTGTCACAACGTGAGCTTGTCTTCCCACCTCTTTGCCCCTCTGATGTTTTGCTATCTACTTGTAAAGGCAAGGGCTTTATTCTGAGCATGCATATTACTGTCTCACTCTTGGTAAACTCCAAAGGATGTCTGTGTATCTCATCATACAATATCCTGACACAATATCCTTCATTAATATGTTTCTCACTACTGCCAGAGCCCAAAAGAATCGTAGGAACAGTGGCCAGAGAGTGCAAAAGGCAGTAATGAGATTTATTTTATGTGTGACTTTGTGGTATTGAAGAGCTTTATGTATCATCTCTCTGTATAGTTTCCTCTCAGGCTGCTGCTGGTTGAACATGTTCTCTCTGACTCCTGCATCAGCCACACTGTGTCTTGATTTCCACTTTAATCAGTCTACTGCCACTTTAACCCTGGCAGCCTTTGAAATCAGGAGGCCACTGGAACAATAGGCAGAATTTATACTGCAGTTTTCATCTTCACAGCAATTTTCAAACACGAATAAATCAATCTTTAATGGCCCCTTATGTGGGACATGACAAAAGACTGCAAGCCTGATTTTACAGACTGGGCTCAGAAAACCTGAGGGATTTGCTGAAAGCCACAGAAAAAATATGGCCCAAACTGCAAAAGAACAAATGAGATTGTACTACCAATTTTTTACATCCACATCATGTTCCCAGACCTTTAAACTGCAGGCACTTTATTTTCTAGGTTCCGTATTGCATTACTAACAGCAGAACCAAGATATTTGCTGCCACCTCACTGTGTCAATGATATTCACGGATGTAACACAGTCTTTCCATGGAAAGGGAAATTAATTATTGGAAGTTATAGGGCATGTGATGACCCAGTGCCTGGCAATGTGGAATGCCTTGGCGGAGTGCAGGATGTACTCAGGCTGCTACACTGGGAAAGGTCTTTGTGCGGAAAATGATGCCTCAGGCATCGGAAACACATTCTCTTCCTCCCCCACCATTACAAAATGCTACCAAGTTGTTTCCTCTTGGTGCTGGACCTGCTACTCCTCGCTCCTCCATCTTTCTCATTCTGTTAACTGAGCTAAATAATTTGTGGTTTCATCGCTGAACCACAATGCATCAAGATTTCAGTCTAACATTAGTATATAGCTCTCTCATTCTGCATATCATGCTACATGTGCACTGTAGGGATTACTCTGGAGTTTGGATTATCCTTTCCAAACCCTGTCCACATAATTCCCTCACCAGAAAGGCTATCAAGCATTGGAACAGGCTGCCCAGAGAAGTGATGGAATCACCATCCCTGGAGTTTTTAAAAGACACCTACCCGTGGCACTTAGGGACATGGTTTAATGGTGGACTTGGTAGAACTGAGTTAATGGTTGGACTTGATGATCTTAGAGGTCTTTTCCAACCCAAATTATTCTATGACTTTGTGATATTTTGTATTACTGAGATGAATCTATTGTGCTACGACAGTGGGCAGTGAAAATTTGGTTATGCTAGTAATGTGGTAATACAAGAAATCAGACTGACTAAAAATGCTTAACAAATGTAAAGGATTGTTGGAAGCTCTGGAAGGTAAAAATGGTTTAAATTCTAGAAAGACACTGAGGGAGCTTACTAACTGCAATTCCAGCTTGGACAACTATATGCTCCTTGAGTTTGGATGAAGGAGTTGCTGTGCTTTGCTGTAATAAGCTTCTGAAAAATTAGTTAATTTTTCTAAGGTTCAAAGGTGGGTTATGAAATGAAATTACTAACCATGTAGAATATCCTTACCCAGTAAAATGAAAAGCAGATGATTAAAAAAAGTTGGCTTTCAGGTCATTGAGAATTCCTGCAAAACCAAAACCATCCCCCAATGGAACCAGAGCAGACAGAGGTTCATAACACAGCTTCTGCTTTATCTTGCACTTGGAGGCAAAAAGGACTCCTACAAAATAATGCAATGGCCTTTTCCTAACCCCCTGTTTCCTGAATACTCCCAAAAGATGAGGGGGCAGGAAGAACAAACAACATTGGGAAACAGCAGGTTCATCATGTTCTGGCATAAGTGGAAATAGTCTGGAAAGGGCTCTGTCAGTTTTCTCTCAACAAATGTGACCCCATGTTTTCATTTGGGCAAAGGAAATAATTCTAGAGAAAGCCTGGGAATTCAACAAACACTTCAGGACAAAATCCCATAATTTGATAGACACTAATGAATCACATACATCACATTTCCCTTCCATTCTTTTTATTAGTGCCCACACCCATGATCCACCTCACTTCAGTTCAATAAAGATCAGCGACCCTGTTTAACCTTTAAAGTCAGGCATATGAGAAATACACGAAGCTGTCAGCAAGTCCTAAAAGAAATTTATTGCTTTTCTCCATTTAAATGTTTTAATTTACTTTTCTTGTTTTTCCTATTTTCCATCAAAGCTGTGGGAGGCAGTGATGCCTTTGGACTATTTATTGCCCTATATCTTTTCATTCTGACTTTTACTTTCCTTTCTGGCCCATTCTGAAACATGAAAACATTGTGGGTGGCAGAAGGGCAGCTTCCACCACTTCATTAAAACAGCATTTATTTTTTTTTAATTAAAATATCTTGTGGCATCTCTCATTATAGCTATTAATATATGACCTAACACCATTCTTAACAGCATTTGGGTATTATTATTTTAGATTCAAATCCATGCACTTTTGATTTAATACATTAAACTCCTCTAATTCCCATATATATATGTATTGCTGCTAGCCAGTCAGTAGCTGAGTAATATATATCTCTATCAATGATGTTTTAATGATGCATTGTTCTAATATATCACCAAAAAGATAGTGTTCACATGATAGATTAGTGCCATACATCACTCTAGTGAGGTTTTTTTTATGATATATTGCCCAAACAATGTCATTGGAAAGGAAGAACAGACACATAAGAAATGGTAGGTTTTAATTTACTACAGTTTTAAAAACACTTCTAATATTCTTAACACAATAATAGCTGACCTAGTCTGAAGTGGAAGAGATATGATGTTAAAAGAGAGGTCTGAAGCAGAACTTTGAAGTGCATTCCAGTGGGTCAGAAGGCATCACACAGACTCTTGAAATAAGTCATGCATCTACTATGCCAGCAAACAGAAAGAAAGTGGAATGAGGGAGCAGCCTAATTTTTTTGTTTGTTTTCAAAATGGTTAGACATCTGATTAGAGAGGTGGGGCCTCTTTGGCTCCAGGCAGGATGCCTTAGTGGTAAAAATCCAGGTGATTCCAGCTGTGTGGATCCATGAAACATTCACTTACTGGAGCTGGGGATGAAAGGAGGTAACGGGGAACTTTTTTTTTTTTTTTTCCCTAGTCAAGTAATGCTGATCCACTAGAAAATAAAAAGAGTTCAACAGAAATATATTTGTGTTGATGAGGCATAAGTTCAGGCAAACGTTGGCTGATTAAAAAGGATGATATTTGAGGCTAAATTCTGGGCAAAGTACAGCTGGCTGGATCCAGCTCTCCTGCTGTTTGGCTTGGCATGACCAGCTCTGCCCTGATCCACTGCCTGCTTTGTGGATGTGGGGCTTCCAGCTACTCACCTTCTTCATCTCACAGCTGTGATGCAAGACTCAAACCTGTGGTTTGCAGCATGGACCAGTGGTTTAAGCCGTGCTGGAGCAGACATTTCTTTGGTTGCAGAACAGCCTCCTTTGTGTGCTCCTGCAGACACTGGACAGTTGCAGTGTGCACAGCTCTGTGGCTGGACCAGCTCCCACCACCTGGAGGGAGCAGCATCTCAGGGTGAGGCAGCAGCTTCCATGAGGAAAATATTTCAACATGAACGCTGAAGGCTCTGATAACTGGTCACTTATAGCAAGAGTGTGCATTGGGACAGCAAAAAAGATAAAGGAGAAAGAGGAAACTAAAATGAGAGAGCCGAGCATCAAACTGCCACAGACAGCAGCGGAGTGAGCCTCCAGGCTGGATGGGGCTCCTGAGCAACCTGGTCTAGTGAAAGGTCTTCCTGCCCACAGCAGAGAGATCGAGATGATTTTTAGGTGTCTTTAAACCTGAGCCAGTCTATGATTCTGTGATTCTATATGCCAAGTAGGACTTGTGAAACCTGCCCTTACCAAAACATTCCTTTCATCCTATAGCTGCTTATATATTAGTGCACCAAATGAGGATGTCACAAGACAAAAAATCCCATAAGCTACCTAAAAACTAGAGCTGGTGTGCAAAATGCATTTGTTTCTTTTAGAAAAATACTGCTGCATGTGAAACATGAAGTGCAGTGAGTTGGTATAAGCCGGAACAGTGAGTGAATAATAAGGAAAAAAATAGAATTATTTGTATTAAGGAAGAAAATCCCTGTTCACTACTAATATTCAGTTCTGTAGTTAACTTATATCTAATGTAGAAAAAAAGACTAAGCAGATACGGTACTCCAGGCAAAAAATATTAGACTTTAATTAAATGACGTAAACATCTCATTAAATATCTATTTTTATAGACAAAATAATGAAGATTACTGCCAAAGGGGCAATGGAAATAAGACAATGAATATGTTAAAACATATTCCTTCACAATTTTGAGTAATAAATTTTTCCTGTGATCTAACTAAGTACAACAAGAAATCCTACTGTATTAAAATACCTCTAAGAATGTAAGAAAGCTGATCTCTGATCAGTGATTTCAGCTCAGCTAGAAATTACACCACATATTTCCGCTTGGTTTCTTCAAAACTCCTACTCTGATTATAATGCACCATTGGAGAAGATAGCATTATTTATTTTAAGATATTTCCCACCAGGAGAGCAGAAGTTTTCAAGGAAACCTTGAAATAGGTGTAGACCTTTAAGCAAAAAAGACCTCCGTTTTAGATATTCTCTTTAACTTCTGCTGGCTCTTTTCAGGCAGAGTAGCATACCTTTATTCCTACGACTTCTCACAGGCTGCATGGTGAGATTTGTACTCATCAGATTCCCTTTCACCTGTGAAATTCAGGACACGAAGTATTTTTTGCCCGAAGTCTGCCTGATACAGAGCTGGGTCTTTCAAGGTGCTGTTTCCCCACCAATTGTGATAGGGCTTATCCCTCTGGTGTCTCCACCAAATTTGAGAAGAGCTTTGCTCCCCACCCAGGCTCTCTCCTGTCTCTTCCTCCTTTCCTAGTTTTCCTTTCCCACCCTTCCTGCTGTCTCACATGCCACAGACGAGGAAGCTCCCTGAAGCTGCCCAGTGCAAAGCATTCCAGTCTGAACTGGGCTTTTTCACAGCTGCTGGTACCTTTTCTCCTGCTCCATCTGCTTTCACCTTTATCTTGCACCTCAATTTTAGGGAACATGGCTTTTGCTCTGCATATTTTACCCACATCATACCCAGCACTGTTCTCTGTCAATGATCTGAGGGTTTCTGAGGAGTCAGTGACCTCTCTGCAAGCCTGAGGAGCTCCAGGAGCTGCATTTATCCCAAAGCCCTCTGCAGGCAGCCAGATCTCCTCTCCCTGGCAGGCTGCAGCACCACCGGTTTGAGCCCTGGGTTTTGACCAGCTCTAACATTCTGCTCAGGAGGAGGCACAGCTTTGTACACAAATCTTGCACTGCTCATCCAGGAGAGCTTGCCTGTGTGGTCACTGGTTATTCACAGGAGACCCTGCCTTTGTGTCATCCCAGTGCTGCTTTTCTCTGAGCTATTGGATTAAATAAGGCATTTCTGGAGGCAAGATGCCCAGTGTGGGTGATCTAACCCTCTTCATTTCTGACCTGGAAATCAAGATCACTTGTGGCTTGTGGTCCTGTGAGCCAGATGGTTAGCAGGGCTGTTGAATTCATTTCTTAGTGTTTCTATACATAAATCAAACAAAATGGTTTTACCTTCCTACAGCTGGCACACGTGCCTAACGATTTGATCTTTTGCATTTTAAATATTTATTCAGTGTTTAATTTACACCCCTGAGACTACTCACGGTGCTTTAACTTAACCCTCAACTAGTTTCACTGAATCATCTCTATGACAATTCAGTGATCTTCAACAAATTGGCTTTGTGTATTAGCAGGGCCCCTTCCTTTCTTTATTGGTATTATGGGGATATTTTGGAAAGAGCTATCGGTGATTTTTTTAAGTATTACAAGGCATTAAACTGTTGTTTCTGTCTTTGAAATTATAGATGGTCTCCATAGAGACACTGAAGTTCTACATTGCTCTCTTGAATTGCCTGAAGAAGTGGCACTTAGAATTACATTTGAAACAATGCTAATTAGCAAATGCTGAATTTTAAACAAGCTTCACAGCAAGGTTTTTGTTTGATAGAAGCAGCAAACCAGCAATCGACTGACCAAACTGACAAAGCTGAACTACAGACAACATGCTATTTAATTATTCATTAGACATTGTACAGGGTTAACTACAATAGGCACCATTCCCTTTTTGAGGAATCACCGAGACAAGTGTAAGTGCCTTTGAAATTCATCATGATAAATAGAAAAAAATCAGCAAAATGAAATTTGCTTCTCAAGTTGCAAGGAGGGGACAGGCATGAACAAACATCTGCAGCCATTTGATGAGAATGACCCAGCATATGCACAGAATGGAAATAACTTTCCAGGACCCCCATCCTACAGGCAAAGCTATCATGAGAAGGTTTGGGTGGAGGACAAAACAGACATTCTCCATCTAGGATTGAGCCTGGACAGTGTAAGGTGAAGGAAGATGGAGCAAAGCTCCCCACAGGGCCCTCAGTCTCCCCTTTCTGCCCAGAACATGGGTGTCTCTGATTCACACGTGTGTGGGTAGGGCCATATGTCACAGGGGTGTGGGGCCCTTCGAGGGCTGCCAGGGAGGAAAATCAGGTATTTTAGGTATTTTAGTCACAGCAGAGGTTGGAAACTGGCAGTAGCTGAACACAGAAGCCAGATGTTGTTGCTAGAACTCATTAACCTGGCAAGGTGCAAGTAGGGACAAAAAGAAAGCTTTGGAGAAGGCTTTTATATTAGCTAAAATCTTGTCACTTGCAGAATAAGCCACAGTAAAAGAAAATGATTGCAAGAAGTGGGAAGATTTGTGGATCCATGCAAAAGCCATAAAGTGTTGGGAAACATTTTGGACAGGCACTGATCTAGGCTCAGAAACGCCTAGAAAAAATGGAGAGTGGAAATGTATGTTTATTCCACTATTTGGTTTTGATCTGCGTTTTTCTCATGTTAATAAGCCAAAGTCCTCATCTGCTGCAACAAAGCCAGTGAATGAGGACAATGTTCTGCCTCTTCCAAGCCAAAGGAAACTGAGGAGGAAACGCTGCTCACTGTGAGCAGCACTACCCCAGGTACTGATTCAAGTAGCTGCAGTTATCTGCAATTAGCTGTATTATGGACCAGGGAAATAATTCTGGTCCACACTTTGACAAGGTTTATGCTTGGAAGAGGACAGGAGGACTACTCCTGTGCTGTTTCTATGGATGGCAGGGCAGCAAAAATTGCTGGCATCACAGGCAGGGAGCTCAGATAGCATGGATGTAAGTGTACATCAGTGTAAGTGATGGCTGCAGAGACCTCTGATCCTTAAACTGAAAAGTATTTGCAAAGGGTACCAACAGGATAGTTCAGTTTCAGTAGTGATGTAGTGCAATCACTTACCATCCTGTTTCATTCTCTGTTGTGATTTTATTACTTATGTGGGAAACAGTGAGAGAATTATCATCTGGGATTATCTCTAATGATCTTGGTTTCTGGAGCTGAATCTCCTTCCCTTAAAGCCTTTCATGTTTCTGTAACTCTCTCATATGCTTCTCATGCGTCAGACATGGCACCACTGTTAATGAAGGATTCAGAAATGGAGAAATGAGCAAATCAGTACACCAGACTTCACCTCACAAACACATCTGTCAGCCCTCCATGCATATGTTCAGCATTGCAACAGGCATTTACCTACCACCTGCTCTGTGTGGGGAGAAACACAAGTGCAAAACAGGACAACTTCAAAACAGTTCTGCTCCTTCATCTGGGATGATGCTTTGTATCAGGTATTTGTATTAGAGGATTATATTTTCTGAGATGAGACAAACAAGTGAGTAGGATGAAATCTCCTATCTAATCAACTGGAATAAAATGTGACTGGTAATCCCATTCCCAGCTATGATGATACTTCATCCTACTTATTATAGCTACCTACATATGGGCTAAAACTCAGCATTATAAAATCTTTCTATCTAAAGTGGTTCACAGTCAGTAGTCAGTTATTTTCCTGCTACCACTTTGTCATATCAGCAGTAACTGCACTTGCCACGAGCATTTGAATGACCTGTCATAGGAGAGACTTGCCCTGCAAACAATCTCTGTACTCTGCAGTCCTGTTAAATAATGCCTGTGCTGAACCTGACTACAAGAATGATCTCACCCTGTGTATTGTTTTCTGTGTAGTGTCCACCATTATTAAGACTGCATGTCCTAGATCCCAGAAAAAGGCTCGTTTAAGGAAACAATTATTGCCCTTTTCTTTTCAGCATGCATATTTTATTCCTGCTAGTTTTGTCAGCAGCATACAAAAGCTGGGTGCTGAAGCCTGCAGATTTCTTGTTCTCTCCTGACACTGAGTCCCACACATATCTCAGTCAGGGAGCGATTGGTCTCCTTTCATGTGTCCACTGTAGGAGTATACATAAGGGAAAGCCTGAAATAGGACCATTTAATTTGACAAATGGGAAGTACAAAGATTCTGGGTTGCCACTGTGGCTGGCTAAGACAGCCCCTCTCAGCAGCATCTGGGCTGAATTCAGCACATTTATATAGGTTTGAGTGAGCATGCAGTTTCTCCTAGTCACCAAAAGGTTCACAAATGTTCATGCAAAGAGATGAAAAGAAGAACTTGTTGCTTAACTGTACCTTTCTCTCTCCATTGTTTGGTACCAGCTATGTAACTACCAGCTTTTCCATGGTGTGGAGTACAATCTAGAGTAAAGTCCATAATCCAGAGTAAGATCCTGACTCAGGGACAGCATCCACAAGTGGATTTGCCTTGCTTGCATGAAAAGATAGTCAGACACTGTTATTGCCCCAAGTCTCCCAAGACTCCCAATACTGTTTCTTTTTCATGGAGAAAAAGAAAAGGTTATTTGGAGGAAGAACTGCAATGCTGTTCTGGGACTATTGCTGAGCCTGCGCTGTGCTCACTTTAAAGCAGCCTTGGTGGTGTTGCCATGTGAAAGACCTCAGCAAAGTGCCCTGGTCCACAGGGAGCAGGGAAGAGCAGGGGATGGAGGAAGGGTCCCAGGAGGCTGAGGGCAAGCACAGGGGAGGTCTGCCAAAGCCATGGTCAAGGGCTCTCAGGCTCTGAGGATTTTAAGGGTGTAAAACCTCATTGAGACTCAGGTCCTTCCTGCAGTATTTCCCAGTCTAGGAAAGGAGAGACATAGAGTTGGACCACTGGCTGAATGAAATTAATAGAAATGAGAATTAAATGTTTATTAAATAGTTGTATTCACTTTAATTTGTTCTTCTGTTACCTAGAAACAAATTAGCAATTACTTCAGATCTGATACCCAAAGAATGCCCCTCTGAACTGATCTGACTGCATGAGTTCTGGCTGCACCTTGGTCTGCATGTGGGTTTGAGAAAATTGGTCTGTGTTCAAAAGCAATCTGAATCCCAGCAGTGCTTGATGTTTTATAAGAGTGACTCTAACTGCTGAATTATACAGAAATAGGGAAAAAAATACAAAGAATTTTTTAACTGTAATAAAGCCTGTTTAATATTTCCATGTTTAGTATTGAAGTGACCCATCATGTGAATTCGTCATTTCAATGTACTTTGAACTATGAAGAAATATGAAGAAACAATACTTTTTAACAGAAGCTGTACTGCAATACATTAACAAAAGAGCTCACTCTCTCAGAGCTGAAGATGTCTCCTCGGACTAATGTTCAGCTCCTGTATTTTCTGGCTTTTGGTTGATTTATCCATGCAGCCATAATATCATTTTATGTTTCATTTCCTAGCTTTCTAAAGGAAACAAGAAAAATAAAAATGCAATTTAGTGCACTCCACAATGACTATTTAAGCATTACATCATCAGACAGGCTGTCACTAACTAGTAAGTGGTCCCAATGATAAGACAGTATTACCTAGCAACTGCAGAGAAGTTATTAACCCTTTTGTGACTACTATATCCACCGCTGAGGCTGGAAATAGCTTGTAGCAAACAAATGCATATATCTAAATGCTGAAAAAAAACCCCAAAGATCCTTCCATCTTGTGATTATGGTGTGAACATTTTTCTCTGTAATTCTGAAAAGATGCCCAGTTCCGTTCTGCAAAAGGACATATGAGGACCACACGGCTGCAGGCAGATTCTGAGAGAGAAGGGAAGCATGATGAATCATTCTAGTGCTACGTGTGCAGACATAGGGTGATACAGGGTTTTTTTCACTAGCCAGAAGAAGGATGACTGGTTAAAATATTACCAGGACTCTCAGGAGGTTTACAGTTATTATTTGAACAGGTCATGAGCCTTTGCAATGCTCCTGAACATCGTCCAATGTTTTAGAGAACAAGTTATGTTCATCCTACATGCTGCAAAGCAGAAAGAGGTAGTTAGCTGCAAGCCTTCAATTTAAGTAAAATTTATGTCATGAAAGCAAAATTAAACCTAAACCCTTGTATGATTTAAATGGGAATGGGCAGATCCTGAGGGATAAAGCATACCTGGGGGCTACCTCCCAGGCTCACGTTCTCTCCTGATGAACGCTACCAGTCCCTGAGTTTGTGCAACTTCCAGAAAATTCCTGGGATGGCTTTTACTGCAGGACTGAAATCTGAAATTCACACTTGGGAAACAGAGCAAGGATCTCCACTGCAGCTGCAGTGCAACTGCATGCCAGGAAACCAGCAGCAGAGGCAAGTGCTGCAGGGAGGAGGAATGTGGGAGAGGCACCAAGAACCCGGTCTGCACACTAAGGACCAGATAGGCTCACAGCAGGACAGCATCCCTGTGGACTGTTATCTTCTTAAGATTCAAGAGCATGTCATCTTTTCCATCTGTGGTCATGCACAAAATGTTCATGTCCAGGAGATTGCCAGACACAGAGAGACCTCAAACCTTGATGTTTTCTGTGTGAATAAAGAGCAGAGAAAAAACTCTGCGTCCTCCTGTTTCCCATGCCCGATTTGACAGGTTTCCAGGTCCTCAGAGAGACCTCTATGGCCATATTGAGAGACTCCTATCTTCAAATACTGCCTTTTTTTCCTTTTTGTTGGAATATGTACACATAGTAAAAAACACAGCAGCCCAAGTTGTAGGGCTTTTCTTAAATTGCATGGCTTGCAGTAGCCATGAACCAAGCAAGGCAGGAGATTAAGAAAGTGTGAGGAGGGCAAGAAAAATCCAGAAAAGAACAGCAAGAAAAAAACAGTAACTGCTTTTCAAGTCCCACAAAGATGGTCTGGACAAACATCAGTCTAATTGGAGCAATTCTTCAGTATTTTATTCCAAATAAATAAGCTGTCCAACTCTATTATATATGAGGTTGTGTATTTGTTCCAATGATCTTTAACTGGGTAATGGGACTGCACTGCCTTGTGTGTTTTCATTCCAAATGACTAAAACAAGCTTTGTAAAATCTCCCCAGAAAAACATGATGTCCTGTTAAATCACTACTCCAATATGATTATAAAAAACCCTGACTCTTATTACTCTGTTAGTTTGTCATAAGCTGTAATAAAGCAGAGCAATAACTAGCCAGCACGAAAGAGTGAACATTCCCAGGAAAAGTTCAGAGAAGCAGATAGGACCTAATTTGTGTTCTGCAAAGCCTCAAGCCAGCCAGAGGCTGACAGTCTCCCTCTCGCTGACTTCATTAGAAATCTCTCAGCACCTCCCAGGATTGCAGTGCACCTGGTAATATCGACCTCATCAGTGCCATTCCAAGTACTCCATGTTCACATCAGCTGTTAGCATAAATTACAGTTGAGGGGATGCAGTATTTGTAAGAGCTAATCCAAACACTGGTGAACACTTTCACTGTTTCACTGGGTCAAAAAAGGGTGCACCCACTCAGCCATCCATGAAGGTATCACATCACAGCCATGCGGATCAAGCCATGTAAAATGATTTTGCAATATTTCTGTATCTTAAAAAACGTACATACATTGAATTCACCAATCTTGTTGCCTACAAACACTGCTGATGTCTAGGAATTTACTAAGCCATCCACAGAGATTTTTGAACTGTCTTTAAGACCTGAGCCAAACCTGAGATCCTGAGCCTTCTTTGCTGCTAGGACCACTTTTATAGAACCCAATTACAGTTGTTTCTTTTATTTTAATTTATCAATTTCTTGATAGCAACAAGATGCTTATTAGACACACATGCATTTCACTTTGAGGAGATTATTGCACAGTATGTTTTTAAAGTCCATTTGGCCTGCAAGCTTGCATCCTCTAACATCATCCAAGTAGGCATTGGATTTACATGATAGGACTGCATTGAAAAGAGATGGGATTTTTTTTTCCAAAATACTTGCCATTCTGCAGTTTCTGTTCTCTTTTCAACTGAGATATTACTGACTTTGAAAACCTGGTCCCTGGATAGTCTGCAGGGTATGAGTTAAACTACAGAAAATATTTTATATAACTTTATATTAACCCTAGTGTTGCACAATGAGGTGATTAGAAACTTCTCTTGGACATATCCTGGAACTTGTCCACTTGAACACTTTGCATTTCATTTTTTTTTTTATTTTCTTTATAAATGAAAAGAAATACCACCTATTGGTGAAGGCATAAAGGTGATAGTCGAATTCCTGCATAATATTAACCTTGGAGGGTGACCATTCATGTTTCTCTTTTAATTTTATTTTCTAGGTTAGAAAGGAGTGAGAAAAGGAGATCGTAATGGAAGCTGGGCTTCATTCTTGACCGCAGCAGGTACTGGGAAGATCTCACCATGATTTATGTGCATATATCTTAAGTTTAGTTTCCTTATCTTTTTTAATGGGTTGTGAATAATTCAGGCAATAACTGTTTGGATAACAGAGTTTGTGCACCCCTGAAGATTGAAATCTTCTAATTACCCCATAACAGATACAGCTTGGAACTCGTAACTCTGGGTTTGCTTATCCCACCTACTCACCGCCCAAGGCTCATCCCTATGCATGAGCCCTTTGCTATCCAGCTCCCAATTAGGTCTCAGCTTGTCCTTCGAGACATCCAACAAGCCTGACAGGGAAGATAACATCCATGAGAGGCCACTTGCCCTGGGGGAAGTCAACTGTCACTATCAAACTTGTTCCAGCAAAAAATTAAATATTTGGCATGTGATAATAGCGTACCTGTCACTATTGCCTCAGATCAGCCTTCAACCTCACCAGACAGAGGGTCATAAATCCTTTTGAGCTCTTCCTTTTATTTCCCAGTAAGTCCACCCCTTTGAGCATTAGCTCTTGAGCTCATTGACCAGAGTACACACTTAAAAAACTCTGTTATCTAAAAAAGACAAAACGAAGAGAGGCAGAAGCTGAGTTAATCACTTGGACATATGGAAATAATGTGACAATGCTGTTTTGCAGGCAGGCAGTTCCCTAATAACATCACTGCAAAACACTCAGGGCTTTTGAACTGGGAAAAAAAAAAAAAAAAAAAAGCAAGGGAGCTGCATATGACAGCCAGAATTTGATGGATTTGATTGAAAGCTCTTCTTCTGCTTAGTTTGCTGTGGGCAAAATGAACATGATCTGTAATTGCTACACAATAATTAAAATCTACCGCCAAATTCAAGCCAAAAAAAGGGGGACAACTTTTCAGTTAGGAAAGGGAAACTGGTTGGACAAAGGAAAAACAACAATTTTGACATTTTGCCACTCTTATTGAACTGCACTGTTATAGAAAGTCCTGGCTTCTTAACCTCTCTTCAAGTGCCGTAATGGAGACGAGACATAGGCTTGGTTTTGGAGTTTGGATCCAGGTCACCACATAGTCTGTTCCATCTGGTAAGGCTTGAGCAAAAATTAGCCTTTTTTTTTCCTGTGGCTACTCAGAGAGAGTTGGCTCCAGAGCTGTGCTCTTCCAGTGCCAGGAAAACTTTAATTTCCAAGGTAGGTTTACCCTGAAACTCTCCTACCCAACTGTCCTTCTAGAATTATGCCTTGATTTAAATGGCCATTCTTTTCTGGCATTTGCTTTCCTGATGATTTTTATAGACACCAATCATAAAAGCACTAAAGATGTTCATATTGATCCAGAAAGGAAAAAAACAGGAACCACTAACTGACACAATATAAACAGCTGGGGGATGGGGAGGTTTAAAGGTGTAAAATTTCCCTCTGCACATGAATATCAAATATACACTGTATTTGAGGATCAGAGGGAGATAGAAGTGTTTCATTTGATTAACAAGAGAGAGGCCACTAACAAAGTTTAAACCTGAATTTGCCAATTGTTTTTGATGGTTCAGCGGCCAGCGTTTCATTGACAAAGCTGCGTACAGCCAGTATCCAGCTGTAAGGTGTTTCCTTCCCTGTGTTTATATCCCCGGCAGCAGCACTGGGAGCTGCTGAGCAGTGACCAGTTTCCTCCAGTCCTTCCCACCTGCCAACATGCAAATGTCCTGTCGTGTTTCCCTGGGCCAGGCAGTTGGCTGGGCCAGTGAGCTGCAAGTGCCGGGCTCGGAGCAGCAATGGGATGTCCACAGGATCTGGGCTGGTGGCTGCTCTGCCCCTGTGGGCACAGGGAAGTTTTGGCTGGCTGGGAAGGAACTGGCTCCACGGCTGACTTCCTTGTGAAGGACAATAAAAGCAGTGAGTGGGGACCTCACACCAGCCTGTTTGCTTGAATAATGATGTCAACAATAACAATAAATCCCTTTTTCCAGCTCAGTCCTGTGCAGTAGTCAGAATGGACTTCAAGGAAGTAATTCCCAGCAGCCAGAGCATTGTGTGGGGCTCTTGCAGCTGGTTTAGGCTGGGCTCATCAGCTGCTGGGATGATGGGAGCAGCAAGTGCTTGGCATGGGCTGCAAAACCTGCCCAGGATGTGACTGGCACCCAGCAGGAACCTGAGCCCAGGTCTCCAGCAGGCCAGCATGTGTGTCACCACAGCAATGAGTCCCTGCTCTTCCACAAATGGTGACAGTGAGGACACTGGGCCAAACCCTGCTGCTCGAGCAGCCCCTGGTCACCACTGCAACACATGGAGCCTTGGGCTCTGTTTGCAGGGTGGCCTGCAGAGCCATGCCATTAAAAGTCACTGCTGTGGGTCCTCAGCCTGCTGAAAACAAGGTCATCTCTTAAGCAGATGGAGTACCACCAGAGTGGGAGACATAGAACACCTTGGAGAGGGAAACAGGCAACCATAGGTAAGGTAACATTACCAGGAGGTAACATCTCCTCTGCAGACTGGGAGCAGACATTTGCTTGCAGCAACTCAACTTGCAAGTCTCACCTGAACCGATGAACTTGGGCTGAGTGTTTCTGCACTATACTCCTTTCTCTAAACCATTTCCTAAACTATTCAAAATCAGGAAAGTGCTTGCATTTGATTTTGCCACAAAGTGTTAATTTGTGACCTGCCATACCTTCTGTGTAGTCTCTGTTCCACTAGTTTTAATACTGGTGGGATGAAATAGAAAAATAGGGTGAGAGGTGAAAAAAAGCAACTAGAAAAGATAGTTTTGTCTTTTAAACGATTCACAACTGTTCCATATATGTTTTAAGTTCTCATCTGACAGTTTTCAATCGATTGGCTCATATTTAAGCTTAGTCCCTTGCAAGGTATTGCTCCGAAACTCTGGTCTGCTAGTATTTTAAACATGGAGGAGAACTGCATGTGGACAATAACTGGATGTAGCGAAAACACCCTAAAAATTGTAGCCAGCTTGGAAACATGGATTGCAGCACAGGAGACAGAGTCAGCTTTGAAGACTAGGCAGAAAGCCAAGCCATCCCTAGTCATGGCTGGAACTGGAAACACAAAGGATTGCATCCCACTCCTCCCAAGTCACTCTTCCCTAAACCCTTGCTCAGCTTAATGCAGGCTGTGGCAGCTTTGCCTCTGCACCAAGGCTGCTATCATTTGTAGTAGGTTGCATTCCCAAGGCCATTTGCATGTTTCACATTTTTATCTATTTTAGATCTTCCCTCACACACTTCTGCCCCCACTTGCCTCTATTCTCTGCAGGGATTCTCCCAGAGCTGGCTCTACAGAAATCTCTCATCATCCTTAGCAGAGTTCTTCTGTGCGAGTGCTTTGCCAAACACACTCATCTTTTATTCCTCCCTAAGTCCATCAGTCAGGCTTTTCTACTTTTGTTTATATCAGTAACATTTTTTTCCTTTTAACCCTTTCTTATTTTTCTATAGAGGGTATAATAAAAAAATTAAGTTAAACCACAAAACCTCATTTTATAAAACTTTGTCTGACCTAGATCCCCAGAATCAAAGAAATTCTGAGCTAATGATGAATCTGCCTTGTTCAGCTGATCATGCCTAATTGCCAGAGTTCACAGGCACTGAGCTCTCAGAGCAGGAACAGAACAAAATGATCACAGAGTGGTGCTTTCACTGGTTTGTGCTGAAGAAAGTGATGGAGTTTTCTTATTTGGAAACATAAAATTGAGATAAAATTTGCTGGAAGGTGATAAATTTTCAAATTGGGTCAAATCCCAGACTGAAATATTTAACAGCAACCTATTCACTCAGCAGGAAGTATACCAAATTCGTTAGAAAATCTGCAGGTAAGAGGACTTTGCCAATCTAATAGAGTAAAACTGAAGAGATGAAATAAATCCCCAAACTAGCAGTCTACAGTGTGCAGCCAGCAATAGCCCTAAAATAATGGTTCCATTTTCTCACCAGTTCAGCTGTGTGACCTAATGCTGGTTCCAATAATTATTGTATTAACAGTTCATATTAATTCAATCTAGAATTTGATCAAGACAATACCTGGCATGTTGTAAATCATTAGAAATACCTACAAGTAGATTATATGACCTCTGGGTAATATCCTAGGAACTATTGCTGCACGTGAGGTTCAGTATTGTTCTAGTAATTAACAATCTGCAAACAGATAGCTTCATATTTCATCCTTGAACTAACAACATTATTTGACTCGCAGTGTGAAGTGTCTTGCATCTGATGGACATTAATTTTGAACAAGAATTTGAATTCCTCCTTATCCTATTAAAAAGAGAAACACTAAATTACATTCCATTATTTCAGAGTAGGCAATGTACTGCAAAAGCCTGAAAAAAGTACTTAGCTATATATATATTATTAGATATTACTTTTTCATTTATACATACTCACTAGTGGCAACAGCTTTGCTATGAAAATGCTTTCCCCCACAGCAGAGAAGGAAGGTATTTTCCCTCAAATAGGAACTACCTACTGTATGGAATCAGGTCTAATGTGTTTAAGTACAGAGTACTAAAATGGCATTACTATAAATATTGCTTCATAAAACTTCAAACTACCACAGTAATTTAATATCAGTGCAATCAAACTTTATGTGACTTTTTGTGCAGTCATACTTCTGCAATTGAGATCTTCTTACTTGTACTTTTTATGTGTAGGTACTCGTGCAGTAGATTAGCAAACAGTAACTGATGTCCTAATCTAAAGCTGCCTATTAAAAGAATTAGCTTCAATGAGGTGGGCTTTGTAGAATAGTAAAGTGTGTCATGACATATAAGAAGAGATGGAGATTAGGCAAGAAGGGACGACAAAGGTAGAGGAGAGCTGGCAGAAGAGGGCTGGGAGGGATCTCTGTGTCAGTCCCTGGTATCACTTTGCTCCCTGTCTCAGACTTATTCTCCACCACATCACAGCCCTAAATTCAGAACTGAATGCATTGACCTCACATGGGAACAACCCATGAGCAAAGACTGTCTCTTATAAATATGCCACATTTTAGGTTCAAGAGGGCTGAATATCAGTGGTGGATGAATTGAATGCTTCAGTTTACATCTAGTATGGTTCTGCTCAGAAGTGGACAGCCAAGCTCCTCTTGAATGCAAGCAGGTATGAGAGTGGTGCAGAAGATACGAGTGGTGCACTCAATGT
Source organism: Sylvia atricapilla (assembly GCF_009819655.1). Classification (NCBI taxonomy): domain Eukaryota; kingdom Metazoa; phylum Chordata; class Aves; order Passeriformes; family Sylviidae; genus Sylvia; species Sylvia atricapilla. The sequence continues at coordinate 50,982,364 of NC_089145.1, forward strand.
TTAAAAAAGCAGTAACTCTTCTGAGACAAAAGGAGTGTCTCAGGGAAGTGTCTCAGACAGAGCAGTGGACCCTCACAGCCAGCACTCATGACCAAGGCAGACTTCCAGCAGCTGCCTCACCCTAGACTACTAAGTATCTCCAGCTTGAAGCTTGGGGCAGCCTGTGCTGTATCTTTTATTTCTGCAATCACAGCTCTGCTGCTGCGAGTAAGGAAAGTCAGGCAAGGCTCAGATCCACACCTGCAGCCTGGGGCCTGAGCAGAGCACAGGAAAACCTTCATCTGTGCCCTGACCTGAGTGATCACCCTGTCTTAGATAACACAGAGAATGAAGTTCTTTGGTGAGAAATCAACTAATTAGAACCAAAAGCTGTGGGAATGGAGATCTGGAAGAAGATATATCATTGGCAGCCCTCATTAGTGACAGAAATAGATGGGCTGATGTCCTGGTTTGGGCTGGGGTAGAGCTCATTTTCTTCATAGTTTCTCATATTGTCCTCAGTTTTGACTTTGTGACACAAAAAAATACTGGTAACAAAGGGATGGTTTAGCTATCACTGAGCAGTGCTTGCACAACATCAAGACTTTTATGGCCTCTCACCCCAGCCCACCAGCAAGCAGGCTGGGGTTGCACAGAGTCTGGGAGGGAACACAGCCGGGAGAGCTGACTTCAGCTGTCCAGAGGGAACTGTGGATGCCCTGTCCCTGGCAGTGTTCAAGGCCAGGCTGGGTGGGGCATTGAGCAACCCAGTCTAGTGGAAGAGAGGCTGGAACTAGATCATCTTTTAGGTCTCTTCCAACCCAAACCATTCCATGATATTCCATACTGTATGGCATCATGCTCAGCAGTAAAGTCTGGGGGGAAGAAGAAGGAAGGGGGGGTGTTGTTTGGGTTACTGTTTTTGTTTCTCAGATAATCATTATGTGGGATGGAGCCCTGCTTTCCTAGGGATGGCTCAACACCTGCCTCCCCAGAGGGAGTAGTGAATTAATTCCTTGTTTTGCTTGATTTGTGCACATGCATGATCTTTCCTGATTCAATTCTCTATATCTCCACCCATGAATTTTCTCATTTTTATTCTTCTGATTCTCTCCCTCATCCCACTGGGGAGGGGAGCAAGCCAGTGGCTGGTGGGGCTGAGTTCCCAACTGGGGTTAGCCCAGGAGTGCAGAAATTGTAAAAGAGCAAGGACTGTGGGACAAGGAAATCTAGAAATGCCGAGAGGCACAAGCTGGGCCTGACATGGTAGAAAATAAAATGGAGAGGATGGGACCTGAAGAGGACAGAAGGTATGGGGTCTTGGTTACAGGGGATGGGTGAAAAGGCTTAGGACCATTAAAGCACAACCTCCTGCAGAGCCGTGAGTTGATCCCACAGTCCTGAATCCACCTTTCCTCTGCAAATCTGTGGGCAAAGCTCTCCCTCCCCATGTTGGGTTTGCTGAGGAAGCAGAAGAGCTTTGCTTGCTGTTCCTCTGCTACCTCAAGATGTCACAGAGGCCTGTGCAGAGCCCAATGGCAGCAGCTCAGATGATGACTCACTGGGGTGTCGCCGTGATGCCACAAACCGAGTTTCCTGTGCTGGGGGCGTAGTTTTGCTTTCCCTTTCGTAATAGTAAATTACAAGATTGAAACAGCAACGGAAGTACAAGGTTATTCTGGAAAGCACCAAGTGCTGCAATTGAGGGGGTTTGCCGCCTTAATTCCCCTACTCTCCTTCCACAAACCATCACCACCACCAGCACCCCCTTATTTTGTGGTCCTAGCATGAAATCACTCTGTTTTTTCTTCAGTGTGTTCTCTTCGCTGCTCCTCTGGGCATGAATTGGTGTGATGCAATGAAGGAAGTGCCGCACAGTTGATGTCTTTTCATCATTTGCATAAGCAAGGCAATGCATAGTGAGTGAGATGGGGGCTGCAAGAAGGAAGGTGACCTGCTGGGCAATGCAGGCCAGGGCTGCCCTGGAAAACAAGAGCTCTTGGTGTCTGCATGGAGCCCTGAGTGGGGTGGGACCAACTGCTCAGGCTCAGCTGTCTACAGGCAGCTGCTTCTTCCCAGAACTTTAGACAACAACATAGGCTTCAACCCAGAGGCTTAGACTTTGTTTTCAAATTTGAAAGATGCTCTTACTGACAAGGTGTGTGTACCACACATCAGGCATGATTATGATTATTACAAATGAAAATGTCTCAGATTGAACTCTCAGAAATACTGCTTTGGACTTCAGTGAACCTTGGCTCCTTTTGTTTGGTGAGGATAAAGAATGTCCTTAATTCACTGTGTGTCCTTTAAAGAACGTAGTATTTGTGAAGCACTCAGACACCTAAGTGTCATAGGAAAATAGTATTCTGACTTTGGAGCAAGAGCTGGGTAGTGGGTAGTGACTAGGGCATGGACAGAATGTTGCATTTGAAAGGAAAGTTGCCATTAAAAGTTTAATACACTGATGGAAAGCTGCTGAGGGCAGTATAGAATGAGATTAGACAGTGTCATGATGTTTTGCAATCACACTTGCAATAGGCCAGTCTTGAGTTTCATAGATAACATTTATTGTTTGGGGTTTTTTAAAAAAATTTGAGTACTTAGTTTTGTAGCCCTAAAACCCTTTTTTCTCCAACAGTATTTTTCACATGAGCAAGTGTTTAATACAGAAAAGAATTCTAACCTGAGCTACTTAAGAAATTATCTTCCTCTATAAATTAATTTGATGGAAAATAAATCAGCAATGTTATTTTCACACTTTTGCTGTGCTTTTGTAACTGTACCATAGTGCAAGACATCTTCTTTGATACTGAAGTTCTGTTTTACTTACTGACTTAATTTACTAATTGAATCTACTTGTCTTTAATTCAGCTGTGTAAGGTGACAGCATCATACACACTGATTGTCAGGGCATCTGGTATATTTGTGTAGGAATTTTTATTTATTAATATCTAAAGAAATAAATTAGTTACTAGGAAATATCCATCAAATTTTATGTCAAAATCCTTGAGAAATTAATTTTGTTGATGTTGCACAGAGATTCCTAGACAGCTAAATAGTCTGGGCTAAAATTTCACTTTACAAGATAGTCAGTAAAACTTTTATGAAATGGTGGTCATGTTTTGTCTCCTAACAGAATGTCTGGAGGAAATTATTCTTTTAGATATATATTTTTAAAAAAGCTGAGAATAAGCAGAGCACATTTGGCAAGTTCTGAACAGCAGCAGGCTGACAGCTTTTCCAGGCTGGATATTTTCAGGTAAATGTGAAGTTAGCATGGAGCAAGGGAGAGCTGTGGGGAGCCAGGAAAGCTGAACAAACCCAGTAACAGCATCACTGCTAAAAAAAAAAAAAAACAAGGAGCCCACAATTAAGTATTTCTAGCATTTTGGACAACAAATACTCAGCAGGACGAGACTACAAAGCAGTCCCATGAACAGGTATTCTTTTTACTCTCCCTCCATCCATTTCTTTCACCAGACCCTTTTTCAGAATACTTGCTACACTGACAGCATGATTATTGCCAATCCCACTGCAAACTTGTAAAATGGGGAATGCTTTTTAATGCCTTTTTATGAATTTCTCAGTTGGTTCAGTTGGTTCCTATTCAAATACTGTGTTCATTTTAAATGCTGCAAATTTTATGGCAAGCATGACATTTGTCGAAGAATCTGGTTTTGAAATACATCATTCTTAGAGATCTAGAAATAAATAATACTCAGAAATAATTCTGATTAATTTTTAGATTATTAGAAAGCTTTTCATATTGTACTTCAACCACTATTTTGGTTGCTTTTGTCAGGAAAATGCTGCACTGTGAATAATTCTTTCAGTATTTCTGTGGATGCTGACTCTAAGGCAACTGAAACGAAAGCAGCTCTTCAGAGGAGATTTGTGCAAGACTTCCCAGTCAATGAAACTTCTATGAAAGACCAAAGCAAGAAGACACCACAAATGAGGCCGTGGTACCCACTGCAAGGCAGATCTAGCTTTGTCACTCACCTACAGGGATGCTGGAAAGGACAACTTGCAACCTCTTTTTGAAGGTCACTGGTGGTAATGCTGGGAGATCTGCTGCTCTTCGTTTCTCAGCTTTGTACACGGTGCTGGTCTCCACAGGGATGTGGGAGAAATTTAGCCCTGTGCTACAACACGTTTTGTGTAAAGTGTTTGCAGGCTTTTCTCCTGGAGTTTAATAGTTTGAAGGCCAAAAGGGTTGTGCTGTGCTCTGAAGTGTGCTCTGCTTGTGGTTACAGTCATCAGTCAGATAGAGAGCAACACACTCATTTACTGCTAGACTGTGGGAGACTGTAGGAGGTTTTCTTGGAGTTTACCTAATCAATAAGTCTGCCATTTATTGGGATACTTATTCACTTCTATTCAAAAGCCAATTTATTACTATGAAAGGAATTACCAACTCTTTCAAATACCCTAGAATACTCACTGATAGGGGCTCTTAGAAAAGATAAAATCCACTAAGTACTTGAGCCTTCATGCAAAGTTTCTATAGCCAACATCAAGAAACTTTGGAACCCCAGTTCTTTGCACAATTCATCATTGAAGTAATGAAGTAATTCATTACTTCACAGTATTTTAAATCCAGTTGTATTTGGATTGAAAAAAAAAAAAAACCCAAAACCCAAATAATATTTTTGAATTGCAATGCTATTAGGAAAAAATCCCCACACAACTTGATATGTTTGTCTTGCTGATTTTAAGGATCCACCCACTCTACTCAAAAATAAAATATCTGATTTCCTAAATGTCAGTCAGGAGAACCAGGGCATCAGCCTTCACTGCCTATGTTCCTTTGACAGTTGTACATTTGTGTATCAGAAGAACATGCTGTGGTTCTACCACAGTCCTTTGCCAGATTTCACTTAGTAAATTGAAAAAAAAATCCCAAATAACAATAAAACACCATAACACAAACCAATCAAACCCCCACCACCACCAATGAACAAACAAACCAACCAAACCCAAAAAACCCCAATCCAAACAAAGCCATGAAATAAAAAGAACCCAAACCCTAAATGGATTGCAGCAAAACAAGTGTTCCAGTTAGTTTCATGGCAGGGGAAGAGCAAACTGTATTAACTCTGGTATTTCTAAACCCCAAGAACGTGTTTTTAGTCTAGGATGTTGTCATCTGGGAATAAGAATCTGCACTCACATCACACACGTGCTGCAATCCAAGGCCCAGGACACAGCCTCACCCCCCTCCACAGTGCCCTGGGCAGGGCACAGCTCTGCCCACAGATCAGCCCCACACCCTCATGTGCATCTGAGGCATCACTAACTTGTAGGGTCCTTTCTCAAAGAGTTTTTTATAATGTCTGAAGTTGTGCAAGTATGACAAATGGTTGGGGTTTAAAAATCTTCTACATCAGTAACCCCCCCACCCTTCACTCCAGCCCACCCCAGCAAACAGAACAAATGCCCCAGAACTGGAGATGTTTCGATGCCTGAGGTATTAATAAAATAAGCATGATAATGAATAATCTATGTTAAGCATTTTCTTACCCTTTATTTTTTCATTATGATCAGAAGAGGAATATGATTAACAGCAGTTTAAACTTTAGCAGTACAATTTCAGTATTAAATATAAAACTACACTGCAAGTTGATGTGTTTTAAAAATGGTTATGTATACTCTAGCCTTAAATTTATGTATCAAATACAAGTAACTCAATTGTTTCTTGCCTTGACAATTAACATATCTAACAGGTTTCAACAAGCCAGACATCCATCTTTTCCATTAAAAAAAATAAGCAAGCACACCAACTCTTATTCATAGCAAGTGGGGGTAAAGACTCAACACTTTCCTGAGTGTTGTGCAAATAATAACAGGTTCAAGAAAGTCAGTTAAATAAATGTAATGATAAACCTAAAGCTAAGCTGGAGGACCTTTTGATTAACTTCATATTTCATATATTATTTGCATCAGTTGAGAGCAACATGAGTTACAGAACTTCCATGAAAACAAGCCACTTACAAGCAGGTGTTTAAGCTTGATCAGTTTATTAAAAGGATTATATGACACGGTTGCCTGCAATAGCAGGGGACTGGATCTGATGACCCAGGAAGTTCTTTCCAGTCCCATGTTTCTAAGCCATGCACCAAGTGTATCCAGCCCACACTTTCACATTTGGAAAAAGCCAAAGCCACACACACACACTCACAGGAAAAAAAAAAGAAATTAAAAAAATTAAAAAAGACCTTGATGACACCATTTCATTTTTCTAGTTATTCACTATGCAGAAGGGAACAGAGCTTAAGTCCTGTACAGAGGATACATTTACTCGAGGTTGATGTGGTACTGAAGTCAGTTAATAATTAGATACCTCCAGGCAGATTCAGTTACAGGGCATACCAACACTGCACACTGCCAGACAATTTCTAATCAAGCCAAGAACCTCTTGCAGGATGAGGTCTCTGCTAGCAAGCACAGAGCACACTGAGTAAGCTAAAAGCAGCTGTTCTTAGGTTAACTACCCTACCAACCATGAGTGAATGACAGATAGATGGTAAGAAGCATTTACCTACTAGACAAGATCTCTGCACACCCAGGCAGAAGTAATTAGTTCAGAGCTGCAACCATTGTTCCTACCTTGCCTGTCTTTTGAGTACGTTCTCTTTAAAAGCTGGTCTACAGAATCAGTGCAGCCGTTCTCAAGCACTACTCCAAGGGAGCAGTTCACAGCTGCTGTGCACGACTCTACTTTCAAAGGGTGGTCAGACATTCCCATCACTGAGGCCAGTTTGCTAGGACAGCATCCACAGCCATGGTAATAAGCCTTTACAACAAATTGCCTACATTCAGCCCATCTAACTTTTAGGCACTTGGTTAAAGTGTCTGGGTCCCTTGTCACCCAGAACTCCCCCCACCCCCCAGGGGAAAAAAAAATAAAAGTCACTGAAGGCAGGTAGTCGCAATTGCCTTCTGGAGGTGCCCCTTGACCCCTCACTGAGCAAACCAAGTTCTTAGCACACGCACCTCAGTTAGACAGGATGAATGGAGACTTGCCATCTCTTCCTAGAGACGGCATCTATACTCTCCAAAACCAAATGCAATCAAGCAATTACGGTTTGCAACCCATTACATTTTGAAACAAAAACTTACAGTCAGTAATTACTCTGTAGTCCCGCCCTCCCAAGCGTAAAAGCCTACCACATGGAGGCTCTGCTTAAAAAAAATAAGAAAAAAGAAAGAGAAGAAGCATTCTTCTTTCAAAGAAGAGTGCACACAGCTGCTTTGCCACTCATTCATGGGGAAGCTGAAGGATCAGAGAACACTGATTCAGAGAACTGGAATGACTAAGCACTGCTAGTGCATGCAAAGCAGAAGTAACAAGATCGTTTTTAAATTAACCCTAGTCCTCTTCTCCACCCCACAAAATTCATGCAAGTGTTTGAGAAGTCAAGACATAATAGCCCCAGTTTCCAAAAAGGCTTAATTTGGTTTTTTTTAAAATACATATTGTAAAATGTCCTTTTGTTTTCTTTCTGCGGGTAGATAAATGCATTTTTGGCATGTTTGAGAATCACAGATATCTATGAAGTCCATGCTGTTTAAATTCTCCAATAGTTTTTATAACCTGTCAAAAAAACATAAGCAACCTATACATGTTTCCCCAGTATTGACATGCATGCTCAGAGCTCTCCACTGTAGTGAAATGAGGTGTTACTTCTGTGCTGATAGTTGACGAGTCAGCATTACACGACTTTGAGACCAACTAAATTAACATTGTCGTAATATGAAAGGCAAGCACAAGTTCATTTATTTATAGCAAAGGTCTTGGGTTACAGGAGGTCAGTTCTTGCCATCTTGAAAAGATAGGGGATAACTTATTGCATACATGTGCATTATAATTTAGCAGCAAGTCATTCATAGAAACACTTCCTTCCTACTGCTTTTTTGGTTTATTATCTCAATTATATATATATATTTTAACTTTACAAAGCATTTAACACCACCTTTAAGTTAATGGTCTTTTATTGGAAAAAAAAGACTAGCATTTACAACTTGGAATGGACATAAATTGTAATATCTTGAACAGCAATGTTGATAGTTGTGCTGAAGTCCACAGGCTACTCCGCCAGCTCCAAGTCATGGTACAGAAGGTTTTAAAAATATGAGAGTCCAAAGATGCTCCCTTGGTGAAGGTTTCTTTTAAAAATTTTGTGAACGGTAACAGCCTGACACCCGTTTCACTATAGTGCAATGCAGACAATGTTAAACCAGTATTTTAACACAGACATGTCATCCATAGTTAAGATCATCCTATTTTTGGAGCACACTGCTACGTACAGGAGAACCATTCAACCTTTAGGGCATTTTCCTTAAGTTTTGCATCCTTCAACCATTTTGCTGCATACCATCCTGAGGTATAAACCAATTTTAAAGTAAACCAGCTATGACAATTTATACTACAAATTGAACTAGAATCCACCGTTGAACAAGAGAGTGGATCCTTTAGGTTTTTTTTTCCTTTTAATACACATGTCTGACTGTGCTCAATTGTCAAGCTGCATGCATGAAAAACTGGCCAGCCCAAACAGTGTAATAGTCATTAGCAAATGGAACTTTTGAGTTCACTAAGTGCTTCCTTTTTTTTTTATTTTCAAGGTAGTACAATTATTTATATTGTAAAACTGATGTTTAACTTTATCTTTTAGGGACAGGACCACCAACCATTACATGCAGTTTGTGGACAGAAGGTAATTTGACATTCAGTTTTGCTATACAGAAACAGAATGAATAAATGAACATTTTTTTTTTTGCAAGAGGTAAGTAAAAGATTCAATTTGATTCTTCTAGAGGAAAAAAGGTGTAAAGGAGGTCTCTTCACTTTGCAGTCATCATCTGTACGAATTCTGAAAAGACAAAAAGTCACTGTGATTTACTGTCTCCAGAGTACTTCAAGTCAAAAGTGTCTAAAACACAGCTGGCATAATAAAAGCACCTTTCACTGCATCTAAGGTTTTGTCCACAGAACTGAACAAGCAAATAAACTAGTGTCTCAAAAATTATTAATAATTATGCCTTATGCAACAGGCTTTCCTCAGTCTGAATAATGGTTTTTCAGTCAAGACAAGCATCTTTTTACCTTCATAGTTGACTTGCCCATCCCCATCAATGTCTGCTTCTCTGATCATTTCATCTACTTCTTCATCTGTTAGCTTTTCTCCTAAGTTTGTCATAACATGGCGTAGTTCTGCTGCACTGATATAGCCGTTGCCATCCTAGGGGAAAAGAGTTGCACAAGACCATGAACAACAATCCTGACATTGACTAACTTGGAAACTACATTTAGGTTTCCAGTAACAGCTTCTGATGCAGCTTTATGGCACTGGGAACAGATGTACAGACCTGGCACACTGTACAAACTGCAGTATGTATTAGTCCCACTGCCTTCGGAGGCACACATGACACCATATCCTTCCATACAAATATTGTGCTGTAATAACAACTGCATGCCTGACTTGTAGCTGTGATAAGGTAGTTTTAATGCTTTTAAAGAGTTTTCAAAAATAAACACAGAAACAGAACCAAGCAAGTTTTTGTTTAGTCTCTGCTGCCTACACAAGGCCAAAAAGAGACCCGCTTCCCCACCAGCAAGAATGAAGTTGACTTTTTCTGTGTTAACACTACTCCTATAACCACACTGCAGCTGGCCATGTGAGGCTTCTTGGATAAGACAATATATAACAAATCAAAGAAAGCATTTAAATGCTACTCATAAAAAGTTTTGAGAAGTTTTATGGTAAAATTAAAAAGAAGTGTCAATTTCTCTTCTCTAAGCCAGAGTCCCAATTTGCAACATTCAAACCTAAAGCTCACTCTGGATCCACTTCAGAAATTCCATACACTGGAAGGATACACTCTGTTAGAGCAGGACCTGGCCATCACCAGTAGATAGCCTACCTCAGTGGCTTTAAGCACTAATCTAGTATGCAGAAATACCCCCACATTTTTAGCAAAGTACTAGAGACAGAGCCTCTTTTCCCATGAAAAGTAGTAGTAAAGTCATCTTCCACACATACATGTGCATTAGCTTTACAGCTGCACCAGCCACTACTCAACAATTCTTGTATAACATCTGTCATATTCAAACAATCCAAAGAGGGGAGCCCCTGTTCTAGAAAACTGACATATGCCCAGTCATTCATAAACAAGCTCAAGCGAGCTGAGCTCTTAAGATTTCATGAAACCACCCTCAAAGTTCACATTTTGAAAAGAGAACGTGCAACAGTTCGTGTCCCTCCAAATACTGATGACATCATCTTGACTTTAAAAGCTTCCATAGGGTATTGAAGAACTTCGTGCATCCAGGCCAATGTTTCCCCACTCCCATCAAAGTCAAAAGCTACAGAAAAATCCCCCTCCTCTACCCACACTCCTCAAAAACATCATCCCCACCACCCCACCAAGCATTAAATTCTGCTAATCTCTGTTTTTAAGGAAAGGTCAAAACGTTTTCCTCGTGGATGAGCCTAAAGCTCAGACCTTGCTATATAAAGCAAGTATAACCAGGCTGCAACAGTCCTGGTTCTACAGAACAATTCAGAACAATCTCTGCTATGTTCCAAATTCCTCTGCTTCTACTAGAGTACTCCTTCTCGACAAGAGAGAAAACACTAAGGAAAATATAGACATCATTATTGCTTTTGAAGAGTAGCTGTACTTTTAGTAATACCTTGTCAAAGACTCGGAATGCCTCACGGATTTCTTCCTCGCTGTCTGTGTCCTTCATTTTTCTGGCCATCATGGTTAAAAATTCAGGGAAGTCGATAGTGCCATTGCCTTAATAAAAAAAAAAACTTCCAAAAATTAAACTTCTGTGCTTTTCTTCATGACCAAACAAAAAAAAAATAAAATCTGGCATTTTACTTAGCCAGGGACAAGACTGACAGATGCTCTATTAACTGTTCTTATAGACAAACTGATTCTTCTCCCTAAATTGCTACCACTGCCCTTTTTGCTATTACAACATGCAGCACCAGAGCAGCCACTCTGTTTCAGCACAAAATCAACTGCTGCCATCTTTCAAGGACAGGCCACACCATTTGCCACCCAAGCTACAAGTAAAATGTCAGTCTGATGCTTCAAGGTTAACCAATAACAAGACTTATCTTTACTTTAAATAACTCCCACAAAATTAACCTTTTAATTTATTCACAATCGCTCAAATCTTGCGTCTTCCAGGAAGAACACACATTGAGCTGCCATTACAACCCCAGGTTATCTAATATTTGGGAACATCACACTTCACTACACTGTTCAAAACTACTTTTTCTCTTTCTAAAAATCAACTGCCTTATCAACCAAAGTTGCACACCACAAAAGCAACAAACTATTCTAGGGGGCAACAAGGATCTGCAAATTCCAGTGACAGAAGAAAAGTTGATGTTATTTGTTATTACTGGTAAGCTTGTCTATAGGTGTTCTTACTGGTATTTTACTGCAAAACAGAAAATCCCTGCTGACATCCAGGCCTCATCTCTGAGATTAAGCTTTTCGTTCAAAGCAAAGATTTAAATTTCAGGCTGCTCAAAACTAGGAAAAAAAGTGGCATGGTGAAGCAACTAGATTTGTATAGTCAGGATTCAGCTCTATATGCCAAAAAAGGCACATTAAGCAGTTCACAAAACCACATTAAACAATTCACTGTGCAACTAAGATCTATCCACTGAATTAAAGAAGCATACAAATTCACTATGCAACAAATGAAGTTTAAGAAAATCCTGGCATCCTAGGGATTCCAGCCTGGGACATACACAGCTGTTTACCATCACGGCCAGCTTTATGCACCAGTAAAATATGAACACAGGTCTCATACTCAGTTTCGAAAAAAAACTTCAATGAAGATGCAGAACTAGTAAAGCATCCTGCTGTAACCCAAATTTAAACAACTGGGCAGGCATACTTATCTGAAGTCCTCAGTCTCCTTCTGTTTTAAATCCACCAGAGCAGCATTTGGTCTGCAGCCTAAAGCTACTATACACAGGCTCTACACACCACTGCAGACAGTAAAGCTTTTCAGTTTCTGCAAAGACTCGGCAATTAAGGCCAACTTACACTGTTTTAAAGAAAATACTTCCATTAATACAGCCTGATAATCCAACAATTTATACTCTTGCCAATATGCTTTCACTCTTCTTTTACAAAAAGATTAGAGAAAAATCACTATCACAACCAACACAGAAGACTAAAGGCTTGACATCTCTGAGCAGGGGAAATATTTTTCCTTTTTAAAATTGTTAGCCTATGTGGCATACAGAAGCACAATATGGGCTTCCTGGTGTTCATTTAAAATAATTCTGTTAACCTTGATATAGGAAAGGTTTTCTGCCTTTGCCTCCAATAGCCCCTCTTTATCGATTAGAGATTTAATACATCAGATAGACTACATAGTCTCTTCCTGTTGTGCTAAACTTCCATTGAAAACACTATTCCACTCCTAACACTTTTTTCTGCCTTAGCCAAAACCCGACATTGGTAAAGCTGTTAAAAACAGCATGGGCTGACAAAACACATACAGAAAAGCTGGATGGAAAGAAAGGTTAATGGCAGGTCAGGGCAAGTCAGATAGCAATAGGAAGCCTGTGACCCATAAAATATTAAAGACAAATAGCATAACTTGGTTTCTGCCCATTGCCTGTTTTCAGTCTCACAAATGCTGCCAGCATCTTTGACATCCTGCTGAGTTTAGAGTCTATCCAGCATTTTGAGACTGCTTGAAGAGCTCTATCTCATAGTCTTCCCTTTGCAGTTTAGGCCCAGGTGTGGAGGTCATACATATGATCACAGCACCTTCCCAACACTTACCATCAGCATCTACCTCGTTGATCATATCCTGCAATTCTGCTTCTGTTGGATTTTGACCCAGTGACCTCATGACAGTTCCCAGTTCTTTTGTTGTGATAGTACCATCACCATCTTTGTCAAACAGGGAAAAGGCTTCCTTGAATTCTAGAGGCAGAAACAGTCCCAGTGTTTAGAGACATCATCAGCACGAGAAAACCACAGACTAAAAATGCACCCTACTGACAAAGCCTGGTACAATTCTAAGAAACATTTTCTCTTTTCATCTAACTATCCCTTTATTGAGAGAATTAACACTCTCAAATACAAATAAAAAAATTACTTACAATACCAACACATAATTTTCACAGTAAATTCAAACTTATTTCATGTGGCTATTTATTTGCATTACAACTCTGCAATTCATTTCCATGCATCTGCATCTTGCCTGAGGCACAGTTGCTTCACAAACAGCAGCTGTCTGAAATAACTGAAAGGAGCCACTGGGTTCCCTTTACAATTAACAGACTTATAGAAACAAAAGCATTGTCATTTACCAATTATTTTTAAATCAGCAGACAGTAAGAATTAGTGTCAGCCACAAATGGGGGACTGATCTCCAGAAGGTCAAATAATGCTCCTTCTCCTGACCAGAGTGGCCAACAAGCAGTCTATTAGAAGATTTATTTAAAAGACACGGACTTGCAACAATGTGCAAAAAATCCATCTGAGGTTTCTTTGTTGCCATTTCATTTGTAGTTTATCTTCACTCTATTAAAGAGTGCCCAGGTCTGCTTTTGACTCTTAAGGGCATTTGAGTCCAGCAATTAATTCTGTTTGCAAGAAATCTAAGGAGAACTTGGCTCAAGTCTGAGCATCTAAAAAAAATATCATTATCTGTAGTCCAAGGAATAAGCCTAAATTAAGAGGCAATGAACCAGTAATCTTCCAGAATATTTCTGTCAGGTTTTTTTTTAGTTTGGGATTTTTTTTTTAAGTGACTGCTTTTCAAAAATGGTAGTACAGATTTAAAATTGTCCAAGATGTTTTTTCCACTACGCTTGAAATAATATATTTTCTTTTGGTCACAAGAGGTAGCAAAAAAAAACCCCAAGAAATTATCATCAAAACACTTACCAGCAATCTGTTCTTCAGTCAGCTGATCAGCCTACACGAAGAATAGAACATTTTAGAATACTGTTTACCTCTAGCGCTGTCAAGCCATGAGGCACTTCCTTTAAATTTCAGAAGCGATTTATCATTGCTTTCATGAAGTCACTTTCAAACCCTGGGATTCTGTCCCTACAAGGAGACTGCACTCACCTACACCATGCAGCTGTTTCCAAAAGCATACGGGGCTACCTTGGTTTGAAACCAAGCGAAGAGCCAAACGCCATCCTGCAACTTGGTGCATCTGATTTGGTCCATGAAGGACGCAGGGCAGGCTCCTTGCAGCTGGTCAGAGAGGCACCAAAGCCCTCAAGCCACGTGTTTGGGGTTTCACAGCACACGCCACTCCCAGCAGTGCAGTGCCCCAGCACACAGGCGTGGGGGTAACACACACACAGGCGTGGGCTGCCGTGCCGCCCACTGCCCCAGCCCTGCCCTCCCTGCAGCAGCCTCCAGCCCCCTGCCAGCCCACACAACGGCCTCTGCTGCCAAATGACGAGCTACAGCTCCGTCTTACAAGAGATTTTTTGCCACCTCTGACAAAGAAAATTACAGTTTTCACCCGTCATGTTATTTTTCCATTCAGCCGAGCAGTTTAAGGTGCCTCATGCTGACACGCAGGTTGTTTTAGACAGCATTTTAAGTGGCAAGAGTTAAAATATCTGCTTATGACCTTCTGTACATCAAGAGGCCACTGAATACAAAGGTATACAGCTCAGTGGGCAATCAAAAGGGCGTTCTGGAGCTTAACTGTGATAGCCACATCCTTCCAGAAGCCTCTCCCTACGTATGGATAGAGCATCACAAGAAGCTCCACTGTTTGGACTCAAAGGAGCTAACTAGTTTTTTATGGAAAAATATGCCTTCTCCTATTAAAGAAAAAAAAAAAACAAAAAAAGAGGATTTTACACACCTAATCACAGATACTGAAAAATACGAGGTATTAACTTGTTTTAAACACGTTTTACTGGACCGTTTTTACAAACAGAACAGAATTTTGTAGGTCAGAGAAGGCAGGCAAAATCTGCTCGTCCTAAAACATGATTATTTAAGTGTAAAAGACACCTAACTGCAGCAAAGAGCAACAAATACAAAAGAGAATTAATCAGCTATACAGTGTTAAGCTCTTGTATATGGGAAAAGGATAGAGTTGAAAATATGCTCTATATGTTAAGGGAAATACGCAGATCTCATCTGTAATTAGGTGGGGGGTTTGTTTTAAGGTCTGTATGTAATGATTAAACAATTTCTCATAGTGTGTTGGAGGAGGGAGAAAAGGGTAGAGATGCTTACAGCTAAAGACAGTCTTCTTTAATAAAAGAATAAAAAAAAGAAAGAAAAAAAGAGAAAAAGGCTTGTGTTCAAAATCCAGCTCGACTTCCTGCACTCTTTGTGATTTTCCAGAAATTGCGAGGTTTCACTTAAAGATTATCTAAGGAATTTACATAACAGACTCACTGCCCTGCAGAACAGGAAACAGAGCCACACCTTGGCAAAAAACCTCCAACACACAGCACCAGCTCACTGCCCCATTAATCGGAGCTCGCTGAAGGTTTCTAAAAATCATATTTCAAATGGGAAAAAAAAAAAAAATCGAAAAAAACCCCCACAAAACAAAATCTTCGCACACCCGGTGATGCCGAGGACACATCCCGACCCTACACTGCCAAGGGGTTCACCTTCCCGAGCAACAGGCTCAGCCACCATCCCCTTACCACAGCGACAGGACAAAGGTACCCAGCCAGGGCTGGAGCCATCACCCCACCCAGCCAAGTCATCAAATCCTGTCCTGGTGATGTCAGCCTTCTCCTACGGGAAGGGGAGATGGAGAGACAGAGTCGAGGAACACCCAGATTGCCAAAAAGCGATTAGAGGTCAGTCTGCAACTGTTTCTCCGCTCTCGTAGGAAGCGTTACACGGCCGGGAAGATCCCAGCCCTTCCTCTCGCTGTGTTTCGCGCTGGCCGGCCGCGCAGCAGCCCGCAGATGATGCGATGTGTCCCGGCGGGGCGGGAAGCTCGCAGCCCGCCGGCGCAACAGGCGCCCTTCCCGGCCAGCAGCCACCCACTGCTGCAGTGCGTCCCCGATTCCCCTCCCTCCCTCTCTCTCCACACCACGTTCTCATCATTCAACCGCCAGGGCGCTCCGCGGCCAGCCTTCCCTGCCCATCGCCTCTCCTGCCGCGGGCGGCCGGGGCAGGAGCTCTTCCCCCGCCGCCCCCGGGCAGAGGGGAGGCTGCGCCCCTCCTGCCCGAGCCCCTCATGCGGGAGCTGGGCCGCTTCCAACCGAGCGGCACGCACAGCGCCCCGGTCCCCGCGGCCGGGGGGTGCGCGGGGGCCGGGAGGAAGAGGAGGAGACATGATGTAATGCAGACAGCGATGGGCTCCGCTGCCGCGGCTGCGTTTTTTTTTTGGGGGGGGGGGACTGGGGGGGCGCAGTAGCTGCAGCGCGGTGCCCTCCCCCGGCCGCCCCCCCGCTCCCTGCGCAGTGCAGCTGGTGCCGGAGCCGAGCGGGATCCTCGCCCGCAAACCCGCGCCCCGCCCCGCAGCGCGCCCTGCCCGGCGCTGGGGCCGCGGCCCCGGGGAGAGCGCCCGGCCCTTTCCGCAGGGGAGGGAAGGCGAGGCGGGGCGGGAGGGCGCGGGGCCGGGGCGCCCGCACGGCAGGCCCGGGGAAAGGGGAAGGAAGCGGCGGAAGAGGAAGGAACCGCAGTTCCGCGGCGATCCCGCGCAGTGCGGCGGGGGGTAGGGAGAGGAAGAGTCCGCGGCCGCCAAACCGCTCGCCCCGCGGAGACCCGGGCGGGAAGGGCCCCCGCGAGGCTCCCCCCAGCCCCGCTCCCCTCCGGGGACAGCCCAGCTCCACCGTCCCCAGCTAAGCGAGCGCACCGCGCACCAGCCCCCCTCGGCCAGCCCGGGCACCCCGCGCCGCGCCCAACCGGTCGAACGAAGGAGCCCCCTACCATGGCGCGGCGGCGGCGGGCCCGGCGGCGGCTGCACGAACTGCGCGACCACGAGCGGCGGCGGCTGCTGCTGCCTCCTCCCGGCGCGGCTCGCAGAGTGCTGGGGCTGTGAGCCTGCGCCGCCCGCTATATAGGTGGGGCCGTATCCCTCCGCCGGAGCGGGGCCCTTTTCCCTCCTCCCGGCGCGGTATGTGCGAGGTGACTGCGGCGGGCGGCCCTGCCCCTCGGCGGCCCGGCCCCTCCCCCGCCGCTCCCGCTCCCGGCCCCGCCACAGGCCCCGGGGCAGCGCGCCGCTGCCTCAGCGCCGCCGCGCCGAGCCCTGCCGCCGGCTCCCCGCCGGCTCCCCGCCGCTCTCCGGGCTGGAACCCCCGGAGCGAGGGCGTCCCGGCAGAGCTGGTGCTTTTTTTTTCCTGATTGTTTTCTAGACAGCGTTCCCGGCGGCGGGGCGGCCTGCGCTCCCCCGGGGAGCCCGGAGCGGCACCTGGGAGAGAGGATGATGGCAGGGAGACGGCGGGGAAACCTTAATAAAGGACTCTTTTTTCGGGGACAAGGCGTGTGTGACAGCGACTGTAAAACTAAAATGTTGAAGCGAGCACGGGTGCCTTTTTATTAATCTCAGGGCTTTTGCCAAGCACCAAAATCCAGGCGACGGCAAAATTCAATCCAGAATCGGATGGTCTTACAACTGAGGTGTCACTTCAGCCTCTTCTGAAGCCTGCAATTGAGAGGCAGCAACAGCATGTCCTGATGTCAAAGTGTTTTCTTCATTTCTTTCCTGTCAGCTGAGGATTTTGTCTACACTGGTAATAAGCCAAAAAAATATTGTAGTATTCACACTGTGCCTTCTTTAACAGGCATGGAAGCACAGATAAACATGGACCCACTTTGGAATCTAGGATTTTGGTTCCATTCTTGACAGGTTCCCTTAGATTTTGAGAACCGTTGTAGTTCGAGATATTTTTAGTTGAAGGTTTTAGATTGGGCCTTTCTCTGGATTGGGAGGCTTCAATATTTCCAGTGTGGTCATAATTCCGATAAATCTGCTTGCAGTATAGCACTAAATCTTTGGAAATTCATTTGTCTGTTCTGTTTTTGAAAAATCACACGTACTTTCAGTGTTTGAAATAAAGACAAAATCAGTTTGGTTCTGTTTGTTTAACAGTTTCAATAGCTTTGCCACTGAAGTTACAATTTATTTGCTTGCCTTTCTGGAACACACTGATAGGTTGGCAAGCACACCAGTTACCTGTTTGCAATGTAGATGGATTTCTCATCAAACAAAATAGCACATTTAAGGTGTCATAGTTTGGTTCCCAAACCATTCTAACATTTGTATAGCAACTACTGTATGGTGTCAGAAAACCAATTTGCAGCCGGCTGGTCTGCAAATGATAGGTTTATAGGCAGCTTCCATGTTAGATATGGAATGCCCAGCCTCCTATTTTTAATATGCCTCAAACTGATGTTGATTTTTTTTCTTCCTTTCTTTTTTTTTTTTTTTTTTTTTTTTTTTTTTTTTTTTTTTTTTTTTTTTTTTTCCCCCGTGGAAGAACATGCAAATAATCGATCTTTCATTTTCAAACCAGACCAGCAATTTTAGGCTCTTACTTTCCTAGTTTAATTTCTTTCTGTAAGGCATGGTGCAGGGTTTGATTGGTGTAAGCTACAAGAGTGTTTGCTTGGACAAGTGAATCTTGGAACTCCCTGAGACTCACAGGGATATGTGAAGAACAATGTGCATGTACAAATTGTTCAGTTTATTGTGCTGGTCATACACAGGTGAAGATCTCATTGTTAAAACACTGAATTCTACACAAATCCTGGGCTAATAAATTTGTACAATTATCTTGCAAAGAAAAAGTATTATCAGAAGAATAATCTTACAAACATTTAAATGTGACAATTTAGAATGTAGATACTTTATTTCAATGTCCTGAAAGTTAATTTTAAGCACATGTAATATGTTCTTCTTCCATTGATCCAAACCTTCACTTGTTAAAAAGGGATTAGATTTATCTGTTGAGGAGAGACTATAAGACAAGTAATTAAAATTTATGTAGAGTCTCTTACAAACTATCAGCATTACAGCATTTGGACATACGTGATGAAACTTGGAAATGTGAAGTAGAAAGTCACTCAGTAACATTCAGTGAATGTTGCCAAAGATTAACAGGGCCTTTTGAGCAGAAGGATTGCTGGGCATTTATTCCTATTTAATTTTTTTTCTTTAACCTTTTGTGTCTACTTTTCCTAACTCTTGATGGTTCATGTTAATAACTCAATTTTATTTAAAATGAAATTTGGAAATCAAGTTACTTCTAAAGTAACTTGGAGTACAGTTATCTTACTTTATTAAAAAAATCCAGGATGATCAAGTTAGGTGCCACAGTTGAGTTCTGCAGTAGTTTCTATTTAAATTGCATCATTCTGTATTTGAAAATATTTCACAGCTCATGTTCCAAAATACCATTCTGACTAAGGGGATTTTTTTCCTCATTTGACATATGGCAACAATAAATGTAAACAAACCAGAAAACTAATCTTTTGCTGCTTATTTAATGCAAAGAAAAAATCACCTAAATTGGCATCTCCCCGCTCCTTGTAAATTTGCTTTCACTCAATCGTACAGCTAGACCTTGATCAGTATTCTTTGTTCTCTTTAAAATTTACATTCAGTTGTGGCCAGGCAAGAACTGCCCCTGTCATTCCAATGATATACAATGTCAAATGATTTGCCAGGATCTTCTAGAGCCTCATTGAAAATCTCCTGAATCTCAGTGGGAGCTGGACTGGGTGATGGAATTAGTGTTTGTGCCTGACACCAGAGAACTTGGCCATCCCATTGCCATAGAGCTTTTCTATGAACAGAGGGCTAGGCAATAGCTATTAAAATGCATTTTGACTGGATAAATTTACTGTTCTAAATTACTTTACTCTCTAAGCATGCTCTTGTGGAGTTGTGTTTGAACTGTAATAGTAAGAAACTATTATTTCATAAATTTGTTTATAAAATAAATAAAATGGTTGCAATGGAAGACTTGCAACCATTCCACCTAGTATTACATTCCTAAATTTCGCCTTGCTGTGAAGGTAAGATGACAGTCTTACAGTTGGTCTTTGTTTTAGCAGAAACTTAACATGTCCATTCTTTGGGAGCAGCCTAAGATATAAGGAGGAATTCTGTTGAGAACCTGACAAAATAATAAACCTTACTATTTACATACAAGGTATGCTTTTCAACTTTGACTGTTTGTTAACATGAGCACTGAAGAATTTGGCCTCACATGCATCAAGTTTTCTTATATTTATGTAAGTTAAAAATCCCCCAAAAATAAATTAAAACATTCCACAAACATCTGTCCTGAGAGAACAGATGTGAGAACACATGGACAGAAGTTTGTCATATCATTTCATGCACAGCTGGAAGGCTGATATTAGGGCAATAAGCATAGATAACCAGTTTATAATAAGCTAGAAGTACAAGAAGCCAAAATCAAGTATATATGCGCATGCAACATCTGTGCAACTGGAAAAAATTAATGATTGGTTTTTTCATGGGTATAATATTGCCAGTTATATGTGTGAGATTCCCAAACTTAATTTGTTGTACTGTTTTTCAAGTCAACTGGAATTCTGTTGGTATATCAAGTTTTTACACTGTCTACAAAATTCTCATCATATAGGCAAAGTTTTTTGGGGAGACCTATTTCCAGAAAAACTAATGATTCTAAATGCCATTGGCAGCTGTGAAAACCTAAGCAAATATCTTTATAAACTACAAGCACCACTAAGATTGCAAATAAGTGGGTGGAACGCCATTGAAATAAAAAGCTAGAACAGAATTTATTTTTACAAGAGATGAAAATAAAAGTTGCAGTCATGTTAGCATATAAAGTTCCAGATCATGGAGCATTTTAAAATGGGCACATACATATTCCTGTAGGTAACTGTTTCTTTCCTGAGAGAGATTAAAAAAAACCCTGAATTCCTCAGTTTTTCTCATGTTTGTGATTTTATTTACATTTGCCTCACTCCCATTGGTGTGCATCAATAATCACATACAATTATGGATTTTCACTGAGCATTTAGTGTTTGAAGGCCATCCATGTAATTGAAAAATCACTGGTTGTTGCCTATGTTGAGGGCCTGTTGTGTTGTAAAGTTTTAGATGTTTATATGAAACTAATTTAACCATTAGTTGGAACTAAATTATTTATACATCACAATTAAACTAGTGAGCCCTTTTTCATGTACCTATGTAAAATGGCATGCTTGAGATCCAATAATTTGAAAAGTTTCATGTTTTAAACTCAGCAGAGTTTGAGTTGGGAACCTTCAAGATCCTGTCTTAAAAAGACTTGGAAATATGGGAATTACAAACCTGCATCCACATGTAGTCTCACTTGTATAACTTGCAGATTAAACATCATAAAACAATTCTTTTAAACCAAAGATTTTTTTTTAACACTTGCAATGTAAAACAAATGCAAAAAACCCCAAAACTTTTACACACAGTCTTAAAACCCTCAACATTTCTTCACAGTCCTATGAAGAGTTCTCTAGAGACATTGGAATATGTGAAAACAAGATTTTCCTTCTCAGTTTTAGCAATTGCCAGTTTCATACAAAGGTAAACATTGGATGATTCATGATATAAACAATTTACTCGCTCCATTTTTCTGTGTTTTGTTAACCGTTAGTGTTTTTACAGATAAAAGCCAAATTGTATCCACTATTTTTCAAGAATCAAAATGCAGAAGAGGAACGGATATTTATGTATTGTGTGTTTGCTAAGTATTACATACTTTTACATAACGTTATCAAGCATACCAAGGTCTTGTTTTTTTCACTGATAGATACACACATAAGAACTATATTCCCTGATGATGAAACCAAGTAATACATCTGTCAAAGGAAAGTAATATATTTTTACCATAAATATATTTTAAAATATTGTGTATAGAACAATACTTACAGGAATGGTTATTCTAACTGTAGGAAAAATTCTGGTTTTAATTTCAGTAGATGGATTCCTCAAATTTTTAAGTGATATAATGCAACAAACAAGCAATTTTTTTGTCAGATTCACCGTATTAGGAATGTCTTGAGTTTGCATTTTATTTCTTAAGAATATGCTGGGAAAATGAGTAGGCCAAAAACTAGTTTACTTTATATATTAAATTTCTGCATTAGAATTGATAAAAGCTGAACAGCTGTTGCCATTAGTTACAGATTTTGAACTAATATATAGCTTATAATGGTACAATAAACAATAGTAAACAAATATCTTTCAGAATTTAAGTGCTGAAGAAAGGCTGGAAATAATTCTGTTCATCCCCAGTAATGTTGCTCCTCATGTCAGTTTGTCCTGCTTAACATAAGAAAAAAATCTTCACAGATATTTAGGACTGCTTTTTTACATGATGGAAATTATTAAATGAGCTGTTTGCATTGTTTTTTACACCTCCCCTTTGACCACAAGTAATTAATTTTCATCTGAATACTCCTGTGGGGCAAAACGGGATATCAATTTTGCAATAAAAGTTCTGGATAAACTTAACAAATATAAGAATATATATGACATAGGCAGACAGCTATTTAAAATCCTCAGGTACCTCCTTTAATGGCGAAGCCTCCTTTATTTAACTCCAAATGGTAATTTTGTTGTAGGTCAATGTTAAATGAAATTTCTTTGGGTCAGGTAGAGGTACCATAAGTCTCCATGCTACAGCTAATGATAAAAAAATTCAACAACTCCACATTTGCAGTTCAAGGGTGATCATAATTTTAAATCAGAATCATAATTTCTGGTACAGATTTTCAGCAATGTAAACATGCCCTGAAGTCAATAAATCCATGTTAATTTGCATGAGTTAGGGATTTATTCTTCCCTTCCTTTCCCTCACACACTTGAATTGAGGTGTTTCAATAAGTTTGGGAGAGAATCTCACCTGAGGATAAAAAGCTTCAAGATCAAAACCACCTGAGTTAATAATGGATGTCAAACACTGTCATCCAAGACACATCCAGCATTCTAATCTGCCATACTGCAAAGCTGGCCTGAAGTGGGAAGTAAAGACACATCCCAAATTACAGATGGAAGCCAGCACCATTGCCAAGTGACACTTCTTCCTTTGTCTTACATACAGGAGGAAAACTATGGAGTCGTTGCACTTCTTTGGATAGCTATTTTATGTTGTTTGTGAATGCACCAGTAATAAAACTCAGCCCATAATGAATTAATTCTCTAACTTACCAACAATTCTGGGGAGGTAAAAACCCCTACGTTTTTCAACATCCTGGAGGAGAAGATTCATTTGTAGTATAAAACTATAAATTCCAATCTCTGTAACCTCTTGTCAGAGAGCCAATAGGCTGCCTCTCCCCTGGGAACGTTCCATGGCAGTACCTTGGAAGTCCTCTCCTGAGGGCTCGTCTCTTTTCAAGTCTTTTGGTGAACGGGGACATCTGATGCCTCCAGAATATAGATTCTGATACCCCCCTTAAGGTTTCTCTTTGATCCAGTTCTTTGTGTAGACCTTTAGGTTTTTAGTTTTGGGGACACGAGCTCATGTGAAGCTCAGACTCTTGAAATGTCTAACCCTCTGAGTATGCTTCTCTATCCTAAAGCAACTCCCACCATTGCTGAAACTCCAGAAATTGTACCAAGAAAAGCCATCTCTTTTTGTAAAATTAATTTTGTAAAAAGCTCTCCCATGGGGCTTCATATTCTTCCCACATTTTTGTGAGGGTACAGTTCACATCAGCTACCTAATTAAACCTCTGTTCTGCCTGCTTTATTCTGAAGCTATCAGCTTCTGTAGAATAAAAAATATGCCTAAAATCCGGTCTGTCCCAGGCATGTAGCACTTCGTGCACACCTTTCCTGGCAAGCAGCATTGACCTTCCCCACATTATGGCTATTTGTTGTTATTTTTGTGGTAGCAGAAGTATTCTAGATGCTAATGAAGAACTTATATTTAGTAAGTGCACTGTTGTGTGCTGGCTGTGAAGCTGTCAGCAGCGCTGTTAAAGAGCACAAGCCTAACACAAAGGTGCACTGCACTGAGAATGGGGGGTGTTATGCTATATAGAAG